>NC_044015.1:20072216-20379499 GCF_900496995.4 Aquila chrysaetos chrysaetos
AGCTGCTGCTTGGATCTCTTACTAATTAAAACTCTGAGGAAGCCTATTAAAGGTGTTCAAAAAGCCAAATCTCCCTTTAAAACATCTCTGGCACTGCGACAAAGAGTGTATGACAGTGATATTGCAGCATAGATAACTTGTCTTTTGCTTTTCATCTTGGCAATATGCCAGTTATGCTGGCTATATAGGCTCTTCATTCAAAGCCCCTACCTGTCACCTTCGTGTGAATGGACTAAAAGGAATTTGAGGTGAAATTTTGCTGGTGTTCAGTTTTGATATATCTGACATCCAGATTTTCTAAAGCAATGAGTATAGCTGATACTGAAATACTTCTCTTTGGGTTCAATTTCTGAGGCAGTGACATCCTGTAGTTTATAAGTATTTTGAGTGTTGAAACAGATGATGATATAACTAACAGCATTGTTGTGCCATACTTCTTGTTGTTAATTAGATGCTGCAACTAGGGTACTGTACTTTAAAGCTTTTCCAGTGTACCTGTTTCAGAGTCAGGTTTAAGAAAAAAAAAAAAAATCTTCCTTGCAAACCTAGTCAATTTTCTAGGCCAACAAAAATCCGAAGCAAGGTACAGTTATACTGCCAAAAAATTCTTTTTGGCAGTATCACTTTCTCCACTGGGGACCTGGCAAAATAACTCTAGCTTTTGTAGGCTGTCTGCAAAGACAAAAAATTTGCTATTATAGCTGTATTTTGTCTTCTCAGGTGTAGACAGATAAAAATTTAAGAAGATTTTGCAGAAAGAAAAGAGTTACTGGAACAGCAAGAGATTTCAGATGGCAGGACATTGAATGGATGGGAAACAACGTTTAGCTTTCCAGAAGGTCACTGAGTTTAGAACTTCACTCGAACTGTTGTAATGCAGTTCAGACATGGGTTTCTAAGCAGGTTGCTGGCTTCTTGGTAAGGAAGTTAGGGGCTATGAGAAACACTTTTGTGACAGATGAGAGAGCCTCTAGGTGAAGTTATTCTCAGTAGATGTCTGCTAAGAAAATTAACTAGCCATAATAAGTTCTCCCCACATGTTCTGGAAGGTGGCATGTGGCAAGACTTCTGATTTATGGAAGAAAAAGCTTAAAGCTGCTGCCAGGATTTAAGGTAACCTGGGATTACTCAGAAGTGAGATGTGGGATTTCTCCAGAAGAGAACTTACAGTCCCTTTGACTTCATGTATGCCTTTCTCTGCTCCCTCAGTGACTTGTGATGGCAGGTGCTGCTGCTCCTGTTGTCCTGGCACCTCACAAAAGCTTAAGCAAGCTCCCTATGTTCCTTCTAGGCATTTAGTCCCATGCCAGGTGTAATTTTATTGATGCTCAGGACCTGATTATGAACTTCTCTGGTGCTCCTTTTTTCCAGCCAGGGGACTGTCCAGCAGCACCTGTCCAGATCGATGGAAATATTGTGGGTGCATCTGGCTCAACAGTGCATTAGTTAAGGCCATAGTCATACACCGATTCCTTTATTCTTGCAGTCTAGCTATTTCTGTTCCTAGATCTCCCTTGAAATATATGCCTTTTTGCAAATAGTTGACTAATGTTCATGCTGTGATCCTCTGTAGTCTCTAGATATTTATCTGCAGAATAAGAGTTGTTTTTTCCATGTCTCATTTGTTCATGTACTTATTCCTATCCAGCGATAGACTTGAGTCAGTATTGCATTGATCTTATTTCTCCCACTATTTCAATTAAGCATGATGTCATACCAATGGTACCTGTTTTATATTGTGTAGCTGTAGTTTTTACAAGGTGCTAAAACAATTCTTCAAGCATTTAACAACTTAATAGGTTAATTAAAGGGTAGGGGGTTATTAATTGAATTTCAGATGGTGAGTTCCATCAAATACTTTGGGAAAAGATAACATGATTATTGAAACTCCAATACCTAATTTTCTTGGGTGTGCCCATCACTAGAAAGAAGAATGAAAGTTTTAGCAAAAAAAAAAGTGCCACAACAAGCTTATTTGAGCACTCCCAAAGGGATAAATTAATGTTATGCCTTTCTAGGCAATACTTCAGGTTTATGCAATTCTGTTCTTTGATTTCATAACAGAAACAAATTTAAGAATGTGATTATAGAGGATCCCCCCCCCCCCCCAAGTAATACTCTTTTGGAACAAAACCTGCTTGGTGTGTGTTTCTGAATGTTTACACAAAAAAAATTTTTATTTTGAACCTCTCCCTTTCCTCCTCTAAAGGAAAGATCATAGCTTCTGTTCTTGCTATTATAATTAATTATCTAGTTTTCCTGGAATAAAGATGCACATTTATTTCATAGGCAGTTGACTCATCTAGGCGCACGTGTATCTCAGTTGTTTTTGTGTTAAAGTTGATTTGAAAACCATCTCTTTGTTAAACTGCACAGAAAGGGTGAAAATTTTTTACTGCTAAAAGCTTCAGTTGAAAGGGACTAAATACTCATCCATATATTAATTGACTTGTCACCTGGTGATACTAAACTGTTCTAATGCTGTAATATAACTCTGTCAGTGTCTTAACTTAGTGGTGTAGAGTTATTTTTAGGTATTATTGTTACGGGTTTGTGTGGCGCGGGGATTTTTTTGGTGGCGGGGGAGGGGCCGCAGGGGTGGCTCCTGTGAGAAGCTGCTGGAAGCTTCCCCGGCTCCAAGTCGGACCCGCCTCTGGGCCAGGCCGAGCCCGTCAGCGACGGCGGTAGCGCCTCTGGGAGAACAGATTTGAGAAGGGGAACGTGCAGTCAGTAGGGGGATTGGAATGTGAGAGGAACCCCTCTGCAGATACCGAGGTCAGTGAGGAAGGAGGGGCGCCTGAGGAGGTGGATGCCCCCGCAGCCCGTGGTGAGACGGCAGGCTGTCCCCCCCCGGCCCGTGGAGGGGAGCGGGGGAGCGGAGGCCCCCCAAGATGGCCGCGGCTCCATGGGAAAGCCCGCGCCGGAGCAGCGTGCGACTGAAGATCAGCCCGCAGAAAGGACCCACGCCAGGGAAGTTTGTGAGGAACTGCGGCCCGCGGGAAGGACCCACGCTGGAGAAGTTCGTGGAGGACTGACCGTCTCCCGCGGGAGGGACCCCGTGGCGGAGCAGGGCCGAGCGAGGAGTCCTCCTCCCCCTGAGGAGGAAGGAGCGGCAGAGACCAGGTGTGGCGAGCTGACCCCAACCCCCATCCCCTGTTCCCCTGCGCCGCCGGGGGGAGGAGGGAGAGAGAACTGGGTGTGGGGTTGAGGCGGGAAGGAGGGAGGGGTGGGGGGAAGGTGTGCTCAGGTTTGGGTTTGCTTCCTAATAGCCTTGTTTTGTTTTGACTTGTAGTAAATGAAATTGGTTTTGTTTCTTCCCCAAGTTGCGCCTGTCTTTTGCCCGCGACCGTAAGAGGTGAGTGATCCCTCCCAGTCCTTATCTCGACCCACGAGCCTGCCTTTGTATTTTCTCCTCGTCCCACCGTGGCCGGGGTAGGAGTGAGCGAGCAGCTGCGTGGTGCTTTGTTACTGGCTGGGCTGAAACCATGACAATTATCATGTGGGTATCTGGTAACATTTCATTGTGTAAGAAGCAAAATAGACCATACAATTATCAGTGCATCCATACAAAGTTCACATGACAAGTGCTCGCATTTGCAGTACTGAGTGGTGCAGTTGGTAGCTCTAGAAATGTGTGCTTACTTTGCATTGCTTTGATCTAATTAAAACCATGTGGTTAGAACCTCCAAATGACCATTGTGTTATCATCATTGAATGTTGCATCTTTCCTTAGATTTGCTGGGAAAAAGTTTGCAATCATGTTTATGTATATATCTGTATACACACGTGTAAAATTTGTGGTTTTACATGTTTTGGTGTGAAATCTGAAGTTAACAGATTTCCTTCCCACATCCACCTAGAGCTATGTGCCACTCCAGTCCCTTTTGGCAGTATGTTTTCCAGTTTTCACATCATCATAGGTACTGATTTATCTCACCAAAAGGTAAGTTGCAGCAAGGAGACTACCTTTTGACCTGTGATAGTAATACAAGGTGTTTTTAAAAAAAAAACAAACATGCAAGTTGTAAAATTTGCCAAGGTGCTCTAAGATATAAGCTATTTTTTTTTTTCCAAGTAATGTGGAGACAAGCAAATAAAATCAAAATACAGAAGGTATTGATCTCTTCTATGGGTGAACTCTTTTAAGTGATTTTTAAGCTCTAGACTTTAATCACTGTGTTTTACATAAGTTTGATCTGAGCTGTTACTGGTTTGAACTAACAGCAGGCTAAGAATGTTAAGAGGGTGTCGGCACAAAGCTCTAGTCTAAAATACATGTTCTGTATTTTAAATTGGAAATCAGCTGTCCAGCAGAAGGGTAGCTCTGCCTTCTCTGCCTCTGTCAAAGTCCTGGCAACTCGGGCTAGTGACTGCCCCTGGCAATGGGCCAGCACTGCATGTGCCAGCAACTACAGCAGCAGGAAGATTCTTCCTGTCCCACGCCTGACTTTCGTGGGCATCTGCCCTCTTGTTTGTTCCTGGCATGTCTTGTGGCACCTTTTTCTTGGCCCCCCATTGTTTCTGTGATGTCCTCCCTTTGCCTGCTGCCAACTGAGGATACCTGCTGATCTTGTCAAGCATTTTCTTCCCAGTACCCCTGTGAGGGAAGGAAATTTTCATTAACATCAAGTATAGAGGCACAAGTTGGTAGTATGTGGGGTTTAGTTGCTTGTTCCAGGTATCACAGACAATGAGTAAAAATGCCTGAAGTCCTTGCTTCTGAGATCTGAATGCATACTCTGACACAAGACCACCTTTCCTCTGTGCTGGACTGAAAAATCACTGCTCTTATCTTCAGAGTAACACTTCAAAACTCAATTAAGGCAGTACTGATAAACAGCCTTTTCTAGCTTCCAACATCAGGTACATTAAGTAAAAGAAATGAACAGCAAGAAAACCCTTGTGAGAGTAACACCTGGCCCATCGTGAACAAGCAATGTCATTCTTATGTTGAATTACATCCACTTGGACTTACAATTCCTTTTTCTGTTTTATGGTCTCTTACAAGAAATGATTATGTGTCCTATTTCACACTGTTTGGCAGGTGAGTGTTCATAGATTCTGTGCAAGAACAATCTTCTGGCTGTTAAGCTCATTTGCTTTATTGTGCATGTAAGGCACACTAATATGCCAGCAAAGGGGACCATGGTAACATTTAAACAAAGTTAAATTGTTGTTTAACAAATTCATTACTTCAAATATAGAAACATTAATTGTATAATTCATCTTGATTCAAGTCTTCAGATACAACTCAGCCCTTCAGGTAGCTAACTTTGTTGCATCAGATAAGTAACTCCAATACTAGTTGTCTTGCTTTCTTGAAAAAAATCTACTTATAGGTGATAGAGGAGTAATGGAGAACAGAAAGTATCATACAGTGTTTGTATATTAGATAGTCTCGTATTCTAATAATGTGTGCTGTAAGAACATTGTGTGCCAGTTTTACAGGAATGCCTGTGAAAAGTTTACCACTTAGACATTTTCTGTAACATTTTAGCAAAACTATAGGAAAAAAAAAAATCGTGGAGGCCTTTTGTTCTCTTCATAATGCTTTTCTAGGCTTTTTTCCTGCTCTTGACTCCCCAGTTTAAATTAGTGCTCAGACACCTTAAAAAATGTTAAGGGATGCAAACTGTAAATAGTTTGATTTTTTTCGTCTCTTTTCACTAGCTCATGTGTCCAACAGAAGGACAGAATGAACCTTTTCTGAAGCTTGCAGCCTTTTTGGAATATTTTAGAGCTAAAATTGGTTGTCATAAGCATCTCTAAGAAATGGGCTACTGCAAAGGTACTGGGGTACAGAAACAAGTTTGTGGAGCCCAAGGGATGTGCATTTTTGGTTTACATTAGGAGAAAATTTTCTCTGTTCAGGGAGACGTTTCAGGAAAAGTCTGCACAGACTACAACAGGCAAACAAATTGCAAAAATTGTGCATACAGTATTTGAAGGCACACTTCTAATTAACCTCCACAGTTAATATGTTATTCCATTAGTGTAATTATTGATGTTATTGAAGAGATAATAAAGTCTTTTGATTTTTATAGAAGCTGTAATAAACACTGTTCTTTTATTGAATTATTGCCTAGATGCATCTTCGTACTGCTTTCATTTTTGAAGAACTGTGCTATAGGAGGAAAGAAAAGGGTAATATACACTAAAACCTTCAAGTATAAATTTATTTTACTTTTTTTATGTGACTACAAAAAACTTTCTGGCTATTGTTGTGGTATTTGCACATGTTTAGTATAACTGATGTTTTTTCTGCCAGAACTTCCATTTCTGGAAAAAAATCAAACTAGAGAATTAGCTTCTTTCTTGGCAGCTAAGATGCAAAATGGGATACGTTGATGTTACTGACTATAAAAGGGTTGACGAAGAGTAGCTTGCTGCTTTAACCTTGCTGCCTAGAGAAGCAAGCTACCTATTTGTTACCTTTGGTTCTCATTGTAAAGGCATATTTAAGTTGCAAAGTGTGAAAAAGACGTAGTAGTTGTTTATGGTCTGTTTAGATGTTACATAAGTCTTCAGATGGTACTTTCAATGTTGCTTCCATTTTGGTAAGCTTCCCATGCTAATGTACATAGGAACCTGCTGCTTTTTAAATGATGGAGGTTGCAATATAAATGTCAACCTTGCACATTTTCCTTATTTCAGTTTTCCCCCCATGCCTTTGTGCAGTCAAGGCTCTAAGCTCTTGCATGAAGCTAGAAAACTAATTGCTTTTTTTGCTTAAAATTATTTTCACTCTTTTATTCTATTAATCAAGGGATCAAAAATACTTGTAAGAAAACCCTCAATTATGATAAAACTGTATGCAGTTGCCAAGTTCACCAGGCTTTATTTTGGGGTGAATGTAGAAAATCGGATGTTAATAAAACACAGGTTTCTCTCACTTGTACTTTGAGAAGCTGTGATATGTTTCACAACAGGTGTATTTAGTTTTGCAGATATCTGGAGTTACATTGAAGTGTTACTGGGACACATACAGAACTGCTTGTTTTCTTCCATATCCCTTCTTCCTGATCCTCCCTGTTAGCTTTTTAGGTCTCTAGCACCTGTGCAGTTAGACAAGCATTCCTGCTAGCAATTTTAGCCTCTCTACAGAGATTTCTACCTATACTTGCCAGCTCTCTTCTATCCCCTGTTCTCTTTCTGTTTTTGCTAAGAGCAGGATGTACTGAACATGATGTTAAGTACAGAATCACTTTCAAAATTGGGAATCAATGCAATAACCCCAGGTATGTTGGCTGGTGGTGGGATCCTGCCTAGTACCCCTGGTTCTAGAAGCTTAAGCCACTTCTGCCCAAGGAAGAAGATATTTGGTTCCTGGTTTAAAGGCTTGTAAATTCTTCTGTGTATCAACAAAGGGAAGGGGACAGAGAACCTCAATGCACCAGTCTGTTACCTACAACTTGTATAAGATATTACTAGTAGTGTCATAAAGCTGATACACTTTGAGAGGTCAGAAATCCAGAAAGGTATATGTCATAGGGTCATTAAAAGGCCATCTACAATTTTTTTTCCTGCTCAGATTTAGTCTAGAGGAATGGGAAGAGACTAAGTTTAAGAGCATGTTCTCCTTCCTCTGAACCAAGTCAAACCTAAGGTTCAAAAAAGTTGTTCAAGAGAAAACATTTAATAGTCATTATGATATTAAGTTGCTGTTGTATTCTCATGTTGGAATCCTCTATGCCATTAAAACGGTGAACAGTGGAAAGACAGGGTGTGATTCCATGTTGACACAGGATCACCTGTTAGTACTTGTACCCACATCCACTGTGGGTTAAATATGATGATACTTCTATTAAAGCAGCCAGAGCTAGGCTGGTTGCTTTTTAAATGGGTTTATGCTGACAGAGAAAGTTGATACTTCACATGTGTTTCAGAGTGGCACAGATGATACAGGACTTATTCTAAAATTTTGAGAAAAAAGTTCCTATCCGAAATAGGAGCTCTTCCAGCAGTATTTTTACTTGTATTTATCAGCTATAAACGCAGGCTCTGTCTACATTGGCATGAGCAGTATTCTGAGAAGAGAACATGAATGTTGTATTCTGGCATGTATAAGTAGTTCTGGGGCTAATATAGGTGCTAAAGAAAAAAGTAGTATAGAAAACAGCACAAAAACCATTAGTTTCAAGGGGAAAGATCAATGCATTGCTCCTTTTTCTAAAGAGAAAACTACAAAAATGTTGAGCATTCCTGTATTTATACAGGCATAACTTATCGGTGTTTATACATGAAATCCTGGGTATAGTCACAATGTTATTCAGCAGCTGTAATCCGAAGAGTCTTAATAGTAACAAGTGTGATCAAATGTGTGTAGAACTGTAAGGCTGTTGGTTGCTCCAGTCACACCTCTATCTGCTATCCTGTTGTTGCTTCACACCCTCCATTGTATTTGTGTATTCAGCATGGCATGTTCTACTAGAAGGTAGTGTTTGAGGGATGTGTATGTCAATTCTTCAAGAAGGATCCTAATCAAGATCCTTGATTGCTGCCACAATAGAAATAAAATTAAAATAATGATAAATTAACTTCTGCTGGCCTAAGATGTATTAAGTGACACATGGTTAGAAGTTTTTTAGGTAGCAGTCTGGTAAAACTGATTTCTCTCTTGATTTGGAACTAGAAAAAAAAATGGTTTCATGTATGAACCCTTTTGAATTTAAAAAGGGTGGTTTAAACTGTTCTACTTGTTATCTGTATAACTGGTACATATTTAATATTGCAGATATAGTTTTCAGGGCACAAATGATAGCATAAATGAAATGTCCATAAATAATATGGCCAACAGTACATGTTCTTATTCTGAGCATACTACAGTGTACTTTTCAGATGTGCCTAAGAGATAAGAGGAACGGATATGTTTTTGTATTACGAATGCTATAATGTAAGATGTTATCTAATGCAGTATGAGCTCAGTATTGCATTAGAGCCTCTCAATGGGAAATCAAAATCACAGCCTATTAGTGTGAAATATCATCTTCTGTTACTTTCTTTTAGCTGGTTAAACCTTCTCTTTAGCAGGATGTGTTGCACTGATGTAAACCTCATGTTTCCGCCTGGAATTCCTGAATGTTATGTAGCATTAAAGTCTAATAGCATACACTGCTACTTTGCTCTTGCTGAGCACAAGACAATGTTTTTATTATGTTAACATCTATTTGACTTACAGAGACTTTTTACAGTTAAAAGTTCACTTGGTGCAAGTCAACAGTGATGATATTCTCAATATAACACACTACTGGGTTCCTGCAATTGGACATAGGTCACATTCACCTCTGGTGCAACTCTGCAGCTAATATCTGGGATGAATTTTGACCTTAATGAGCATGTGGAAAGATGTTGCTGGCATTCACAAGGCATTCAGGACTCAAAAATGTTCCATGTTATTCCAAGCTGCTAAAAACTAATGGGGGGCTTCAGGAGGAGAGTGTTCAGATTGTTGTTCAACAAAATGTAGCTTGAGTTATTTTTCCTAGATTTTTCTTCTTTACCCACCAACAGTTAACATGAAACACTAATCATGACTTGTAAATTGCTGACTGAAGTTAAAGCTTCTAAAATGTCTGCTGTAAACTCTGGCTGCTGCTGCAGAAGTTAATACAGCATACATTTTCCTTTAAAGAATCCTTTGCTGGTAGCTTTCACTTTTATTTAGGTAATGATGAAGCTGGAAAAATCACACTTTCTCTATCAAACTCCTTTACTGTTTATGCTAATATTTTTTAGCTTTGTGTTCTGAATAAAGGCAAACACAATCTGGCTATTCTAAGATTTTTCTGCTTACCTGTGTCACCACTGAAATGCACACAGAATGAAACATGCTTAAATGATTCAACAGAGCCACCAGGTTTGCTGGCATTTTAAAAGCACATTGCAACATCTTTCTCTGGGGTAAATGACTGTGCTGAGATCTGATGAAATTGTGAGTCCATGTTGGTTTGTATTTTAAGTCAGCAACTTGAATGTTTAGTTTCTGGTGAATAACTTTAAGATAATTTTTTATTACCCTATTTTTCTGTGGATCGAAAGTGTACACCTGAATAGGTAACCCAGCTCAGCTGATGTCTTGTATTCTACAAAGATACAGGTAAAGTAATGGTATATTTGAGCCTGTTGGAGGCAGGGTAATTTAAATTATGTCTGTATAATACATACTTTGGCTGAAATTCTTTTTGTGCAGAGGCTGAATACTTAAGTTTCATATTAGTAGCAGCTGGACAAGCCTTATGTTAACCCTTTGCACAGGGATGAACTTTGCCTGAGGAAAAAAGGTTAGTAAAATGTCACAGAAGTGTCGCAATTTCTGCCTACATCAACTTCACATGGAATGTAGAATCAGAGTATGTTCAATCTGTTCTCTGAGTAGGAAGAAAGGAAAAGGTGCTGAAAGTGAAATGAGATTCTAAAACATCAGTGCTAAAATGGGAATGTGACCCTTATTCTTTTTGCTAAAGATGCGTGTAAATGTTAAGCAGCAAGCAGGTTCAAAGTGCTCATTTGTCATTTGCAAGCACAATATTTAATAATTAAAGTGCAATGAAAGCAAAATAGGTGGTGGGCATTGGATAGTCTTGATAAAACCCAGTGCTCGTTCCCAGTGACATGAGACTGAGACATGCAATCACTTAAGCCAGACAATAAATAGACCTTATGACTATCTTCTAGACATAATACTTGGTATTGTCCTGAATGTCTGTAGTGGGTTTGGTACTTGCGAATTGATTTGTCTTAACTTGCACTCTTTCCCCACAACTTCTATCTTGTCCCTACTATCCATATAAAATGCACCTATATCCATATTTAGAAAAACTAATACCAAAGCCAGTCTCTTATTTTCTATGTATTACCATAATTTGTTTTAATTGTATTGTTGGCATGAAAAGAAGATCCATTCAACCAGGAATACCCAACTTGATATAAGCTACAAAAACTCATTAATCCTTTTGGTTATTTTTAAAGCAAGCACCAGAAGGAACTACAATCAATACCAAAGGTCACTTCACATTAAAAATATTCCAATGAGCTTAAAAATTCAGGCATTTATCTATTATGCAGTTATTGCTGATGAAACATGGGACAGAAGTCCATACATAAATTTGCATGAGCAGCTTGCAGTGCTCCTCTGGTATTGATAGGATGTTCAAGATACACAAATTATTAGACAAGTACCGACAGAATGTAACAAATAGGGAGATGGCAGGGCTCATTAATACACTTCTAATGTATAGTACTATTGAAATAAACCTCTGCAGATCAATACTATTACTGTTTAGTAGAGCATCTTTGTGAAACAAGTAATTAAGCAATGTCACTGGCATAAATAATAATAAAGATGTTGTGAACAGATAGATTAAGCAAGGGGAAGTTACTGTCAGGTGCTACTGAGCTGCAGCAGCACAAAAATTCTGTTTTCTCAAGAAATCTAAGGTAAGAGCATCCTGTAATATCCTGGCATGTTTGGTTTTTTTTTTTCAACTTGCCTCATTTCCCCAAATGTGCAATACAAATGAAATGTTTTTACAGCTATGGCTAAATGCAACAGGAGCTTTCAGGAAGGTGGAAAGAGCAAATTAAAAACATAATTCAATCATCTATTTAAAAAATTGGGCCTGATCTTGCACTCTGTTTCATGTTGCACTTGTGCTGAGCTCCATTTCAGTTACGCATTGCAGGTACAGATCCCAGGCTTATCCATTGCCACACATACAGGCAGCAGCATCAGAGCTCAAACTCATAAATTTTAGGTAAAAATAGTATAAGCTTCTATCACTCATGCTTAAAAGTGATTGTTTACCAGTAGCAATCCCTCTAGTAGCATGACTTAGTTTTCCAAGCGTTTGAGGGAAGAATAGTTCGTAATT
This sequence comes from Aquila chrysaetos chrysaetos, assembly GCF_900496995.4. Taxonomy (NCBI): domain Eukaryota; kingdom Metazoa; phylum Chordata; class Aves; order Accipitriformes; family Accipitridae; genus Aquila; species Aquila chrysaetos. Next base: position 20,084,087 of record NC_044015.1, read on the forward strand.
GAATATTGGATTGGTATAAAATAAAATTCCATCAAAGAGATGAGTTTCTGTAGTTAATGGCTATATTATTTTTTCAAAATGTTCATGTTCCTAACTGTGTAACCTATGCCTTCCTCTCTCGTAGGTATGTTTCACAAAATTAACAACTCAATATCCCAGCCAGTTCAGTTAAGCTTCAAGAATTGTGGGAGTATTAGCTTTTTTCCTTGTACAAACATAAATTAGGTGTTGAATGCGGTTGTCTCCAGAATAATGAGGTTTTGCTATCAAAACTTCAGTGCAATCAGGAATGTCCAATAACTGAGGACTAGGTTCCTGCAAAATACCTTCAACATGGAAATTCTAGGTAGGTTTTGCCCTTTTCTATTTTATCTGTTGTTAGGAGGTGAAAAGAATTTAGTACCTTTTATTGTATGAATTTGGGCACTTGAATTGATTTTTGGTGCTGGTGCTTGAGCTACTGTTCAGTTTTTACTTGATATTGTTGGATAAAATATTTAAAACATTTTCCTCGTGTCCAGCCACAATATCTTGGTTACACAACTGGTTCACTGTTAGGAAATGTGTGGGGTTTTTTACCTCAGGGTAGCTATCATGCATTAGTTATTCTGAGTCAAAGCTCAGACAGGATATGGCATGTTACTTGCACTGCAACATAAATAGATAGGGTCATCTACTGGTGTGAAGCAGAGTGAAGACAAGGTCTATAACAAGTTTCATTGACCAGGGGGCAGGGAGACATTCATGGTGAAGACAATACACTGAAATGCAGGGAGTAAAAGGAGGAGAAATAAAGCAAAGGAGATGGGAACTAATACACTTCCAGGTCTCGGATGGCAGTGCGAATCATGAAAGTGGTAATTTTGATTCATATTAATTGGCTATGCATGGAGCGGGCGAGGGGGGGAGGACAATCAGTAAACAATCCACCTCTTTCAAAAGATTTGTTAAGATATAGGGCATCAGAATAAGGGAAGTTCTTTTCTGGGTAGACGCTTTTTTTTTAAAATGCCAGATTTGGAAATGAAGGCTCAGGCTTCAATGAGGTAGTCTTGAAAGCTTTTTTTCTCTGTTGTTAATATTAAACACAGATAATCCTAAATTAGCCTTCTGAACCTGCTCAAACAGAGCGTTTTAGAGCTACCAATTTTATGTTCCTACAGCATGTTGTTATTTCTCCTCTCACAGGACATATATTATGTAAGTTTTTGTTGTATGTTATACGGGCTTTAGAAAGAAATGGGATTTACACAGCTACTTGCTGCCTGGTAGAGCACGCATGCACACACACGCATATATTTGAAAACTAAGTCAAAGTTTCTGTGCTGAGGTGCATGTGATTTTAAAATTCTTGGCAAATTAGCTATTTAGAATTGGGTAAAACACAGAAAAGGGTTTGTGAAAGAAATCCAACTGTGTTGCGTATCTTACTTAACTGGTAAGCATTTAACCGGGATGGCTGCTTTACTGGAACATCTCCCAGGAAACCAATTTAGCCTAATATTAGTGAGTGACAATGACTGCTGTTTAACTGGGACATTATTAGCCAAAATTCAGCTTATATGAAAAGTAGTTGGCCGGTGTGGTGAGGTTAAGTAGTGTTTAACCAGGTGTTAAATAGACCTACAGGCCTAAGCTCTCCTCCCTGAAGAGGAAGTAGCTGGATTTATTGAATATATTAGAAAATTTGAAGTGGATATTATTTCTACTTGTCATGCTGTTAATATAGGACAGCATAATGCATGTGTTCATTTTTTAAAAAGCAGATTTTAAGTGGGCCAGCTGTACATCTACAGGACAACACACAGCCTGAAAATGGCCTGCACTGCCCAGTGGCTTTGAGTGCTCATCACTTTTTGACTCTCCCTCAGCGGCTCTTGGCATCATGTTGGGGAGGACAATTTTTAACATGTTCTTTGCACCCCAGGGAAGATGCAGCTGAGAACTGGTAGCAAGTGGTGTCATCCCAGCATGGCTGAACAGAGATCCAGGCTGGTTCTGTACTTGGAGGAGGAATACACAGATTAAAAGAGAGAGTTGCAGGCTGCAATTGGACGATTCAGCTAGTTGGCACCATCTTAAGCAGGTGTCCGGGAGGTTGCTAGCAGCATGACAGGAACAGGGCACAGCACCTGGGAAAGGGTACAAATTTAGTTTGGGATTTAGTAGTTAATAAGTGCAGAAGATCTAAATGAAGTGTACTGTTTTCTGGTTGAATATATTCCATGTTAGTTTAACTCTGTAAAATAATTAAGAGTTTTCTACCTTGCTTCCAGTGGCTGTATTGCATAAAAGACTGGGCCTGTGCTTGGAGATCCTTGGTACCTACCTCCATTAATGTCAGCTTGACCATATTTGTTCTAGTTTTCCAACCATAACTTTCTAACACCACAGTTCTCACCTTTCACTTTTTTTTTTCCACTTGAATTCCTATGCTATCCCCACAATGGAGCAATAAAGGCACGTTGCTTTTGTTTCATTCATATTTTGGCCCTGAGGTCTTTAAGTCTTAAATTCAGTTTCTGAAGCAATTCTTATTTAAGCATTAACATTGGATCATAGTAACATTTCTGCCCCACTAAATCAAGCACTTTTTTTAAGAAAATAGTGTCATTAATTATTGGAGCATTTGTTTCATCCCTTCTTCCTCTGCAGGTGCCGGGATATGGGGACCCTTTCCAAGTGCTATGTTGCTGTGGTTTAGGTGTGCAATGCACTTGCACCCCTGGAGTCTGTTCCCCTGGGGAAGGGTGCCTGGCCCCCTTCTGTTCCTCCCTGCTGCAGGAGGGCCTCATAGGGCAAGAAACAGCCCTCCACATTGGAAAAACACATTGGGGAGCTGCTCACCATGGCAGTTGCCCAACAGGACGTGTCTGTGATGCACTGTTGCTGGAGTGTGAGGTGTCCCATGTGCCCAGGTGTTCTGCAGAGCCCTCTGAAGTGGGCATCTGTTTCAGGATTATCCACCACTGTGAAGTACTAGACTGTAATGCAGCAGGTCTTTTCCAGTCCTATGTTTCTATGAAAATTCAGCCAAGTTATACAGTAGCAAAGAAAATACGGGGATCCCATGGTCTGAACTTACCGTGTTTCCCCTCTGGAGGAATTTTGGTGCAGCTTTTCCCAATCAGCAAGTCGCCTACTTTTGCAGGAAATTGCGAGTCCATTATTTCTGATGCTTTCAGAAACTGAAGCTTGGCGACAGAGTGATTACTATTAACTTCATGCATGTAGTTTTAAAAATATATGATAGCGTATAATTAACACGGAAAGATATTCCAATATCCAGTTCTGTCGTTCAAGAAAAATTTCCTGTTGTACAGCTTATTTTCAAGGCCTGTCTGCCCAGAAAACTGTGAAAAGGTGGCATAGAAATTTTTTATATCAAAACCGCAAACTTAGTTTCAAGCCAAAAGTTTTTTTTTTCTGGTGTTTAAGAAACAAAAAAACCCGCAACACCTATAGAAGTTAACTTATGAAGTCCAGAAGGTACAAAAATTAAATCTATGTGAACTTTCACACCAACTGACTGCTTATTTTTAACAAAAAAACAGATGAAAGCCCATTTTCAGTTCTTCTAGAAAACAACCCCAATTACAGGGCTCCTACAAGGTGTTTTTGTTAATACAGAACTGAGTTTGCAAGCTTTGGTGCTTTCTGTTTTGTTCTGTTTTCTAATGGCAAGCCTAATTTGGTCCTGCTTTGCTACATCACATTGTTCTGTCAGAACAGTAATTTCCTATTTAATTGATAGATAAAATAAATAAGATGCTGCTTTTTTTTTTGCTATTTACTTTCTGGAATAATGGCATTACCATTGGAACAAAATAATACTCGGGAAGTATAAGTGGATAACTATCTAGTCCCAAAGTACTTGTTATAACACAAGATTGTATCTGAGTAAGGAGGGCATAAATGTAAAGCTTTATCCACAATGGTTATATAAAGAGTGCTTAAATGTAAAAGCAAGTCTCAAGATAATTTCATGATTTTTGTATAGGACCTTAATACTTGAGTTGTGTGTGTTTGTATACAAAAATGGCTATCCAAGTCCTGAAGTTGATTGTGCCTCTCTACTGTTGCAATTTTTCCATTTTTATAAGCAAATTAAAGATTTATCAGACTAGCAACAGACTGAAAGATTTAGTTATTCAGGGCCTTTCCCTAGCAGTAGGGGAGATGAGTATTGCTTATGTGAATGTGTCCCAGTGCAAAGGTGGATGAAAATACTGTAAAGGAAGAACTAGATGAACTTGAGGACTATAATAATGGCAATGAAATTGTAATTCAGTTGTATAAAATGCAAATTTGTGCCCTTTGAAAGTAACAATAGGGATTTCTGCTCTAAGTGTGAAGCTCATCAGCTGGAAGTGGCTGAGGGAGGGGAGGACTTTGTGTACTCTTTCACCGAATCACTATCAGGCACTAATGAGACAGAGCCATAGGAGAGATAAATGTGATCCTTCAGGATGCATCAAAAGATGTTTTTTTCCCAACTGAGAAAAGGAAATATTAATGCTATTGTGCAAAGTACTGTAGTGACACTCCTCAGAAAAGCTGACTGCAATTCTGGTTACCCAGAGTTATTTCAGAAGATGAGTTCAAATGGGAACAGATAAAGAAAAGGTCTAGTAGTGTGAATGGGGGGGCTTGTCATGGAAAAGAGACTAAAAATGTGCAACTGTTAGACCTCTGATGCACTTGTAGAAAGTGATTGCTTTTTCAGCTTTTGTTTTGCTCTGCTGGGAAGAAAAAGACCTATTTAAATTCAGAACAAATGGTTGTTCTGGTAAAGGATGGATGTTTGGCTCAGAAGTAACTTAAGAGATTCTCCAGCAGCTGTCCAGTAAGTGCAATGGGAGTCTACAGACTAATTGGTTTTAAAAATAGAGCTGGATCAGTTTGTGAGTGTAATAAGGTGAGGTGGCTGTGGTCATGAAGACAAGGTGGTCCCCTTAGAGCTGTGGGATGCTTCAGCAGGAATGAGTATTTGGCAAGTCCCAATGTCTTCAAGGGTGGTAATTCCACAGGGAAAGGGACCTGACTGTCCATGCATCCTTATTCTCTTCCAGCTGTGCCTCTCAGCACAGCAGACGCATCCTGATAGCCACCAGTCACTGAAAAAAGCAATCCCGCTCCTGTCCTCTGGCTGTTTACCTTGTGCTTGTGTAGAGGCTTGTGTAGTCCCACAATAAGCTCCATTTGAGGTGCTAAACTGGAAGACAGTTAAGCCTGTAAAAAAAGGGTGTTTGGGGGAGAGTATTTTCTGCATGGATGATTTGCATCCATGAATCCTCTCATAACGGAGAAAAGTGTTGTTGGTGCAGAAGGTGTTAGTATGTAGTGAAGGAGAGAGGCCTGAGCCATTAGACCATCTTACTTCAGCGTTTTCAGTTTAAAAGATGCTCTTAATTCAGTTTGTACAAGCTTCCTAGGAAAACAGCAAGCTGAAGTACCTCTGCCTCTTTCCACCCCCCTTTCCACATTCACGCGTTTCTCTTCTAATAGAATCATTTAGTTTGGAAAAGACCTTTAAGATCGAGTCCAACCATAAACCTATAACTACCAAGTCCACCACTAAACCATGTCCCTAAGTGCCACATCTACATGTCTTTTACAAAAAACTCTGAAGGAAAAAGGGAAGTAATTCTTGGCAGCAGGAAGACTTAAAGAAATCCAGCATTGCAAAACCAGCCTCCATCCCCTCCAGAGACAATAGCAGCTGAAGCTTAAAATTCAAGGATAGAGCTCAAAGCTGTTAATGCTGGCCCAGGAGAAGGACAAGGTTTAACACATGCTGCTGCTATTAGTGTTTCTTGGTGGCTACTACACTCACAGCAGGTGGCCATGGTGAATCTGACTCTGCAGTATTCTTTGCAAAGATTAATTTTTAACCAAGTCTGATTCTTTTTAAAGTATTGTAGTGATGTTTTCCATATCTTAGACAACCTAAATTTAATGTAATAATTATCTGCCACTGTGATCACGCAAGCGAGGTATTAGATTAGATTTTATGGATTCTGATACACAGCATTTACTGGTTGAGCAGAAGTGCCAGTAATGTAACTTGCAAGAACAGCAATAAAGAAATATTTCAAAACATCCCCATATATAAGGAAATGTGTGCCAGGTTCCGTGCAAGAGAGAGAATAAATGCAAGACGTTGAGTTTACCATGAAAGGTACCAAATGCCGCCTGAGAGGCAATCAACTAGCAGTTGTCAGGAGAATATTGGCAATGTCTGGGAATGCAGTTAAAGACAAGGAGAGAAATAGAAATGTCATTTGGTGGTCAATAATAATGGTGTGTTTATTCATAACTATAGGAAGATCTAGAAATGGGTTAAAAAACATGAACAAGCAGGCTAAATGGAAGGAACTAATCCAGTAACTATTTATTGAGCTATGAGTGTGACAGACTAAGGGCTTGGAAAAGCTCAAATTAGTTTGGCTTCAGGGTAGTGTTAGGTAATGTTTCAGGTTTAACTTAAAAAAAAAGTATTTGAGAATAGTTTATCTTTCTTATCTCTTGGAAAGTCCCTTTTATCCTATGCACCTTTAGGTGTATAATAAATATGCATATTCTATTTATATAATAAATATGTATAAAGTTATATGTAGAACGTATATGTATAAGAAGAGAACTGCATACTTGTAGGCATTGTTGTACATGCTAGTGTCTGCTGCAGATCAGAGGGCATTTACAACAATCTCCTTAGAGCTGTTCCCCTGCCCAAGATTGCCCTTACTCAGGTAATACACTCATACTACTTTCTTGCCACGTCTCCGTATTTTCACTGTTGTGGAGGAGGCTGGTGTCGTTGCAAGCAGCACTGTGGCAAAGGGCCTCTATTTCCCATGCTCTCACCTCTGTTCCCTCAACAACAGTGACTCAGGAGGAAGAAATAGTGGAGGTTTGCAGTATCAAAGTAGACACTTGTATCCCTTCAAACTGAGCCCTTTAGGACAAAAGTTATGAACTGGGACGCACCACTAGATGGAGACATGTACATGTAGACTGTACAGGTATTGTATGCTTTGAATTTTTCCAGACTGTTCCGATAAGACTAATATATAATGTTGTCTTGGTTATAGCAAAGAGCAAGAGACAAATCCATAAAACTATGTGGTTAGATGCACTTGTTCTTTCCTATTGAATGATAAATTTCAGTAACTTAGTGATATGTGTATTGTGCAGTACAGGAGTTGGCGCAGTGATAAGTACTCTATTAAGTGAAATATAACGAAAAGCCTGAGGCAGATAACTAATGCAGTGCCATTTTGGTTAATGTTCTTGTTTTCTTTTAATAACAGAAGTGCTGGGTATATGTGGGTTTTTTTCGAGATGGGAACATGGTCAGCTTTATTTACAATACAATTAGCAGTATGGCATACCATTATAACATAACACTTTATAGACTTTGTAAACAAAATGGTTACAGGAATGCTTAAGGTAGCAAAGTCAAGCACTCAAAAGTTAGGAAATACAAGAATTAATGCTTGCATGTTAAGAATAAGGAAAAAGTTGCAGGCTCATTTGTTGTAGCACTGTGGTGTGGTCTCTAACCACAGTGTCACTGTTAATCAACCACAGTGTCAGTGTTAATCTGTGATGAGTCTGTCTTATTCAGTGTGCTACTGGGAAATGCTCACAGAGTGAGCAGTCTTCAATATTTTATCTCACCCTGATTGCACACAGTGTGGCCCCAGCCAGCTCTACTGCACAACAGCCACATGAAAGCTTCAGAAATTGTTTTGCCTTTAGGCATCCTCTGTGAAATGAATGGATGGCATTATCCCCACGTTATAGACAGAAGGGAGAAACACAAGGAGAAGTATCTGCTGAACACAGGTACCCAATATGTCTTTATTTTTCAGACAAATAAGAACATTCTCAGAGCCATGGAGATACTTGTATCTATGACTGCATTCACATACTTCAGTTGCAAGTCATCCCTCCAATACCCTGGGTCCTTCGTACAAAGTACTTCAAGCACTACATTGGATAAGGTAGAAGTTCTGTGAAATGCATCTTCTTGCATTGTGTGACACTGACTTATCCTACCTACTGGTCAAGTTAATTCCCTATTTTTCTCCTTGCCCTTGACAGCCTCAGTTTTGTGAAAACTATGCCACCTTATCTTTCAACGGATTTTTTTGCAAGCTGATTAACTCAGTATAGCAGTCATGTTTTCCTAGGAGACAGGTCGCTATTTAAATGAGTTACATCTGCTTGCCAACTACCCTCATATGTCCCAAAATGGGTATTACTTGATTTGAAGTAAGAAAGGTTATAATGTCCGGTGTTGCTCTCTAAAATGCAAATATGGGCAGCTCTAGAGGGAGGCAAATTGGAGGATATAGCTGCCTGCCCTAAAGGAGAAATTAGGGGAGAGCAAAAGAAATTTCTCAAATGTATCCATCACATATTAGCAATAAGTGTTACCTGAAAAAATTGGAAAATGCTAAGGGAGAGTAATTTGGCTGAAAATATTCGTTAGGGAGCTTGGAAAGTAATAGAGGAAAGAGGCAAAAGAAAAAAAATCCTGAATTACCTTTAAAAAGAGAGTACACTGACTAATTAAAGGCTTTGACTTGAACATGAAGAAAGTGAGCTACTGAATCTAACATGGGCTTGGTGTCTTCTAAAAATAATGGAAATAGAATTACAAAGACACTGCAAATTCTGATAACAGGCAAGTTTCTACCTCCTTCAAAAGAGTACATTTTGCATAACACAATCAACTGTTTTGGAGAGCTCACTGAGACACCCTACCTGTTTATTTTGTTTTCTGAACTCTCTAATTTTGTGGTGAAAGAATAAGACTGATTCTTCTATGAGTCTTTCTCATTAGGGATTGTTCAGATGTTTCCTTGTATGAATGCTGCCAACTGGAGGTGTTTCTGGTGAAAGGACATGTGAAATTTTGATGAGTAGCTTTTGTGTGTGCCTGCCTGTCTGGCTTTCTCTTTATGAAGATTTGGTCTCACTAAGGTTACTTTTAACATATGTTTTCTTTCTGTCACTGTGACAAATGTATTCTAGTAGTTCTTGATTTTTCTGTTTTGTATAACTATCATTCTCTGCTTATTTGAGGGAGGAGCTTCTCTTGAAGAGATTTCGAAAGAGGTGTTTCTTATCAGTTCAGTTAATTGGGTTTTCTGGTATTGCTTGCAGTTCAGCTGATTGCAGTATTTTGCAATTGCAAACTGTTTTATATGGCTTCTTCCATATAGTATATTGAAAAATGTTTTATTATCATTTACACAAAAACAGATTATGAATTCAAAAGCAGGTGCACAGTTTATGCAAAGCAATTATATACTTTCTTTGAAATAGAGCACCTGAACATGGCAAATTGAATGAGGTTGACAGTTTGTGGTAGACTGAGTTTGAAGGAGTTCATAGTGTTTTGGAGTGAAGTTTAAAGTTCAAGACAAACTGAAGCTTATTATGTGCTTAATTATGGAAATAGTAATGAAATTACATATAAAGCTAAGATTTCTGATCTTAGCAAATGCAATAAAAAGGTATATTTTCCTATACCATGCAATGTGTGGGCCTTACATCTATGAATCTCAACCCACTTGCAAAGCAGTTTTAGTTAAAGTATACTGCTCTCCAGCTGTATAAAAAGCTTGCGTGCACTCAGCATGTGCTAGCATAAATCTCTACCTGCTTGGAAATAGCTTAAGTATTGCCCCAAAATATCAGGACGTTTTTCAAGGAAAAACCAAGTGTATAGTAAAGTTGATAGTGCTGGCAAATAGATTTGCTTGTGATGCTTACTGTTGTCAGGTGTGGTGCCCCTGCTGCAAAAAGGGGTAATAAGTTCAATAAAACATCTAATGGCATAGAAATGCAGTAGGGGGAAAACAAACAAACAAACAACAAAAACAAACAAAACCCCATCCTGTAGATTCTACTGGTAACGAAGAAACTTTGAAAGATCCCGAGTTCTGGCTTGCCTGTGTGATAAATATGGCTTCAGGTTTTGCGCCCCCTTCCCCAGCCTGTCTCTTCATTATCAGGAATAAAAACCTAGGGACTACTTTCCCATCGGGACAACGTGATAAGATGCTGCCATCTACAGGTGATGCTTCTCCTCTTGAACTTGTGCCGTGCACAAAAAATGTTTTTGGAATTGTTGCTGTGTATAACCCCAGTATTTCGGACTCTTTCTTTTGAACTCTTAGAAAGTATACTTGTTAAAGAGAATCCATGGGGAATGTATGTAGCAAAACTCCTGTTCTGTTTGCACAGTGTCTGGGTATGGGTATTTTGGAAGGTACTGAGAACTTAAGCTCATGTCTGAAAATACTTATGCATGTGAAAATCTTTGTGCCCTGAAAAGTCCCTCTGAAGTCCAGAGGGCTGGTCATGAGCAGAAAAGCTAATCGTGTATTCAGTGTCTATTCACTGAGGCCTGAGGTTGTTATGGACTTCTCTGAAGCACTATCTTTTTTTTTTTTTCCTCCCCCATCATGTTAGGATCATATGACAAGCAAGCAGAATTCTGATGCATTATTTGACTATTAAGCTTTGAATATGACCAACATATTTTAGTAATAACTTAAAGTTAACCATCATATTGAATGCTTCTATGATTTTTATCAATTCATTGGATGAATAAAAAATCAGGATGCTAGAAGAGCAGTACAGCTTAAGTTAGCATTAGCCTAAAGATTTTTAAACCATTTTAATATTACCACTTCTATGGCTTTTCAGATGTCCTCAGTTTTAAGGTACTTGTTCACTCAAAGGATTTGAGGGAAGATTTGAAGCTATTAGCTCTGTATTGGACTTTTTTTTTAGGCTTAATTGATTAAGGGATATTACAGAATAGTCATGCTCTAGGAAGTAATGTGCTAGAAATGATCTGTTGTGAAGAATTGTATGGTTTGATGTACACTGCTGAAGTAGGAAATGGTGACCTTTTATTAAACACATAAAAAGCCTGAAAAATAAGTTTAACTTGTGTAGATTTATTTTTGGAAACAGGATCAAGTATCAGCACAAACTGGTTTTGGACTTGTATCTCAAGTTATTGTTGATACTGTTACAATAAATCAGAAGAGATCTGTACACTGAGTAGTGAGGGAGATAAGAGATTGAGAGTATTGGTGTCCCAGTTCAAGAAGGCATTTAAGTTCTTACTATCAAGTAGGTCCTTAGGTCTGACTTTAGCAAAATGCTTTTCTGAATCATGGCATGCATGGAAAATACTTTTCACTGCATATGTAAAGCTACTGGAGTAGTATGCAGATCATCATAAACATATGGCAATTATTGAAGTATACCATCATGCCTTCCATGAATACTGCATTTCATAGAAATGCCACTGTTAAAAATTAATAATAAAAAATAAAGATATTTTAGCTCTGATTTTCACATAACCTTTATCTGCAAAGCTATGCTACCTTGTGCCTTTGAACACAGCTTTTCAGGGAAAGATAGCTAAAATATGCAGGTGAAAGTGTTTTAAGGTGTGAGGAATCATTGTGTGTGTCTTTGGATGCTGGACACTTCTAGAATTTTCTTACCTTGTAATCTATCCTGAAAAGACTTGCTTGGTTTTGGTGGTATCAAAGAGCAGCATCTAGCCTTAATTGCTCATGATGTTATTTTGAAACACTCACTACTTAGACGGCACCTTCTCCTCCTGATAAAGGATATTTTAGTGAAATTGCACAGTTGAGAAGAAGGTCGGAGGGGGGCATTTTTCTTTTCAGTTATTTAAAAATAAGTTGTATATTTGTTGGGAGCTGATCGGGGACTGTGAATATGTTGGAGGAAGAAGCAGCAAAATTAGAATTCTAATCAGGGAGCTGATACTCTGTCTATCCAGTCTTCCCTATGGCTCTTCACTCAGTTTTATCCCCTAACTATACTGGTAGTTGTGAAAGCTTTTTCCTTCTCTTTTATAATGCTCATCTTTTTCTTCCCATTTTCCACTATACTTAGCCATCTCTTTTTTCTCTCCCATCCTCTCTTGTTCTTTCTCTGTTTTTTTTTTTTTTCATTATAATGGTCAGTCTTTCCTTGTTTTTTCATTCTGAATAGCTCAGGACTTCTAGGAAAAAAGGGGTTTTCTTGACCAGACACCTTGACCAGAAATGCTGTTGTCTTTTGCCTCATTAGATTATTACATTGTTTCATCACCTGTTACTTGAATCCTGGACCTTGCTAGACACAGGGCTGTGAGAAAGAGGGTTGTTCCTGATTTCAGCATTCTTCATGTCCAGTGGAAATCCAGAATCTTTTTAGGGTAACTCCAGTTTACATTCAGCCAAAGACTTTAATCTTCTGGAATTTTTATGCTTTTTCAGATGTATTAAATGAACTGAATTAACTGCTGAGACAAGTCTGTAACATTCAGTTCAGCGCTCCTCATCAGAGTTTGAAACTGGAAAAATCCTGAGCTCTTTAACTCTGTTGAAGCACGCTCGTCCCCAGGCAGCAGGAGGCACATGACTAACAAGGTGCACCAAAGCCAACCCAAGGGAAGAGTGAGGCCCTATAGAGGTACAGAAGAGAGGGACAGACCTGTGTATGGTGGAAGCGGAGACCAGAAGGACAAGAAAGATTACCTGATATGTTGGCAAGTAGCAAAGGGAGAGACAGTCTGGAAAGGTGAAGAAGGAAGCTGAAGAAATAAGGACTTGGAAAGGGGTATGAGGAGGGGGTAGGCGTGTCCAAGGGAGGAAGAGAGATCTCTTGGGAGGAGGTCCCAGTAAAATGGATTACCAGGTGCTGATCCAGCATGTTATACTTGCTCTCAACTTCAAACATATGAAGTCAATGCACTTAGAGTAAGTGCATTCTAAGTACCTTATTGAATCAGAGGCAAAGTGTGCAACTCCATGTTTAATTTAGCCCTTACGTACTTTTAACTCTTCAGTGGGACTTCTGTGAGCTATATTTTTTAAAAAGTTTGCAGAATCATGTGTGCTTTTGTATGAGAGAAAATTCATCCAAAGTAACTTCCTTGGCAGCACAAATGTGTAGCATATTTGTTTGTAGAATTGTGCATTTATCTTTTGGCTATCTGATTTAGCTTAATTACTCATTCGTTACACTTTGTCCAGAATACCTGCTCTGTTTTGCTTTGTGCGGTGATAATACATGGTCTTATCCAAAGATTCCTGAAGACAGTGGAAAGACTCATTAGTTCCACAGCTTGTAGATCAGACCTGCAATATACACAGAGGCCCAGATGAAAAAGGATAGCTTTTGAATATCTGCAGGAAGAGAGGCACGTTATGCAGCTTTAATACTGGAGTGTTGTAAAACTTCAAGAACCCACTTTTTGCCTTTTTTATAAATTAGAGCTATTTTTATTGCACTTAATAATTGCGTTTTTACAAACCTATCTTTCCACTCTTAAAGGAAGAGGTTAGCACTCTCTGAAGTTAACAAGATCACTATGCTAATTATTCTTTATGTTATTTCCATTTATAAAGGTCTATATCTTTTCATTGCTACTGCTACTGTTGCCTCCAGGGTCATTTTCAGGAACTTATTCTGATTCAGTCTACAGCTGTGTTATTGAAATGCATATGAAATGGGCCTGCTCTGACAATAAGTGACATGCCAGGATGACAGAATTGGATCTGGTTAAGTTTGCTCCCCAAACTTATGACACTTCCTAAATGACATTTCTAGATCATTACTCTCTATCAAATGTGATAGACTTTCCAAGAAAGAAATTGGAGCTAAATACCCAAACCTAGGAACTTTCAAGTATTTACATCCTTTAGGCTTACTTCCACGATCCTACCCTTTGTTGGTGGGATGAGCAACAGTGGACACAGAGCTGGGAGTTAGGAATTGTCAGTACAGTTCAGACAATTCAGTAAGCCCAACACAGACAAACTGGGAGGCTTGCAACTGCACTTCTGCATCAGTGTGCAGCTGCACAGATCAATAGGTTGATTTCCAGAGATGCTGAGCACAGTACATTTTCCATTTTCACCATGGCAGAAAAAGGATCTTGTGAGCAAAGCTCTCAAGATTTGGAGCAGGGGTCTGGAAGAGGTAAAACTGAAGATGCAGCAGGAAAATGTAGTGAGCTGTACTGGACCCTTCCAAATGCCACTGTGAGGAGTAGCCCTGTCATAGCTTGATACCAAACCTGAATTATGCCTAATATGTTTAAAAGTGAAGACAAGTTTTTTCCTGATGTTTTTTGACCTGGGACACCAACTCAGTGGGGAGTGTAAAGGCTAAAAAAACAGCAGAAAATTTGATTTTGATGTGATTGAGTGAAAAAAATAAAAAATTGCACTGGCTTTTGGGATGGGTGCAAAGTTTTCAGGCCAGTTTCTAAGGGTTATCTGAGATATGTGATCTGAGACCAATGGAGAAACTTTGCTGTGATTAAAAGTTGGTTTGGAAAAAAAAAAGGTTTTGAATCTCAAACTCTTGAGTCCTGCATGCTAGTTGACCCCATATAACCTTTCAATTACTTGGGTGTGTATAGGCTTCAAAAATTGGTGCTAAGTCTATCTCCCTTCAGCCTATTCTTTTTACAGCAATTTGCTTCAGCAAATGTAAAGCAGCTTTTTCCAAGAGCCCAGTATTACTCATTTTTCTTTCCTAGTGATAATTACTGGAGGAGTTAAGAGTTAGAATGACCTGTGTGCTCTGCTGTGATTCTATTAGTGAGATGAGGAATGGACACTGCAGCAGCAACTCGGATTGTTTGGTTGTCTGCTTCATCATGGCGACTTCCCAGTTCAAGCATCAGCTGGCTCACTTGCTCCCCACCCCAATTTGAGCTGCTTCAACAGTTTCAGTTTATATCCGAAGAGTCTTATTTTCACCTCTGTGTGCTAAGGTCTGTAGGTGACTGCTGCAGGAGTTTGGAGGTGTTTCAACCATTCTTAGCCAGTTACTTTGCTTATTTCCTGTTCTTGCAGGATAATTTTCTAAGTGTATCAGACAAATGCAGTGTATTTCAGTGTCTTGAGTCCTGTACTGGAAGGGCTAGGTTCATGCTTGATCCCTGACACCAGTCAGACTGTGTAGGTATTTCTGTTATTTGCATGTTTGAGGTGTGGTATGGTTTTTCTTTATCATATTCAGGAAATGCATCTCTGAAGTTGATTACTGTCACTTTTTCTTTCATTCCTGGTTTCTCTATTTTTCTCTTCTGTGGTAAACATTACAGTATATCCTGTCAAAATAGCAATTTACTTTGAGACAGACTGTGTTCTCACAAAAATTTCTATCCTGGAGAGTTGGTGGTTGCTGTGTGTTGACTGTTCACTATTACCAAGTAACAGAGCTAACCTTTGTTGTAGAGTCGGGATACCTATATTTATAAACCATCTGCAACAGGTATCCCTGAAATACTTTCTTTAATAGGATTTCATCATGTTTCTATGAGCACCTGAAATAAATTGCTTTAAAAAAGTGCCATATCACATTAAATGGGGTTATGTGCAGTTATCCTCTGTCATGTGAAATAATTCAGTCTCACAAAATGCAAGCTGGGAAGCCATCCCCAGGCATTTTAAGGTTCTCTTTTGGGTTTTTTTTTTTTTTATTCCTAACCTTGGAAATATGGAAAATGGCAATTTAAACAGAATCCATAGCCATGTATAACAGTAGTCTGATACAGACTTTTTTTCCTCTTTAAGCCTGATCCCACCATCTTTATTAATATCAGAAAAATATGCTAACTAGGAAGAAGTTTAGTGAAGTCTTCTTTCAACCTGCTTTTTATGAGGATACCTGAACATTTCTTGGCTTATAACAGATTTTGCTGTGTGTGGTATAAGATATGTTTTGAATAAGAGGTTTAACTGAACCTTTCAGCAAGTATCAGGACTGAATAGCTGAATTGATGTTATTGATAGGATTATTTTATTGGCACACAAAAGTAGCATAATAAGTCTCAATTTATTATGGACTGTTAGGTATTCTGTTATAATTGTCTCACTGAATTGCCAATACTGTGTTCAACAGAAGATTAAATGTAAATGCCTTATATCTTTGAAAACTTAAAGTAGGCAAAAATGCATGCAACTGAATCTTTCTGTGCATTCTTGACCTCTGAAACAACAGAAAATATTCCAGAAAGAAGGGCATGCAGGTTTGTGTGTTTGGGTTTTTTTGTTTGTTTGGTTGGGTTTTTTTAGCTTCCATCATCCCTAAAACCTGCAGGTTTTGGACCTAGTGATTTGACACCTGATTTTGGAGGAAGAGTAGTCAGGTTTTAATTTTTATTCCAAAGAGGTAAGACATTGCTAGCTTTGCAGGCTGTCATCTTGTAATATTTTAACAATAATTTATTTGTAAATAAGAGCTGGCAAATGCTTTCTTTACAATATTAGCCTGCAGTGCATTTCGGCATGCAACTTGACTGTATGTATTGTCTGTTACTGGTCTCTGACAAAAAAGGCTAGGTCAGAATTGTTGCTATTGATATACAAAGATACTTCTGTAAAGAAATATGTCAGTCTAGAAGAGTTTGTCACTGGTACTGGCTGCTTATGCTAGAGGTACCATCACCTTTTCTCTCCCTCCACTGAGTCCTGCAGAGGCCAGAGAGGCACGGTAGGCTTTTGGCAGACCCTAGTGCTGCTAGCGGTACCACTGCCATCGTTCCCATAGCCTGGGCCGTGCATTCCAGTCTGCAGGATTCCAGCTTGTAAACAGCAAAATTACTGTAGTTCCAGTTTCAGACAGTTGGAGATGTTTTCCTAAATTATTTTACAAGTACTTAATATGCTTCAAGAGATCTAATTGAGCTTGTGAACTACTCAAAAATCACAAAATAGGGTATATTGCAATGAATATTCTGATTAGTTCTGTGCAGAAGTTTTTGAAAATGTCAATAGTTCAAAACATTACTAAAATGGCCTCTGACGGCCTTGAGCATAAGCTGCTTGTATGTTCTGTAAAACACTGGTTTTCTGTTTCTTTAGTTGTTACTAAGTATGAATTATCATGAGAAAAGGCAAGAAACTCCAGTAGGTGAAAGTAACAGTGCATTCAAATGTCTGCTTTGTTAGACACAAATGTAATCTTGTCTCAGTGTTATCTAGATGGCTTTTTTTAAAATTATTTTTCTGTATACACAGTATGTGTCTATCTTAAATTTAAAGACTATATACAGCCACTATAGTTTTAAAACTGTATGTACTTATGTGCATGAATATATATAAAAGCAGTAAGAAAGGTGTTTTCAGTATTTCCATAGGAGCTTACTGTTGATACTCTAAACACTGACATCCTTAATATCTCTTGGCCTGAATAGGTCTAAAGCCAATTAATCCATTAGTTTCAATAAGAGTGCTCAAAAGGTTAAAAATGTAAGAAAAGTATACACCTAAATTAAAAGCTGTAGAAAGATAAGTACACTATTTTTGTATCTGATTGACCCATAGTGGAATATCAACAAAGTGCTTGGAGATACAGGGCCAAATAACTTTAATAGAAAGAGAACCATGAAATGTGATTTCAAATAAATCTTTCAAATGAGAGTAAACCGCTCTGAATACATGTGGTTTAATAGAATATAATTGGTTTAATCAGTGTTTGACATACACCATTGATATCTATACAGATAACTTCTACCTTGTTTAATAGGTTATTAATCCCACAGCTATGCAGCAGTGTGTGGAAACTGTGTGGTGTCCAAAGGGTAGTGTCAGTTTTCTTCCTCAAAGCCTTATTATGGAGAGGAATACTCAGTTACCAGTCTGAGAAGTTGCTTTGATTTTATGTGTAGGAGTTTAAGCTGGTGTATCACAGTACTTCAGCAGTGCTCACATTCGCAAAAACAGACTGTCCTTCAGACATCTGAGGCCCATTTCAGAAGCATTTTGCTTTGTCGTTTCACCAGCAGAAATTACTGAAGGACACAAATCTATCTACTTTCCCTTGTACACAGAAAAAGCCTCCCAGGCAGAGGTTTCAGTTCAGCACATTCATTACCTTCTAATTGCTTCTAAATTGCATTGTGACCTGCTGCATCAATAGCTGAATCTAACAGAAACTAGCACAATCTGAGCATATGTGTTGTTAAAAGCTTAACTGGCAGTTGTTTTGCTACTGAACTGCGTAAAGGACACTACATGAAGGACAATGTAATTTTGGGATGTTTTTCAACAATAATGTATCATTAATGTTGTTCAGAAGTGGCTTTAAAGATCACCTTGTTTATATACCAGAAAAATTTCTTTTGGGCAATGAGCAGCATAGAGCCTTGTTATATATATTTATGTGTGTATATATATATTCACATCTGATAGTGATATAGTTTTATTTCTCACTGACTAAATGTGAAAGTTTCAATGTCAGCTGTGGCATGTAAGAGCTTCCATGGAAAATGTACTTGCATGCAAAGTCATAACTGAATAAAGCATTTTATTTAAGATTCTAAGCCATGGTATAAAAAATCACCCTTGGAGAAAAGATAAGCTTGAATACATTTTAGGCTGAGCCACAGCAGGCATGATGCTGTAAAAGGTAAGCTGCTATACCAACCACTGTGGAAGCTAAGGTATAAAAATCATTGCTCCCCTGGAATACTTACTCAAAGCTATTTTGCAATCACTTATAGCATGTAACTACACCATCCTACCTACTAATAATTTCAGCCAGCTAGCATGTGTTTGTTATTCCTTTGTTTTACTCCTCACCACCACCAGAAAAAAAAGTACAATTACCGTGAGCTTCAGTGTGGTGTTCACTCTGTATTGCAAGTGCACATTTCCTTTCCTTCACCCTTTAGATTTAGTAATGCATGTGTATAGGGTACATGCAGCTGTTGTTCCTTTACAATTTTTTGGAGGATGTTTTTTGTATCTCTTTTTGCTGGAAGAGTGTTTGTTTAACAGTGAAGAACAGCACTATTTTTACATGGCAGCTTCCTTTGAAATTGTCCTACTTTAGGGATTGTATCTGTTTATAATAGCTTAATACCAATGACTTTTGTCCACTACAAAAACTGCTGTGGCTTCATTTTGTAAGACATTTTCCACTTCAGAGCCAGGCATCATTTGGATTGCTTCACAGGCTGCACCAGTCTCTGCAATGTGGGACACTGGAGGGAGACTCAAAGGAAGGCGGTTTGACTCTGTTCCTAGATGGTTTGTCTATTGGCTAATGTATACAAATGTTTAGATCATTCTTGTGCTGTTCTCAAATTTTAAGGCCACTGTTTATTGAACTCTTTTATCAGAACAGGCTTTTCCCAAGTGTGCTGGGAATATTAGAAATCCTAGATGTCCTTGAACTGCAACAGCATGACCCAACTCCTCCCAGGTTACTGGGTGTTATTTCCTCTGCTATGGTACGAAAGATACCCCTGGAGGCAACGAAGTGCTGGAAGTGGCACATGGAGTAAACTGGCCATGTTGAAAATGAAGAGAAATAGCAACAGGTTTCTGTGCAGTGATTCTTGGTGGATGGAACCGCCAGAGACCGTGGAGAGGCACATCGTTACGTGTTTACTGTAGGACAGATGGATACCACATCCAGATAGAGGTCAAGTCTGCAGGTCATATTCCAGTTTAGCAGCACTACCTTTCAGGTTGTATTCTTAATTTCATGTACTCATTTGAATGTAGATGCCTGTTAGGGTACAGAGATAAGCATGAAGGGTATTGCAGCTGCAAATGATTTTTGCTTGCTTTTGTACTAATCTGTCTCAGCTATTACTGAACTCCAAATATCTGCAAAGTGTTCAGGAAATGTTGCAGACTGAAATGAAATGTTTGGCTGTAAATTATATAGGAGACTATTATTGCCTTTTGTCTAGTTAGAGGCATTAACAAAATTATTAAGCTAATTAGATTTCCATTATATATAAAGAAAAATGCTGAGTGAAAATCTGTAGTCACAGTTATGTAAGTAATCAGACTACATGGCTATACTCTTCAATTCTGACCTTAAAAGCATAACATCTATCAAATGAAGCATTGCTTCAAAGCTACTTTCAAATTTATCATAAGGATGGGTAAATAGATTATTCACAAGCACTAGCCTGGTTAAAGCAAAGTATTAGAAATATTAACTATATCTATATTTATCAACTGCTACTCTTTTGAAAGCATTTTGCTTTTTGTTGCATTAAAAAAAGATGCCAACATTTCCACTCTGTGCCCCAGAAAGCTCTCCTAGTACAAAAGATCTCTTAGACTAATGCATTTCAATAGAGTTCAGTAGAGTATTTCAATGAAAGGTCTATCTCTATTTTTCTCCCCATATGGTAGCTTTCAAATGTTGACAGATGTGATCTACTGCAATGCTCCAAAACTGTCTGATTGAAATCAAAGATAAGTTTTTGCTTTTCTTAAGCTGAGCAAAAGTTGACTGACCTCACTAAATAAAAAGCTAAAATCGGAAGCATTTAAAAAAAACAAAAAAAAAACAAAAAAAAAACAAAAAAACAACCCGAATACCAGTGTCTTAATTTTAAAAGCTGGATGAGTCACTGCAGGCTCAGGCTTTCACAGGGATTAGTCACTGTACTGTGGGTCTGAACTGTTCTCAACAAGCACCGTATGTTGTTTGAAGCAAGGACTCAGTTGAGCTCACTGTCATACTCTGGCTCTGCCTGCAGGAAGCCAGCTGGATGCAAATGAGCTTGGACTTGAAGCCATATCTCTGACTGCCCTTCATGAGCAGAAGGAATATCTGATTGTCTCTGCCTGTTCATTTATGCACACTCTTGGACCTACTCATTCTTCCAGTGAGGCAGGGGTCACTGAAGGCAAAGTTTGCAAAGCTTGCAAACCAGAGTTTAGGCACAGCACTTGTGCCTAAACACTGTATAACTACTAGGTGTGATAAGCACAGCATAGTTTGATATCACACTTGTGAATTACAAAGTACTTCAGGAAAAAAGTGTTCAGACCTTCTGCTGTCCAAACATTTGTCATATACAAAAGAGACCATTTCCTTTAAGCTTCCAAGTGTTATTTCTGCTGCAGATCCATTCTGTCTTCAATATAATGAAAAGTGTTCTCAGTCACTATGCTTGGTTGCCTAAGGTTCTCTGGCTTAGAATCATAGAATGGTGTGGGTTGGAATCAACCTTAAAGATCATTTAGTTCTACCACCCCTGCCTTGGGCAGGGACACCGTCCACTGGACCTGGTTGCTGTCATGGTTTAACCCCAGTCAGCAACTAAGCACAATGCAGCTGCCTACTCAATTCCCCCCACACACCCAGTGGGATGGGGGAGACAATTTGGGAAAAAAAAGTAAAACTTGTGGGTTGAGGTAAGAACAGTTTAATAGGATAGAAAGGAAGAAAATAATGATAATAATAAAATGACAAGAAGAATAATAGAAGAATTGAAATATACAGAACAGGCGAGGCACAATGCAATTGCTCACTACCTGCTGATCTATGCTCAACCACTCCCCAAGCAGTGATCTGCACCCCCCCAGGCCAAATCCCCCCAGTTTATATACTAGATGTGATGTCACATGGTATGGAATACCCCTTTGGCCAGTTTGGGTCAGCTGCCCTGGCTGTGTCCCCTCCCAACTTCTTGTGCCCCTCCAGCCTTCTTGCTGGCTGGGTGTGAGAAGCTGAAAAAGCCTTGACTTAGTATAAAGACTACTTAGCAACAGCTGAAAACTTCAGTGTATTATCAACATTCTTCTCATACTAAATCCAAGACATAACACTATACCAGCTACTAGAAAGAAAATTAACTCTACCCCAGCCAAAATCAGGACAGTTGCTCAAAGCTCCATCCAGCCTGGCCTTGAATACTGCCAGGGATGGGATATCCATAATCTCTCTGGGCAGCCTGTTCTAGTGCCTCACCACCCTCACAGTGAAGAACTTTTCTTACATCTAATCTAAATCTACTGTCTTTCAGTTTAAAGCTATTACCCTTGTCCTGTCACTACATGCCCTTGTAAAAAGTCCCTTTCCAGCTTTCCTGTAGGCCCCCTTTAGGTACTGGAAGGCTGCTATCAGGTCTTGCCAGAGCCTTCTCTTCTCCAGGCTGAACAACCCCAACTCTCTCAGCCTGTCTTCACAGGAGAGGTGCTCCAGCCCTCTGATCATCTTTGTGGCACTCCTCTGCACTTGCACTAACAGGTCCATGTCCCTATGTTGGGAGCCCCAGAGCCGAGGCTTCTTTCGTGACTGTCACCACACGAACAGAAGAAGAGGCTTAGTATGCGTTAGGCATAGGTTAGCATTGCAGCTCATGTGCTAACCCCTCTGTACCACACCGGCAGTATATAAAAGTATAAACTTGCCCAGCAGCCAGTGCCAGTGAAGGGATTTCCTTGCTGGTGCGCATCTGATTTGTAGCTAATCCAAGTCTGTTTTGTATCATTTCTTGGCAAAGGGGCAGGAAAGAGTGAAGCTGCCTTGCAGCAAGGGGATGTGAAGTGGTATCAGGTCCCCTCAGGCACGGACAGACCTCTAAGCTCTTTGGTAGCAGCTTTAAGTTGCCCCAGGACCAGGGACCAGAGTAACTGCCTTGCTGACACTTCAAGTTTCTTTGGCCTGTGTGGCTCAGAGGTGCTGTTACTTAAGGTGAGTTAGGCTTGGTTTTTACCTTCTAACAATTAGAGAGGTGACATCCTTTTTCCAAGGTCATGCAAGAAGATAAAGGAATCCTGGGAAGAGAACCCAGGTGTCCTGGCTCTCATTCTTATACATTAGTCTCAAAACATCTTTTCCTTCTTTGTCCCTGCATATTTATCTTTCTTGCTTCCACGCTGCTGGTGGTGGTTTTTTTGCTGTAGTGTACAAACTGCCAAGCTTTGGAAACACAGTGTTGTAGGTAATGAATGGTATCAATTTTCTTGCAAGTATTGTGTATACTAAGTATAACCATATTAACACTGACAAGCTAGCTTTTATGATTGCTGAATAATCCTGAAGACTAGGTCCTAAGTCAAGTTAATATCTGCCATGTAGATATTAACCAAGGGAATAAATTGCTACTCTTTGAAATAGTTTTGGTCTTTGTAGGACTATGAATGTTTCATTTACCCCATAATCTGTTGTTAGAAAATTTTCACGGAAAAGCTGAAGGTATTAAAACAGACTGAAACCTCCTATATATTTCTTTCTGACTATGATACTGAAATCTTGGTGTCTTTTTAAAATCTGAAATGGAAATGACAATATGTAGACAAGTATTGCGTAATGAAATAAGCACACACCAATAAAATAAATAACTTCACTGTGGAATCCTTCCATCCTCAAATTTGCATGAAATAATTCTGTCTATAACTTCAGCTGAAATACTACTTAATGAAAATCTTATACAGTCTGAGAACTAAGTTCTGTGGCATCAATGGTGTTTAGTGGGAAAAGTGTAAGAAATGACCTTGCATATGGTGTAAACAGAAAAAAAAAATGCCAAAACAGCAGGAAGAAAATTCTGAATTATGGCTATCACTGAATCAACTTTGCTTAATAATGTTCATGTGTTACAGTAGATAATAAATATTGCACAGTGTTCTGAGTCTACATAAAAGTGCTCTATAAAACCACCTCAGATAGCCTGCTGTCCTAGCAGTGGCAAAGTGAGGTTGAGTATATGCAGGTAGCTGAAGTAAGCTCCTGTAATTCTGGGGATAACAGGGGTCTAGGCAGATCCCCCTTTCTAATTAGAGTAGCCTCTAGGCTGCTGACTTTTATGCTCAGCTGCCTGTGTTCTCAAGAGTCCACTTGGAAAGAGAGGTTTTCTAGGACATAGCAAAGTATAATTACACCTGTGAAGGAAATGGGTGTAGTGTATGCAGCAGTATTGTTATTTGGGGACCATCTCATCCTGGCGAAATTCTTGGGGGAATTACTAGATTTTGGTGGAATTGGAAGATGAGGTTCATAGTTCCACGTCAACTTTGAGAGTTAAAATATTTACTAAAAACATCTTTACCCTATACAACTTCACAACCCCACACAACCACGTAAGAAACAAAAAGGAAACGTGGGAAGCTCAGATGACTTGTTGCTGTGGAGGAGCATTTTAGTCTGTTCTAATCTAATACTTGAATGAGGATTATACAAGTAGACCAATTTACATTTACACATTTAGGGGTGAACCAGGGGATTTTCAATAATAAATATTCCTTGGTCTGTACCTACTGATAAGGGATTCACAGAACTGAATGAGATTTCCTGAAGTACTCCATATATCACTGTTTATCAAGTTATTCTGTCTCTTTGGAGTAGTCTTCCAGCTCCAAACATATTTATTTGCTCTTTTTTCTAAGTCTACATTGGTCCTAAGCCCTCTAGTCTTTGGAACCATTACCCATGTTTCCTTTATTCTAGAAACATAGTAAGCAAACTGTTGCAGCTTGGAGGCCACAGCTAATAACACTGTAATACAGTTGGAAATAGCTGTATACGTCCAGCAGCTTGAGTCTAAGTATGGTCAGCTTTGCCTGCCCTCCTATACAGCATGCATCCTAATGCATCATAACACACATTTGCTAATTGGTTTCAAAGCTTATTCACTTACTGCCTATACCAATCATTTTTCTTACTGTGCTCTAGGCTCTATTCCCTGATTTCATGTGTCTTGCTGTGTAACCTTGGAAAGGGCATGAACATTGTAAATTTTGAAATTAGATTTGAAATTAGCTTTCTTTGTGGGCTTTTTTCCCCTCACTATAGTCTTGCAAGGGAATCACCTTTAGGCTTTTACTTAAAATAGTTTGGCTTTAAAGTATTGGGTAATAAATCGTACATTCTAATGTTATTTTTTTATGGTTGCAACAAAATTGTTTGTAAATATCAGACCAATTTTCTTGTGACCTCTTCAGAGTTAAAAGGGTGAAAAATGGTTTGGCTGGCACACCAGCACAGTTTGATTATCTCATCTATTAAAAATCTCAATGTTCCACTTGAATGCATATTTCCAGGAAAGTAGGAGGTAGTTGGAGAGTTAGAAATGACCCTGTGAGTTGTTGGGAAGTGCAGCTGGGGGAGAGTCCTTGGCACTAGTATCTATGCTGTAGTGTCTTTTGTTGATTTTTAGATGATTACACTTATTTAGTCTGAGAGCTGTCTAGATTCTTTCTGTGGGTAGTTGATATCCAACGTGTTATCAGCTAAGGCAAGTGAGCTTATCTATTGTTTGAGGATGTGCTTTCTTCTTTCTACACAGTATTGTGAGAGCCTAAATACCTAGTGCACACTGCATGCTACAGGTAGGGGAGGTGAAACCCATTCCTGGAAACAAATTTTGTGTTTGAGGAGTGTTGTCGTTTAACCCCAGCCAGCAACCATGCAGCTGCTTGCTCACTTCCCCCCCAGAGGAATGGAGGAGAGAATCGGGGGGGGGGGGGGGGGGGGGGGGGGGGAAGTAAAACTTGTGGTTTGAGATAAGAACAGTTTAATAGGACAGAAAAGAAGAAACTAATAATGACAACACTAATAAAATAACAATAATAATAATAAAAGGATTGGAATATACAAGCAATGCACAATGCAATTGCTCACCACTCGCCAACCGATGCCCAGTTAGTTCCTCAGCAGTGATCCCCCCTCCTCCACTCCTTCCAGTTTATATACTAGACATGATGTCACATGGTATGGAACATTCCTTTGGCCAGTTTGGGTCAGCTGTCCTGCCTGTGTCCCCTCCCAACTTCTTGTGCCCCTCCAGCTTTCTCGCTGGCTGGGCATGAGAAGCTGAAAAATCCTTGACTTTAGGCTAAACATTACTTAGCAACAACTGAAAACATCAGTGTTATCAACATTGCTCTCATACCAAACTCAAAAACATAGCACCATACCAGCTACTAGGAAGACAATTAACTCTATCCCAGCTGAAACCAGGACAAGGAGGAACTTCTAAATGTATTTGAGAGAAATACTGATGCAATAAGAATATGCTAACAGGTTACTTTCATTTTATTTTTTACCCCTTCAGTATAAAGTTCTTTTCTTAAGAAGAAAAGCAGCTAAAAAAAAATCCTGTCCGGGAGATGAGTGAAAACAAATCCTTGAAACAAGCAGTGAAATAATTAGTGAAAATTAATCTCCAAGTAGAATAAGTGAACATGTCATTGCTTGGATGCTCACAGTGAGGTTGAATAAAGTGTTTGCTGTCTTCAATGAATTTGTGAAAACTTGCACTGTCAAATGGGCTGTAGCTGTAGCTTCAAATCTTTATCAGCCAATCAGTACGTGCATCTTTTGCCTAAATTAGTGTCTCAAAAAAATCAAAGAACAGTCCTGGGTGTACAGAGAAATGAAGGACAGAGAATATATTAGTTGGTCCTCATATTGTTTTATTAATATTGTAGCTATTAAATTTTTACATAGACAAGAGAGTGCTTTATATTTTAGGCAGTTAAGCTTTTTAATTTTAGAATTGGTAGGGAATTTTATTGTGTAATAAAATTTTCTCTAGCTCCATATTTGCTGAGAGTTAGGATCCAAATACAAAAAGGTCATCAAAACTTAAGTAATTCAAGCCTATCATCTTGTGCTTATAACCCCATAACATCTCAGAAAAGAAACTCATTATTGATTGTGCCTAAGGCTTAGGATAAAGTATGTCTCTATATACTTAATTGTACCCCATGGTACTGCATCATTTCTGCTATGGCAAGCTCAACTTAGATTTGTGAAGGTAGTACTTGGTAAGATTTGCAGATGGGTCTAATAGACACCCATTAATTGGGTGACCATAGGAAATGTGGAGCTGTCCGGTTGGGAAATGGGACTTTGTAATGAATAATGTTTAGATGTGCCAGTATTAATGGCATCTCAGCATTTTTTTATATGTACCAGGGAAAGTAAATCAAAGAACTATTTAAATAGGTTCAGCTGAACTTGTGTTTTGCATTGCAGATAAGTTAAAAGCCTCTAGTTCAGGATCAGATCCTAATCTGTTTCCAGTCATTGCAACATTAAGCTCACAGGAAGTTTCAGTCTGAACCTTATTTATGTCTAGTCATGTACCAGTAGTAGAATGAAGAATAAAAGCAGTGTTTGAAAATAGCAAAGACTCATCAGCCTGTATCTTTCTCATTACAACAATAAACTTGTTTACATAGTAGTACCCAGGTGTCTGGATGAGCTCAGCCTGTATGCACTTGTAAAGAGGCAGGAAGCACAGTGTTTTGTAGGAGCATCTAAGCTTCCAGTCTGACAGCACTTACTTTTCATGGGAATTGCTGCATTTAAGAACTATTTGGCAACAAATCCATATTTCTACTGTTCTTCCTGCAAAGTGGCTTGAAACCAGATGCAGTGTATTACACACCAGAGCTGTGTTAAAATAGTGCCATGACTTCTGAAGTATGTGGTCTCCAAGGAGATGCCAAAAATCTCCTTATTCTTTAGAGTAAGTCCCCTAAAACCGTATTGTACCCATTGATTGCGCCTTCTCTGTATTGCATGGCACTCTTAAAAAGTGCTGTTAATGTGACTTTGCTCTTCTAGACATGTCTCTTTTCTCCTAGCTACTTCTTGCCAGTGAGTTCTCTTTTTCAGCAGGGCACAGATCAGTCAGGACTTAAAGTCTAATAGTATAAAACTGTAACATCAGTTTCTATAGTTGTATTTTTCTTGATGTATGCTTTGTTGGGGCACTGTGGAAATAGACTTGAAAATGTTCAAACCTAAAAAGCTCATGCCCCCTAGGACAGTGTTTCTTCAGTAGCTATTGACCTTCTGTGATTAAAGCTTCTTTTTAAAAATGACTGGGGAAAAACAAGGACTACCTTGAGCAAAGGACTTCATTGTTATGAAGATTATTTTTTAAGCACAATTAGGATTGGTGAAATTGAAACACAATAAATGTCTGTAGTAAGCATCTAAATTGCTCTTTGAAATAAGGAATCTATTGTACCTCTGTCTTTATAGAACAGAAAACTGATAAACTGGACATGTTTAACATTTCAGATTACTTCTTTAGACTTTATTTATCCTTCTCCGAGTTTTTAAGTGTTCTGTGGAACTGTAAATTACTTTCTCTTGTTTTGCTCAAAATAAGTTATATTAAAAAAAAATATTGCCAAGAAAATAGTTGCAAATGTAGTAAATGCTCTTTGATATTACATCTAGTCATCTTTAGCATGTTAAATTATTTTTTGGATATTCAGACTAATTAGTGCCATATCGAGTTATTTGGAAAAGTAAACTGGGTGGAATTTGCAGAACCATATTTTTGCTCAGTGGATGGTTTCCATGGAAAGCCCACACCACAGCAGAAGATTTTTTTGTGTGTGGCAGCATTTGAAGTAAAGTAGCACTATGTGAAAACAAATTCTCAGATTTATAGATTAAAAAAACAAAAAACAAAAAACAACAAAAAACTAAAGGTCTCCTTTGCTGCAAGCATTAGTTAAAAGCTCCCACTTCTAATTCATCTAGCATGCACAGGTAGAAAACGCTACTTTGACCAGAGTCAAATATTATCTTTGTCCAGAGCAACATCTACAACTCATATATCATTTCACTGAACTGAGTGATACATGGTCCATGTTGTATTATTTTCCAGGATGATTAAGCAATGAAACAAGAATATGAAATAATGGAGAAATTAAATTGGCAGGGTTTCTATAGCTACAATTCTTATCACTTGTTTAATGTAATTGTGATGAGGTTTATATATTCTTTATTGGAGGAAACTATAAGCTGGAAAGATAATGTAGCACTTCAGCTGGCTGACTGATTTCTATGTTCAGTCTGCGTGTACAAAATTTTAGATTAGCTTATTGATTATCTAGTTGAAATACCTACCATGGAGAACACTAATTTTTGTCCAAGAAAAAATGAAAAGAAACTTCAAAAGCTCTAATGAAAGTCTTACACGGTTACTTACTTAAGGCAGTGCATTAATTTTTTAAGGTGCGCTTAATTTAATATCTGCTGCTGCACATTTAATCTTTACCATCTTTCACTTTATAAGTTCAGCATTAATTCTTCACTAATTCTGTATTTAAAAGGATGTATCCACAATTGCAAACTACATAGATAACTTTGTTAGAAATTAGTTTTCCAACAAAGCAAGAAGCAAGCAAGCTCTTGTAGATCAGAGAAAAAGAATGGTTTATAACCTGTTTGTAAGAACTTCAAATTTGGATTTTATAGAAGAAATTTATTGTTTATTGATTTAAGTATAGTTGGAAAACATTTTCCTATATGGTCTAAGAGGACAGAGAAATAAAATGAGCATCGCCTAAGTAGTCCCCAAAACAAATCATAAAGTACAGTGGTTTGCAGAATATGAGAGGGCAAGCATAGGTTCACCTTGTCTTGTCATAATCTAGTGACCAACAGTGTCTGAAGATGATGATGATGCCTCATGAGTTAGGTGACATGTGCCTGAAACCAATTAAATGTTTCAGTCAATACATTGGGGAGATCCCAAACACTACCACAAAACCAGCAGCTGTTATCCTTTCAGAGGCCAAAAGTGGGTTCTGCTTCCTGTGGTACCTTGAGAGCAGTCATCAATTCTGCGTTCTACCTGTTACGATGTTTTGTCTGTGCAGAAAGCATGGGTCCATCTGCTCCACACACTGTAGACTATAGAACAGAGCAGCTTATCTGTCCCATGCACCATCAATGCAACAATTGCAAGAGGTGCTGTAGGAAAATGCAGTAATGAAAACAATGGAAGACTTTCATAACTGGAAGCTTATTAATGGAATCTTTAATTTCAGTGACTTTTTTTAATGCAGCTAAGTGAATTGGAGCACAACAGACTCATCATTATTTAAAAGCAGAGACTTCAAAGCAACTCACAAACATAAACTGATTTTTTAAATGCAATTAAAACTACTTGCACAAGATCTCCCTTTTAGCGGAAAGGAGTCATCAAAATACATTTAAAATTAAACTTACTGGAGTATAGGCATCTTTCTTTGAAATGGAAATGCAAATGGTTTTTTAGAGACAATTAAATTAGATAACTATTGATCACTCAGTATCCCCATGGCAGAATTGCAGAAATTCCTGTTGACTTCTGGAGGCTGTTTCAGCACAGTGCTCACTGCACCCCTATATCTACCTAAGACCTTTTTTGTCATTTCTCTCTAATGCATAAATTCCAATGGGGAATGCATCTGCTTGGGGAAAAGTCTGATGCTCTTCACTCAAGTGACGTCTTGATCAATTGAAATTGTAAATAAGAATATAGTTGATTTTTCAGGACCTCTACAACTGTCATAGTGTTCTGTGATACTCAGCTAGAAGTGTAAAATGTTTGTTAAAAAGTCAGTAATGAGTCTGATTAAGAGATTGACGAATTTTTTTTTTATTTAGCAGAATTATGAAATACTTAGTGCAAATTATACATTTTATTGACTAACAGCCTTGTGGCACCTTCAACAAACATGTCTGACTAAAGGGTGGCTGGTTGTGATGGTGACTCAGAGGACAGAAGGAGGCTTTTTAAAATTTCTGTGATAAAACAAAATAATCGGGGGGGTGGAACATTGTGCCAGCACACTCATTTTTTTGTTACACTTTATGAAATACATGAGTAAGCATAAAAAATATAATTATATTAACAAAGCCAACATTTAGCTGCGTCAGGGAGTATTTACAGTTGCAGATCTTTTAACTGAAACTGTTAAGTAAAATATATTAAATGAGTAAATAAAGATGCTTGGTGTTTGTTGTGGTTTAACCCCAACCAACAACTAAGCACCACGCAGCTGCTCACTCACTCCCCCCCCCGCCCCGCAGTGGGATGGGGGAGAAAATCAGGAAAAGAAGTAAAATTCGTGGGTTGAGATGAGAACGGTTTAATAGAACAGAAAAGAAGAAACTAATAATGATAATGATAACACTAATAAAATGACAATAGCAATAATAAAAGAATTGGAATATACAAATGATGCACAGTACAATTGCTCACCACCTGCCAATCGATGCCCCGTTAGTCCCCAAGTGGCCATCCCCCCTGCCGCTCCCCCCAGTTTCTATACTAGATGTGACATCACATGGTATGGAATACCCCATTGGCCAGTTTGGGTCAGCTGCCCTGGCTGTGTCCTGTGCCAACTTCTTGTGCCCCTCCAGCTTTCTCGCTGGCTGGGCATGAGAAGCTGAAAAATCCTTGACTTTAGACTAAACATTGCTTAGCAACAACTGAAAACATCAGTGTTATCAACATTCTTCTCATACTGAACTCAAAACATAGCACTGTACCAGCTACTAGGAAGACAATTAACTCTATCCCAGCTGAAACCAGGACACTGTTGAAAAAGCAGATCAAATGAGACATAACCCACTATATTTAAGAAAAAAAATATTCTGTTCTTGTCAACGTAACTTCATAGAATAAATACGTATTATGCTCAGTGGGACTTGTGAATTCTGGGAATTTACTCATGCATTCATTCTTACATTTCTTACACTTCTCTCTGTTGTACCTCAGTTGCTTTGCATATTGAAGTAGGGCTTATAGTTGACTGACAAATTTTAATATGTTTTTTGAATATATATATCTATTTTGACAAACCTGGAAAGAACAGTACTGTGCAGATGAAGTGTGCACATCGGCAACTGTAAGTGACAAACATGAATGTTTTTACTATTACTACTAACTTTGTGAATGTTTCTGAAAGGAGATTAAAATTTCATATGGTGCCACAGATATTTAAATCATCACACAGCATTTCCATAGCAACATGGGACTACTAACTGACATACTCTTGAACCTGAATTTTCCATCTGATGCAATATCTTTTTTACTTTTACTTTCCTTTGTATCTCATCCAGTTATTTTTAGACCACGCTGCTTAACCAGTCCTCCTCTAGCCAGAACAACCACCTGGGGTTCCTCTGTCATCCTCTTTCTAGTATCTTTCCATGCTTTCTCTTTCAGTGTGGAGTTTCAGCTGCATGCACAGCTATGGGAAGAAACAGGAGGGTGACTGTCAGAGAAGGCAGATTATGGTTTACTTCATGTGTGTCCTGATTCTTTTGTCAGAACATAGGTAACAGTAACACCTGTGGATGAGGGGACTGCAGAGATCTTAAGGAAATGTTAGTGGTCAGGTGGCTTACATCACATATCTTTGTGCAGCCTTGTCTTGAAGCCGCTTCACCTTGCATTAAAGTCTACATTGCATGGCAATTCACTGAGGTTGGTAATGCAGGAATCTTTACCTAGTCTGGCACTTGACATCTTGAAGAAACCAAGAGAGAAGGAATTACAGGGGAAGAACCTCTCTCTGTGAAATAAATACCCTCAAGTTGTTTTGGTGGCCTCTGTATTATGCTGCTTAATGGTACCATGTGGTAGTCAGTATTTTATTCGCATGCTTAGCACAGTTGTGAGTAATATGTGCCAACAAACAGAATTTCTTTCTCAAGTCATGACCATGCATCAAATTCTAGTTGCTGTTTTTTAATTACGTTGATAGTTCTGTTTACAATTGGACCTTTCTGATTGATCTTGATTTTTAGTTTTTCACAGTATATTTCTTTTCTTTCCAGTAATTTCTGGCTGATGCTGATTCCCTGATGATCCTTGATCACAGGCATCAATGTCAAGTGAAGCTTCTGAAATTCTCAAATGTTGATTCATCCCCATCAGCTTCAGCTTAGGCGACCCTATTTTCTCATGAGTGTGCACGCTTGCTTGCTTTGCTCTAGCTGACTATGATTCTGCCTTTTGGCCCTTCAATGTAGCCACTGATAGCAGCTAGCAGCATCTCTGCTCATATCATTCTCAACATAAATTGCAATTTCTTTTTCATAAATATCACTGATTAATTATGGCAGGCTGTTGTATTAGAGCAGAGGCCAAAGATAACACTTAGATTGGGGTGACGGGGTTCTGGAAGTCCTTAACTGCCAAGAGGCTCATCTTACAAATGTCAGAGGTCACTGTCTTGAAACATTTCTCTTGCATTCATGCCTGCATTGCACAGCTACAGATCTATGAAATAGAAAAGAAACTTTTACTCATGCACCAGCAAGTTTATGTGTGTCTCATAATAGAGGACATGTCTCCAGTAGTATCAAATAATATATTTTGTGGTGACTGCTTTCCACAAGTCCTTTTCATGTATTCCTTCAGTCTTGGTATACTGGACACTTTAATGTGACTTACTGTATCTTATAGCAAATATTTGCATGCTTCAGAATGAATTCTGCCTCACAACTGAGGGTTAGATTACCAGCTTGTTCTCAGCTTCGAGTTTCATTGAATTGGTGGTGTGCCAAAACAGTGGTCAGATACAGGTTTTGCATGTAATGGATAAAGCACTTGCTAAAACTACAGAAAAATTTGGACTACGCTTGGCAAAAACCTAAACACAGTTGGTCTCCTTGTATCATATTAACTCAGGACACTTGTTCTTGTAGTTTAAATATAATGGCTTCTGGCTTATAGATTCCGTGGCGTATCCATACGTGGAACCTGAATGACCGACATCTTTGGCTGTTGACAGAATTTAGGCTATGTATAGTGTACAGAAAGAAACATTAATTGAATAGGTATAATCTAATAACATTCACTAAATCTTAGATTAAACCCAAGAGGCTTTTTCTGTACAAGGCATAATGTCACTACAGCAGGAATAGTTTAAGTATAGCAAAACCATGTGAAAACAATTATTTTTATAGCTCTTGGTCCAATAGGAAAAAGGAATCAATAATGCAGTTCCCATCTGAGATACTTTTTTTTTTTTTTAGTCAACAGCTGGATATATATCTAATTGAACAAAAGGTACATGTTTCTTTAGTTTACATAATTCTAAATATTGTATTTAATTTCTTTCTACCCAATTAAAATTCTAATAGGAAACTCTGCCCTAAAAAGTAGATGCACATCCAACACAGTAGGTGATGGCACTGAATTTAGGAATTTTTTTCCCCCAGATTTATATGTTAGTATCTTCAAGTTGGGTCACAATATGTTTTTTGAAATCTTTCATCTGTCCAAAAGATCTGTTTTCTAGCTTGCCACCAGTATGTATGAATTCATTAATGTGGAAGATGCCAAATTTTCAATATACTAAACTCTTTGAAATTGCTGACCCTATAGTCATAATATATACGCAAAAGGCAAATGCTCTTTCCCTGTAATGTACTATCAAAAGCCAGAGGGAAAATGGTATATTTTATAGAAAAACATTAATTCTAGCTGGGTGGGTTGTCAGTGGCTTAACTGCTTTCTGGGAACCATTAGAAATGGTTACCTACACAAACTGGTCTCTGAGCAGGTACCTACTCTTACATATTTCTCTACCAACTCTCAGATGTGCAGCAGTATTAGTAATTTAGTTGTGATTACTTACACAAGTATGGCATAGTTCATTCAGATTCCACTGTTTCCTTCAGATAAAGATGCTTAGTTCTTTTATCAAAGTGCTAGTCTTATCATAATGGCAGTTTCACAGGAAAGAACAGAATTAAGGAAAGCAGAAATCTATTTGACCCACTGACACACAGCCACATTCATAGAAAATATTACAAGAGGCATAATAACTATGTTATTACCAGTGGGAGTAGAGCTTTTGTGGCAGATAGGATCCTGTTGTAATCCTTCCTTAATTTTTTATATGTATCCAAATCATTTTCAGCAAGTGTTGTGCTAAGTTGCAGTAGGAAGCAATTAAACAACTTCTCTTTTCCCTTTCAGCTTAGACTGCAATATTTTATTTCTCAGGTGGTACTTTGCTAGAGAGAAGTATGATGCATTCACTGTCTCACTAATTGACTGCTTCTTATGTTTTGTACTGGAATTAGCCAAACTCTGTTTTCCATATTCTGTATTCGCTTGGTAATGGGATGGTAAAAGACCTGAGGGGAAAAAAAAGGTTTAAAAAAAACCAAAACAAAACCAAAAACCACTGGGGGGGTGCGTGGGGGACGACACACACAACAAAGAACCATAAAACAGGGGTTCTAACAGTAGCAATCTCTGTAGATTTCTTTGTGAATATTTTTTTTTGAAATATTGCAGTAATGGTAATGGAAAGTCTTCTGATTGTGCCATTAAGAATAACACTTTGGAATACAACTTTGTATAAGAGTCGGTATGTTACAATGAACTTCTACTGCTCCTTCCATTAATGGGTCTGGTTGGAGTTCTGCAATATGGTCTCATGAGCTGTGACCTCGCTGCTTCGCAACATGTTTCCCTGCTGAAGAAGTGAAATAACCTGACTGGTTTCATTTTAGCTGGACTTGCTAAATTACTGCTGTTCTTGAGGATTATAAAGACATGCGGGTTTTCAGTTAGTAAGCAACAAATTCCAGAGTGGAAGGCCTGCTGGAGGTGCTTTGGTTCTGTTTAAGTGCTGAATTCTGGAAAGATATAAGAAAACTTCAGTAGAACCATCTCTGAGTAGTATGTGGTTTAGCTTTAAATATCAAAATCATCAAGCTTTCCAATCCCTAAATAAGATTCCTTTCAAAATCAGGACCTTACTAAATTCATAAAGTAAATTTAGGAGCTAAGCTGTAATTGCATCTGAGCAGCCTGCAGCCAGAAAAACCATTTTTTAAAAGTGATTTGTATGAGAAGCCTATTAAAGGGGAGCCTAAGCAGTTTATCTGATTGTGACTAATGCAGAGTAAACAACCGAAGGTGGTGTTGAAAATGCCACTGTGCCTGAATATGAGGAGGAAAAGAACCTGATACTGATTCATGTGCAACTAATTCTGTATGCATGCTTTGTTTTTCACAGCTGGCTGAAAAATATAAGGAATTTGAAATACACTTGATGCAATTTTCATGCTGCTAGCATATGATACCTTTTTAGACAGCAGGTAGGGGAAAGCTGGAATGTACTTTTCAGTTTCTGAATGTCATGACTACTGCAGGCAGTCAGGAGCTGGCTTCTTACTCCTGTAAGCACCTGTGCATAGAGGAAGGGCCAGTACGTACTTTATAGTCAAGCCAGTGTATGTCTGGATTAGGACTGATTCCAATGCAGGAGTGCAGAGCTGGAGATAGATCATACGCCAGGGAAATGCAACAAAAAGTGGTTGAAGATGTGATTGTTAAAGTCAGGTATTGCTGGGTAAGGGTCTACTGTTGGGGAGAGCGTAAGGATGTGTGCTTGGAGAGTACAGTTGGAAGGGGTGGAGAAGCATACCTGATTTGTATATATGTCATCTGGTACAGGGCTGGTATATATAGCTGCCACCAGCAATGTATGTATTGAGCACCACCATCTCTTTCCCTAGCATTGGCCATGGCTGGCCATTGCCAATACTTGAGAAAAGCAGATTTGGGAATCCCTGAGACTATCAATATCCAACCATGGCTCTGAGTGGTTTCCCCTAGAGAAAAATCAAAAACTGGCACTATGAGATTTTTTTGTTGTTGTTTTTTTATAAAATGTTTATAAGTTATCCTGCTTCCCTGAATACAGTAGACATTTTCCTTGGTGCAGTTTGTAGGCATCCCAGTGCCTCCTCAGGTTCATGCTTTTTAATGTCTTCTCCCGTGTTTGGAGCTTTGTCCTTGAGTTCCTGTTTTTTCCCCTGATGTTTTCAGTTCAAACTTACCCATGTGGCCACTCCTCTGTGTGGGTTTAGTCACTTAGGTAGTGCTGCTTTTCTCTCCCAGTTAGTTCTTGCTCTGTTATTGCCACATAGCTCAATATCTTTAATGGTAGCATCTATTATTTTCTTTATCTCACTCCATAAAGAAGTGTTATTGTTTTGTTTCAGGCTTTTTATTTAGCCTGAATGGTAAGCATACTAACTATACTATAACTTCAAGGTCTGCAATTGCCTATAGATCAAAGATACTTATGATGCCAGCCACTAACACTTTCCAGGAGAAGAGGTTGTTTAGGTAGCTGTATATTAATGCTGCTTAGCAGGTGGATGTGAAGCAAACCAATATGATGAGACTGTGCTCAGCAGACCCCTCTTAGTGTGCCACAAACCACATTGTTTGAGAGTGATTCAGCTGCATTACCTAGGCTGACATTCAGTGGATAATAAAGCCCCAAATAATCACTGTCTTTGTTCATATTTCATATTGCTTCTACAGATATACAAGGATGGCTATTGTGACCTTTCTGGTAACTTGTCAAAATCACAATGGAAACAAATTTCTGGACTTGTTATAACCAGAAATAAATTATATTGCATTTTCTGAAGAGTATTCTCCATAAGATATTTCTTATTTATCAATGATTCCTATGATTCTTTCCATAATACTTCAGATCTGTGAACATTGATCTAGATAACTTTTAATTTGGACAAAAATAGCAGGGAGTTGGCCTACTAGGAAAAGAAAAAAATGCGTTACTTTGCTACTCATTATTTTTTTGCTGGGGCTAAAAAAGCAAAGAAGGCTCTGTCAAAATGAAAGCATGGCTATGTAGCTCTAACTTCAGTGGAGCTAGCTTGGATTTGTTTAAAAAAAAAACAAAACCCAAACCAAAACAAAACAAAAGCAAAGCAAACAAATTGAGAAAAACCCTACCATTGGAAAGCATCCTGAGCAGCAGTGTTGGCAAAAAGCTGACTGAAAAGGAGGAGGTATAGCCTTAGACTGTAAACTTCTAACTCGTTTTAGAGGTTTCAGTAAGCCTATCTGTGAAAAACAGTAATTTTCTTTCTAGAAAGAAATTGATTTTGAATCTGGTGAGAACTGTTTGGATGTGGTAGTCATTTACAATGGATGGTAATGCCAGGAAAAAGGTAAAAAAAGCTTGCAAATAGCTCAAATGAAAATGAGGAGTTGGTCAAATGCATCAAAAAGCCACATTCTCTTTTTTTTTAATAGATACTGCCAGGTACCTGAGAGAGATTAACATGGCAAACCCTTTTTTCTTTTTTTTTCAACCGGAAATATTAAAAGCATTTAAATTGGAAAAATAGAACCTGTAAGGACTTAAACAGAACAGAATGCAGAATATACAAAGCATATATAGGAAATAATCACTAAAACTATAAAACACCAAAGTAGTATCCTAATTATCTGGATAGAAGTAAATAAACTGGACAATGTAGCCTGAAATAATAGATAATTAATGACACAGGAATAAAAAATTCTAATGACACAGGAATAAAAACTATCCTAATACAAATTCCAATGTGTATCTTCGGTATTGAGTGTCCCCTAAAGTTACAGTGATATCAACCTTTTTGATTACTGTTGGAAGTAGTTTGGGAAAAGATATATAGATAGTAATGGTGGTTCTGGTTTATTAAGTCATCAATGGGAAAACTACAGGACTAAAAACAATACCTAGAATTTCAGCTGAGAAGTGACTTAAGACAATTCATCTTAGTGTAAATACTTTTGGCTTAGTTTATTGACTCGTACATCAGCATCAAAAGACTCATTCAATGCAATATCTTCTCATTCTGACTGGATGTGTCTGTCTCCTCCCCCCACCCCAAGAAAAATATGTGGCTACATTTGAGCTGTAGAATGAGAAACCTGCTATCATCTGATGACAGTAGTGCAGTCTTTTGTTTCAGTCGAAGGTTTGTATAAATATTCTAAATGGGACTCCAAAAAAGGAAAAGAGCATAATAAGAAACTGACTCCTTCCTGTCATGAAAACGTACATTTTATGTTCCTGATAGAAACCTGCTAATTTGTAACTAGCACATACGTTTTGAAAATGGGGAGGGAACCAATCTAAATTTTGCATATGTGAAGCTTATTCACCAGCACATTGTCTTATACATGGATATGCAGTACATATACGTATTTACCTCTGTGTAAGGATGTAGCTCAGGGACTGAAATTCCAGCACTGATATCAGAAATGATACTACAGAAGTTTTTTCTATAGTCAGGGCAGTATAAATGGCTTAGCTGATTCAAAACAAATCATTAAATCCTTTCTGGTTTGCATGGCATGGTTATTTTTATTCTCTTCCTTCCTTTCTGCCATCTGCCTATAAACCTATTGATTTTCCCAGTATTGTCTCTTTTTGCTGTTGATGTGATATATCAGTTTCCTTTTTATTACAGGGTTCCCCCCCTCCCCCCAATCTTTGGAGGACATTTATGTAAACTGAAACAAAGATTAATTATAATGATGATGTAAGCAGGGGGATAAAACTGCATTGATCCAACATTGACTACAGTCAGGAGGAATAAATCACACCCTAGAAAAAAGGGATGGGGTCAGTAGTTTTGAACCTCTTATTTCATATAATTTTGATACATTAAACTCTGGTTATTTTTTCCCTGTTTTAATATTTTACTTACCAGAAATGGTCTTGACAGGATTAAAAGAATCTTGTCAAAGGCCTGTTTTAGAGATACATTGCATATTCTAGTGTGCAGATTCAGGTAGTTAACAGCTTTGTGGATAGGCTGTGCAGCTTTATCAAACCACTTAAAGGGAAATCATGGATCAGGCTCTGCATAACTAAAATAGCCTTATAATTATATAGGCACAGAATTAAAACAACTGCGTCTTGTGAAGCTTGTTTCCAGATTCGTTTTAAAGTTACCTAGCAAGATCTACATTGAAGAGCAAGGCAAGTAGGGGTTGACCCTGAAAGTCAAGGTTCAAATTAGAATGGATGCAATAAATCATATCTCCAAACAGAAAACCTGTATTCAATATATTAATCCTTATGAAGACTACACAGAAATTAACCCTAGCAGTGTAACTCTAGAAAATCAGTCTGTAAATAGTATTTTTGATGCTTCTTGAAAGTATCCTTGCTTAGGTGAAAGACATCTTTCTGTGGTGTTTTGTCAGACATTTTTATTTTCCTATGCAAATATTATGTGAAGGGAGTGGTCTCATACGATTGCTCCTTTTATCCTAAGGGTAACAACCCGGAACATAACTCCAAAGGAGTGCCAAAAAATTACATTCGTAAGTGCAGATCATCTTCTATGTTTTTAAATCACGCTTTTCTTAGCACTTAGTAAGTTGGCTTCTTCTTAAAGACAGAAATCACTGACCTTTTTTCTTTCCAGTATTTTGATGGAACTCAGCCAGAACTGCTTATGTCTAACAAAGAATATTTTCTGATCTTAAGGTCTGCTGATTCAGTCTACTGTGCTATAGTTTGTGGCAAATTGTCTTCTAAGGCATGATGTTGTTGTGGAGGACAGTGCTCCAGTGGTGGAGCCAATCCTGTGTCACAGCAAGGCAAAAAAGTATAAATGGGTTCAAAAAAGAATTTGACACATTGGCATGGGATGGGTAGCTATTAATGCTGTTGTCCAGATGTAACCTCCAACTTGATAGTGCCGAAATGGCTTGTTGGAAGCCAGAAAGTTATTTTAGGCTAGGCTCATCTTATACGTCTTATGATCATTCTCTTAGTATCTGCTACTAGGTCCTTTCTGGCACAGCGCTGAAATAGAACTGTCTGGTGCTGTATGGCCATTTCCATCTCTGTTCTGTGTTTTGATTCAAGATCTAGGATTTACTAATTTTTAAGTTCATATAACTACAACTGGGAAGGAAAAAGCTTTGGCAGTCGCCGGAACTAATAAAACTCTTGCAGAACTTCTTGAAGTTCTCAGTGTTCTTTCTCAGGAATGTGGATTTATTAAAATCAAGTCTTTGTTGCAGGAATTATATATTAGTTTCGATAGGGATAGAGTTCTAAATCCTCAATCTTCACAGAATAGCTGATGGATAGAAATCAACCTGCATCTCACATACCCATGGAGAGTGCCTCAGGGGCTTTCCTTCTTTCATGCATCAGCTCTGCTTGAAAAGGTCCCGAGTTCATCCTGGTGAGATATGAGAAAACTGTGAGACTGGAAGGGAGTTTCACATGCAGAGTTTTCTTTATTAGACTCATTAGATACTTGCTATTTTGTTAACACCTTGCTGAACAGTGGTCCTTCACTGTCTATAAGGAAAACAAAGCTTGCATTTTACCTTCCTCAAGTAATTTGGTTGGATTCACCAAACAAAAATGTAACCATTAATATTAAGAGTGAATATATATATATACATATTCATAGACTGTGATGAAGGGATGCGTCTGAAAAATATTAATTAGTTCTTCTCAAAATGGATATGGAGAATTTTCAGAAACTGCACATGTATGCAGACAATTTTAATAGCATCATTGTGCTTAAGTCCTATGTTTTTGGAGTACCCAACAGCTTAATCTGAAACAGTTTTCCATGTTCTTGAACTGTGGAATTGAATAATTTGCTCCCATAAGACATTTTGTAGCAGGGTATTTAATCGGATGACTGTAATTACCATTCAGACTGGGATTTTCCAGAGGAACCTAAGAAAGTTTAAACAGACACTTGGAAAATATTTTAGAGCTGCAGGGTTGGCAGCCTGCCCCCAGGCTGGAATCCCATGCTCTGAATTGCCCCTTGCTCCAGGGACATGTTAGGTCTCCAGAGCATACCTGGGGTTGTTACATGTACTTCTACATTAAGATGTTGTGTCATAACTTAAAAAAACAACACAAAACAAAAAACCAAACCCCCCAAATACAACACCAACTTTTCATGGCAAACCCCTACTCTTTTTCTTCATTAATGACAGAAATAACAATTTATTTTTTTTTTAATCACTTAAGGCTAGCTTTGTTTTCTCCTTCCTAGAACTTTTTATTTCTGAACAAACACAACTAAAGTAGAGGGCTGTTTCAGAGAGATATTTTTGCAACTGCAGTTCTCTT
The DNA here is from genome assembly GCF_900496995.4 of Aquila chrysaetos chrysaetos. Lineage (NCBI taxonomy): Eukaryota > Metazoa > Chordata > Aves > Accipitriformes > Accipitridae > Aquila > Aquila chrysaetos. Next base: position 20,125,618 of record NC_044015.1, read on the forward strand.
GGAAAGAGTGTTAATTTGCAAGTAGCTCTTGGAGAAACTTTTTTTTAGCTCAGGAAATCAGCAGCTTTTGAAAGTTGGCTGTTTGGAATCTTCTGTAGTCTAACCTTGTTTCTTCCTCTGTTGTAATAAAAATCTCATTTTTAGAGAGATACCAAAATCCTCCTCCAGCCAATTGGCGCAAGCACAAATCGTTCTGCGGAAAGCTTGGGCACCTTATGGTTCTCTTAATAGATGCTTTGCTTTCTCATTGAGAGGGCAGGAACATCAGCTTCAGTCTTCTTACCTGACTTGTCCTTGATAATGAATTGTCCTCAAGAGAAAGGAGCACATTGTTCCCCAGCTGAGGAGAAATAATAAGTCTTTCTTATGACAGCTGTATACCTCTGTAGTTTCTGTTACTTTAACCTCTGGAAAGGAGAAAATATCAACTGCTGTTGCCTTCCAGTGCAGGAGTGTAAGGAGGGGTTGTGGAGCAGCTTTTAGATGCACCAAGCTGTCACCCTCTGCTCTGGTCGTGTCTGTAAATAAGAGGGAAGCACTGGGAATGTGGTTTGCCTTCTGGGGGCATGTAGGGAGAGAAACCTTCAATGTTTACATACATAAAGCAACAGTGGTGGTAAGAAGACAATGCAAGGAACTGATGGGAGGAAAAAACAAAAAAGTATGGAAGGATACACTTGCAGAATAGAATAGAGACTGAAAGAGAATTAAGAATAAACCAGAAGGAAACAATAGTGAAAATACAGAGGGAGTATAATCACTTGTGTAAAAACAGGTTTAGGTTCATTTTGTTCTTGTACTTTTCCCTTAGAAAAGAGAGTTAAACAAAAAACAATTAAGAGGGTAGGCACGAAGAAACATAAAAGGAGGAGAGGAATCTTAGTTTAAATGCATAATTAAAGAATTAATGTAGAAAATATTAAAACAGGTGACCATATGAAACATTTCCTTTTTCACTTTAAAAAGGATATGAATAGGGATGAAAATTCACCTAGTGTACAAAAAGCAATAAGGACAGTCTTGTGTGCTCTGTCTGTTCTCCTTCCAGATTTTATTTCATTTTTGCCTACTATTTTTCTGACTTTAATACCCTGCCTTTAAGTTTTTGAAGAACTTTTTTATGAAATGCAGAAAATAGTAAAATGCACCTAATTATCCAACTCTAAGCCTGGCTTTGTGTTTAATATGTGGGACATTGGCAAGATCCACACCAGTTCTTAGGAAATTGATTTCATTCTGTTAACATGCAGACTAGCCACTTGTATTGCAAATTTATTCTATGGCATTTCATTCAACAAAGTTATAACATACTCTGTCTTTACAACATATCACATCTCTCCTTATTAATATAGTGTCCTCAATAATGGTTTGTGTTTTGAACACATATTGTGAAATCACATGCTATATTTGGTGGATGAAAACTCATCGGAAAGTTGGCTTTGTGTATTTCTAGTCAACACGGATTTAATGTAGACTATTATCTACAGCTCTGGTAATTATCTGAAACCTTGGCTACAGTACATTCCTGCCAAAAGGTCAAGATATTACTAGCCTGCTACTGTTCTCCTTATGACTTGCAATATTTAATTTTTTTCATTATTCTCTTAAAAAAAAAAAAAGACAAAATATCTGTGGAAGGCAGTAGCACAATAGTTAACAAGGTAAAGCTGCCTGCTGTAGCATGCTGAGAATATTACTTAAAAAAATAACCACGTGGGTATGTGTAAAAATGAAATGTATCCAATTTCTTTTTCAAATGAAGATGTGAATGAGCTTGACATTGCTTTGTATACTTAATTTTAAATATGCATCTTTGTTTGTTTGTTTTGTAACTTACCATGAGAAACTGATGCTTGCAGCTATGAATTTCTCATAATAATCCATGTAAACGTCTCCAAATTATTTGAGATCAGAAAGCAGAAGATATTAGAGAGGCTATATCTGAAAGCTTCATTGACCCTAATAAGGCTTTTGAAAATATGGGAAACAAGATCAGTTGAGTCATTTCAGTAATTTTTTCTAGAATACTATTCAGTAAAACATAAAATGTTGCTCAGAAAGATCTCTTCAATGGCTATGGAGACCTAAATCCCCCTAGCTCTAATTCAAATAACTGATCATATTCCATAACCAGTTAAAAGCCAAGAATTTGTTACAGGGAGAAGCATGAAATAAAAATTGCTACTAAATAACATTACAAACATCTTTGCATGATCACACTTGAGTGGTTTTGATTTGGTAAACAGCACAATGATATGAATTGAACTACTTAGTCATTAAATAATGTGACCTATACAAGGTAATACTAGTTAAAATCCAGTGTCTGTGCACTGAAATTTATTGCACCCTTTGCAAGCTTTTTGCTTTCAAAACTAATTAGAGTGTTACAAAGTGAATGTGTTTTGATTTTGGAGACCTCATATTCATAAACTTGTAGTACCTAATGCCTGTTCCATCCTCATGTCTTGCCTAATTTTTCCTCAAAAAGTCCGTGTGCTTTGTGGCCTGCAGTCATCCTTTCACCATGACTTTACCCTCCCTTTCATTTTGCAGGCCTTAGTTGTGCTGTCCTCAGAACATTTTCTTCAAGTATGTTGTGGGGATTTTTTTTTGGGGGGGAAGTGTTTGTGGGTTGGTTTCTGGGGTTTTTGCAGTGTGGTTATGTTAGTAAAATATTTCTTGGCTTACCATAAACCATTTGAGATCACAGGCTCTTGTTAATGGAGTAATAACAGCTCATCTTGGTCATCACATGTTTGCTTTGGAGTTTTTAAAGTGGATAAAAAAAGACATTTTAGCATTGGGTAATCTTATAGAATGTTATTGCACTAATGGTGTGTTTTTAGAAATCTTGATAGGCTAATGTTTGACAAACCTGTCTAACCAGGGCCATGATAATATTTAAGTGCTTTAAGGGAAACGTTTAACAGTAAAATGAAAAACACTATGTGGTGTGGTGTCTATGGCCAATGAGTGCAGTTTGCAAATGCATGTGCCAGTTACAAGGTTTAAGAATAAACCAGCATATTTTAGGATTCAGTTTAGAGAAAGGAGAAGCAGTTTCCCTGAAAAGAAATCTCTGTTACCTGTTGCTTGTTTTGCTTTTGCGAAGCCAAGGGGATTGTGAATGTGACAACCAAGTGTTAAGATTTGCTGCTTTAAAGTAACTTCTAGAAGTTACTAATAAAGTACTGGCTTATTTAATTGGTTTTACTTGGTATATATGTAACCTTTCCCTCATTTAAACTTCTTTTTTTTATATACCTCCACCACAACCACCACCAGAGGCAGACTCTTCTGGAGACTTGCAGTTCTTGTTTTCATCTGTGAGGATGCCAGAAATGTGGCTTTTTCCTTCATGTACGTCCTGGCTGATATCCCTCCAGACTAGAAACTCTGTTTCAGCTGTTTGTGTGGATTTAGCATACTTTGATGACTTGTTCAGATCCAGGAAAACAAAAAATGGAGGTAAAAATACGTTAGAAGTCTGGCTTGTGAGTTTAGAACAGGATTTTGAGATTCAAAATATACATACCAAGTAGAGAAATCAGATAACAAAGTTGGGTATTGACTATGTAGAAGTCAGTGAGATACTTTTGGCATTTTCTGGAATAGTCAGAGAAAAGAAAAACCTCTCATTTCCTTAGCAGAATTAACAGATTAAGCAGTATCAGGGGCAGGGAGGCAGGGAAGCTGGGGGGGGGGGGGGGAAGTAGAAGAAGATTTCTAGTTCTCAGTCTCTTAATGTATCTTACTGTAGATCACTTGGGTATTATAATCCCAGAGCATTTTCTTCACCACACATGAAAAAACGTATGCACTGAATATATGGCGCTATAGTATCTGAAGACCAGTGTTTGCCTCTCTATTTTAACTTCTAGTATTTCTCATTCCTTCTTCCCCCAAGATTGATTCCTCTGAATTTTTAAAGCATTCTCTGCTCAAGATATAGCAGGGCATTTAGCAATGCCATCAGCCTTTTACTAGGATGATGGCTGAGATGAAAATGCCCATAGTGACCATAGTTAATTTTAAGTGTGGTGATACAGTCTGACAAAAATAACTTTGTTGCAGTTTGTGTACTTAATATCAACCTGACTCAGGACAAGGTAAACTTGTTTTAAAGTTTGATTTGTTTTTTTTTTTTAATAATGTGATATTCTTATAGATCTCTATGAATAATATAGAATAGATCTTGTGTCCAGCAGGTAAACATTTATCTATTTCTTTAAGCAGAAAATTTGTTGCCATTGTGGTTTTAATTTTATAGGATAGTAATTAAAATAAGTCAACATTTCTTCATATAGATGAGATTTTCAAGCCCAGGTTCACTTCTGCCTAACCATAATTAAAGGCAAGTTTTTCAACTGCTTGACATATATGTGCTTTCACCTAAAACAGGAAATCATTTGAACAGAAAATCCTAGTATATGTCTGTCGTGGTTTCACCCCAGCCAGCAACTAAGCACCACGCAGCCACTCACTCACTCCCCCCCAACCCAGTGGGATGGGGGAGAAAATTGGGAAAAGAAGCAAAACTCATGGGTTGAGATAAGAACGGTTTAATAGAACAGAAAAGAAGAAACTAATAATGATAATGATAACACTAATAAAATGACAACAGCAATAATGAAAGGATTGGAATGTACAAATGATGCGCAGTGCAATTGCTCACCACCCGCCGACCGACACCCAGCTAGTCCCCCAGCGGCGATCCCCCGCCCCACTCCCCCCAGTTCCTCTACTAGGTGGGACGTCACATGGTATGGAATACCCCGTTGGCCACTTTGGGTCAGCTGCCCTGGCTGTGTCCTGTGCCAACTTCTTGTGCCCCTCCAGCTTTCTCGCTGGCTGGGCATGACAAGCTGAAAAATCCTTGACTTTAGACTAAACACTATTTGGCAACAACTGAAAACATCAGTGTTATCAACATTCTTTGGGTACTGAACTCAAACCATAGCACTGTACCAGCTACTAGGAAGACAATTAACTCTATTGATATAGGGAAATCAGGTGAAACCTGGACAATGTCATGGCTCCTCCTCTAAAAAAAAACCCCAATTTTGATATCTAAAGCTACACTTTCGCATGCATGTAGTGGTTACTTTTAATTGTACCTGCAGATAAATTACGGCAGTGACATGGTTTTGTTCTAATCACTGCAATCTCCAAGGTGTTTCTGTGACTAAAGTGGTTCACTTCATAGGTTTTTAGGGCAAATGAATTCTACGTTTCTCTTTCTTTGTAACAGCTGGTGTAAAAATCTGTTTTCATATTTCCATTATTGGTTTTGGTCCCTTAAAAGGGTAAAAAAATCTGTATTTTCTGGAAATTCAACTCTATCAGGTTTCATTGCCAGCAAACATGTCCTAGTGGCAAGCAGTAAGATTTGGCTTAGAATTGAATTTCCAGAGCTTATTTCTCTAGTTCTTCTGTAAGCAACTCTTAAAGCATGAAATTGTAAGATAATATCAAATTATTTCTGGTGCAGTTGTATTTATTAACACAATTCCATTTTACTGACTTTCCCTCATCCTATTTTTAATGTATTAGATCAACATCATATTTGTTTTTCTGCTAAACAATACTGGAATATAATTATAATTTAAAATATAGTCCAATTTTGCATGCTGTTTTTTTTTTTTTTATTTATAAAATGAACAATAAAGTATACTTGAGATAGATTAAAATGAAAGATTTGCTGCTTTTTAGGATCTTGTTGTCATAGAGCAAGACTCCTGCCTACTCCTTAATCATGAGGAGATGCTGTTTATTCAGAATGTTGGATATATATCTATGTAAATTGCTCATAACAGTATAAGCATAGTTGTTTAATATTTTTGGCACAAGGTAATTTCTGATCCAAGTGAAATGATCCTCAAAAAAATGAAACTTGGTGTAGTATTCTGAAACTTGGGAACAGCAGAGCAGGGTGCACAAGTTCTACATTCTTTCAGTGTAGTTTAGCTAATTTTTTATTCCTATTGAGTTAATGGATTTTTTTCAAATCCCCAATTTGTGCTATTTTTCAGAGGTATTTGAAATTTCTGAAAATTATTAGATTTTTGTGTCAGTTTGATATTTTTGAGAATCTTGGTATAACACTGGAAGCACCTCCTGGTTACTTGATTGAATTTTGCTCTTGTGGATAACTGTACCATATTATCCATTTTATAAACCAACAGATATGCAGATGTCTTCAGTTTTGGAGCTAAACCTTGGTTAGCTTTAACTACTAATCTTCCTCCTGTAAAGTGGCCTCACACCATTCCATTTTTTTCTCTCTCTTCTGCTTTCAGGACAAAGAAGATGTTTTACATCCCATCAAGAATTGATCTTCAAATAAATGTATTTACACTTAAGGAAACTTCTCCCTAAACTCCAAAGTTCTTCCAAACTCTTTTTCTCCCTCTCCCCCTTACCATCTGCCCCTTACTTTTTTTCCTTTTTTTTCTCTCTGGTCACTGGGTCTAATCCGTTCTTTTGTTTGTGATGAAGTATTGTCCTAAGTGAACGGGAGCTTTGTCTTTTGCTGAAATAACTTAGAATGTCAAACCTAGTCATTAGTGCAGAGCTTTGGAGGAAATGAGGATGAAAGGAATGGATTATTATAAGATTGTAAAAAGCTATCTAAATCAATTCCAAACCTCAATGAATAAAGCAACGTATGGAAGATAACTCTGAGAACACTAAATACACTGAATATCATAAAATACCTTAAAGATTTTGTCAGCCACGATTCAAATTTGTATTTAGTGTTCCCTGTTGAGGGAGAAATGACAGAGGATGTTGCCTTGTTGAGAAGCATGAGGAATACAGAAGTGTCATTCATGTGTCTTTAAATTTTACCATACGTCTGAAAGGAAGAAGTATAAAATATCAGCAATCAAATGAATCTTGAACTTTGCTAGCAAGGTAGATTTGATGTTTTCTATGAACAGACATCTTATTTGACTGGAAAATATCTTGCCTCCAATTTCTTGTCAAACATGTTGGTTTCTTGCTGTCAAAAAGTGCTGTTCCCTTTCTGGTATTTCAGCATCAATCTCTTGCTATTACAAAGCTCATGCCGTTGGCTGTCAGGCCTGCACAGTCTCAATTGGCAGACTTATCTGTCTCCAGCAGGATTAAACAGAAATATGTCTCATTCACATGATGCTCCAGCCTTAGGCTGCACCAGCCCCGAGAAATTTGAGTACATTAGCTTCAAAGAAACTGTCTGCAACCTCTTCTGACAGCATACTCTACAAAGCACCCTCCAATCTATTCCTCAAGCTGTCTTCCCTGTGTCTTTAATATTTACTCTTTGTATTGTATAAATACTTTACCACTTGTCTCTAGCAGTTAAGTTTTGTAATAGAAAGTGTTAGAGCATTCTTTTTACAAGTTTACCTTAGTTATGTGCTAATATATTTCAAGATATAATGAAAAAAATAGAAGCTGGTCCAGTACAAAATGGTCCGATACTTGGAAGCAGAATATATACATAAGCAGCATGACAAGACAGTGCTTAATAAAGACCTTCCCAAAATTGCCACTGTATACTGATATGAACAGTTTTCTTCAAAACAGTTAATATGCTCCACAGCTTTATTTGGTGGAGAAAATAAGAAATAATGTGACTATCATCCGTGAAGCTCTTGTCATCAGCTTATTTAGGCACCACTTCTATTATTGCAATCTTACATTAAAAGACCAAAACATAACTTCAAAATGTAGTTATCTTCATTAGTCAGCGTACATGCAGTCATGCTTGTGTATTTATGTATACATGCACACACTTAAAACTGCACATATATAACCTCAAATTAATGTTTTATTTTCTAGGAAATAGCATCTCACAGAGCAGTCCTAGTTTGCATGTAAAATACTAGGCCATAAATTGAGTTTATTCTCTTTGCATTAAGCTATGTCATCTTCAAATAGCCTGGTGTTATGTATTATAAAATTTAGTGCCTGTGTAAGCTACTTGTTATCAGTGATTGCATTGCTTAAAATCTACATTTTCTTAATAGTAACAGTCTGTCTTGTATTTTATGTCATTTCAAATTATATGTACCTCAACAACAGCATAGCCCAGCTAAGCCATGATAACTATATAAAACTGCAAAACTTGAAGTCAATAATATTACCAAAAAACTTGGTATTTAGGTAACATAAAAGGTTCCTCACTGTTCTGATGCACAGGAGAAATGAGATCTGCCCTTCACTGTGAAAGCGTTACTGGTTTTATTGTTCTGACAACATAGGGCAGGCAGTGGTACAGGGAATATGACTTTGGATGCATCATAAGAACACAATGCCTTGAAATACCCAATTCTAACTGCAACTGTGTTCACAGTGTAAAAGCCATTGTACAGGAAAACATGAATGGCTGCAATGTACCTGTCCATTTCTACTGCGAATACTTTAGCTGAGGAAAGAAAAAGGCAAAAAAAAAAAAAAAGTATTCTTCCAAGGGGAATACATTCAAATTGCAAACTAGCCCAGAGATAAACATATAGGCCTTCCTACAAAACTTTTGAACATAAAATACAGTGATGTTTAAGAGTATAGAGTCATAATATCCCCATGAATACACACACACACCTTTTTTTCTCCGTTATACTTGGAACGGGTGACCAGAAAGCAAAGGTGTCTCTGTTTTGATACACATGGAGACATATCTATACCATTGATCGCTGCAATATTTTTGAAGCTGTTCCTTTGCTAGCATACCATATTGGTGGAATTATCCAATACAGCATTGGACTTTCTCATGTCTCCACCAACAGCACAGCTGCAAAAAGGAGCAAAGGAGTCTTTTTCAGCTTCAAGCCTGTACAACACATAGTTTTGTGGACAGGAAAGAATGATCCTTTTTTCTTGGCTTTTTGTTGCTGTTGCAAAAAGTTTCTTTTAAAAATAAAGTGACTCTAAGTATTTGGCTTCCCTGAAATGGTTCTTCTGGTCATGAAATTTCATATTCAGAGCAGGCATGAAACTATAAGAGACCATGTAACTTTTTGCAAATGTATCATTTGAGCACTGAGATAATTTTTCTTTAATGCAGGTTTCTTACAAGCATACTTTTATAGCTAAAACTTTACAAATACAATCAAAAAGATGAGTATTATAGAGCATGTACAAAAAGTAATTATTTTGGAAATCTTTAACCCTTGGAGAACAATCCACAGAGAATGTGTTCAGGATGTGTTAAGCTGATCTTTTGCAATGATAGTTCTGAGGAAAGTTTGTGGGGTTTTTGGTTTGTCCTTTTTTTTTCTTTTGGAACACTTACGCTTACCTTTTGGGTTAACAATGAACAAGTTTTGTCAGGGATGCATCTGCAACTTTTTCTATAAAAAAATATCTATATTTTGCTGAGATAAGCTTTGCAATTCACCCCTGCTCAATCAGGCTTTGCAGGTAAAGATTTCTGTGTGGCTGATACACAGCAGCTCAGGACTGAGTATGACTTTCTGAACAACTGCAAGACTTAGCTTGTTTCAGTCACGCTGGGCTTGATTTGAGAGCAGGAAGCTTGTTTCTCTTCTGCTGTCAGTACTAAATGGCAAGTCAAAAGGAGCATGTAGCTGCCAGGTTTTAATACAGAAAGAATACAGAAATTGGACTGGGGCTATGAGTGGCTGCTAAGTTAAAATCTGTGGTGTCAGAAAGGTAGTGAACCTAATTGTTGGATAGGGAGAGGCTAGAAACCTGCCAAGATGAAAGGAACAACAGATACACATGATAGGGTAAGAAAAATTAAGTCTAATTTAGCTTTTAGGGTACTGATTCAGAACCAGCACAGAACAAAGTTTTAGCAACACTAGTAGAGATAGTGTTTTGGTTTAAAGTTATTTTTGAGCCCTAGCTATAGTGTTGGAAGATCTTTGTATATGGAGGATTTGCCACAGTGACTGGGAGCTTAGGTAATGTATGTCTATGATGCATTTTACATGAAGATGTGAGTATCCTTGGGTGTTTCTGCTGCGTTTCACAGTATATGAACTGGATCCTTAATTATTTATTCTACAGCATGCCATTAATCAAGGGGCATGGTTTTAAGGCAAGCTCTCTCATACACATTAATTAGGCCAGTTTTCCTACTGATATTTGTCCTTTATTCTCTAACTTCTGTGAATAACCTTGTTTTCTCCATTGCTAGTCTGGAGCTATCTGTGTGCTGGATGGCTTGCTATTTCCAGGGTGTAGATTAGTCAGTTGGTAGCTGCAAAGAGGAGATGAGCTTACCTGCTTTCCCATCTGTGGGAACACTAATTAGAGCTCTTTTTTCTGTTTAGCCACCATTTTTTTTGTGAAGCTTGTAGGAACTTAATTATCCCTGAGAATTTTGCTGTCCCCACCCTGTGTCAGTTGGATTTGGATAAAATTAAACAGCAGAGTTTCTCAGTTACTAAGGTAAAAACAGTGAAACAGGCAGTTCAGTCACCTAAGTTTCATTGCCCTAGGAATGGGGGCTAAAACTGTTATTTAATCTTATGGCAGCACTTCACTGACACAGCTACACTAGTCCTAAGCCATAGGTTTTGGTCACGTGCAAATTTTTCGTTCTGTCAAGTATCCATTTTCATAATAAAATGGTGCAAAAATCAGATTCTTCTCATAATCAATAGTAGTGATACAACTGCATACATTGGCATGAAGATGGATAGGGTGGAGTATAGATGCTGCCCAAATATTCATTCTTCCTGACTCCACTGGGTTATTTTTAAAATATCCTTTAAGTTAATGTTATATAAACAAGATGGTTTTGAATGGTTACTTCTTTTACTTAATCTTCATGAAGGCTCTCAGCAATGAGATTTGCCTAAATGTCTGATCTGTGCTGTTCTGAAAAGGAGCTGTTACAATGTTAACTAGACCTTCATTTCTCCTTTGTCATATGTTAACACCAGTAGTGTTCTGATTTTGTGACTACAATATAGTTCTCTAGGGAGTAATTTGTCCCAGCTAGACCATCTGAAAACAGGTACTTCATGCTTATTCTCCCTCAGTGTTTCAGCTATTCCTTCAGTAATTAATGCTATTTTAATTAAAATTTTACATATACCTCTCTGTATGTACCTGGGCATAAACTAAAGGTATCCCAAAATTTTTATGTCCCCTCTTTCTTATTGCAACTTTCTCCATAAATGTCCCTTATTATTACAATAGTAAAATAATGAAACTTGAGCTGCACAACTGAAGGAGTTATTCCTGTTTATTGCACAGGTTAGAGTATGTGCCTAGGACCACTCAGGAGCAGTCCACACATTTCTCTCTCCAAATAAATCTCTAAACTGCAGTTAATATCAAATTCTGTACATCTGCTGGCTTGTTGGGGGTTTTTTGTTGTTTGTCTGTTTTTTAAATCTGCCAGCACTTGCTATTATAAAAGTTTGCACAAACACCTAGGAAAACCTTGCAGCAAGAAATACACAGTGCAATAAAATAAACCATTTTTCTCAGCATGAAGTTGGAGCCAATCTTTCAAGTTGCAGTTAAACATGTGCGTAAGTATTTGAACTAAGTGTATAGCTATAGCTAGGCCTTTGCTTTGCATGTCTAAATGAGTAAAAAAAGCTTGATTTTGTTTCTGCTTATGGTACTTACAGAAGTGTATTATTTATGACAACTTCAACATTCTGCTATGGGAAATTCACTTAATCTGAAACATCTATAAATTACCATCAGGGTAAGAGCTTTTTAACCTCTCCCCTACACAAAGGCACTCATCTTTTTATGAGGCTATAAATAGGCATGTCTTCTCAATAGTAGTGCTACTTCTGGTGCAAGAAAGTTGTTGAGCATGTTTTCTTTATTCTGTTTAGGAAACTAACCTTAACAGTACACAATAAAGAAAACAGTTGACAGCTATTACAAAATGTTGTGTATTGCTGCTATTGTAGGCTGATATTCGGAAGTACTTGAATCATTGCTACGTCATTAAACTTCAAAAGTGATTCTGCTCTACAAACCATTTCTGTGTTTTAGAGGGACACAGCAAATTTTTGCATTAGGGCAAAACTTTAAAGAGTTGTTTGTTGGTGGTGGTTGTTCTGGAGTTTTGGGGGTGGGTTTGGTTTTATTGGGAGGGGTGTGTGTAAACCTTTCCTCCACCCTAAAAATCTCTCTCAGTATCAACCTGAACTCTGAAATTCAAGGTAGGTTCTTCGTGGTACATATTTCATCAATGAACTTTCTGTAATCAGAGCTTAGAAGTGAAAACATGAAGACACACAGCAGTTTTAAATATAGTGTCTTTGGGGAAAACAAAAAATAACCGATGGTTGAATGTCTGAACCAGCTGCTTTCTGGAGTCCAGGGAGCCATAGCATTTGCTGATGCTTCTATACTTTGATGGTTTTGTCATTTAATTCCCTGTTCAAGACTGTAAATATTTGTAACTGATAGAGACACTATTCTCTCTGCCTCCACTTAGTTTGCCCCTAAAGGAAGAATGGCTCAGTCCTGGGATGTGTCCTTTGCCCTCCCCTTCCCTCTGGCTTGGCAGCTGTGACAAGTTTTCTCACCTCTTTTAACTGTCTAATGCTCAAATTTGTGCTCAGAAAACATAGGCACTTTACAGAAGAGGAGCAACCAAAGGCACAGAGCTGGATGATTTCAACACAGCGGGGAGCTGAGGGGAGGCTGAGCTGCCTGCACTTGCCTCTAAAGCACCGTGTTATCAGGCTCCTCTAACAGCTGCTGCTTTGGCCAAAGCTCACCCAAGCACAGCTTGTCCAGACATGTCTTCCCTTCACCCCTTCCCCAAAATCAGGAACTCCTCTGGCTGCCCTGAGACATTACTGCTGCTGATCAGTGGGCCTGGCTCATGCTATAAGCAGAGCAAGCATCTTGCTGGCAGCCTGTGGGAGCGATGAGCTGCCTGCTTTGCACAGGCCTCACAAGATGGCCATTGGGTAGGTCTGTCCAGACCAGGCCCCTGTGCCTTGTCAAAGCAGATAAAGAGCTGTTTTACTGTGCTGACAAGAAAGAAAAGCTTGCAGCTTTTTTTTTTTATAGCAGCTTTAAGAATTACAGTCCAGAAATAACATTTCTTGTTTGAGCCTGCCTGAACAGTGCAAGCCAGGTGGGGATTAGGACTGTCAAGATATAGGCATCTACTCTTAGTCTTCTTGGTGAGAAACAAGTAAGGAGTGCAAGGCTGGGAGGAGCACCTGGCCATTCTCCCTGCCAGGTTGTCCAATGTCCCTACCTTGCCTCCACAGGATGCTTTGCAAGCATGCACAGATATGAATCCAGCTCACGATGTCTGACAGTTGTACCCTGTCCAGTTGCTCCCCATCTCCTGTTTTGGACATAGTTCCCTGACAATTTCTTTTGAATCCAGTTTGTCTCCTGTTCCTGGCTGGGTTTGATGCTACAGTTTCTCCAGATGCCAGATCACTTGTTCAGTCAATGCTATGCTGTATTTTTTCTTATTCCTTCTCTTCAGCCAAGAGAGTAAGTATCTGAGTGTCCAAGTAGAAGTTTGCAGGGGGAGCTGACCTTGAGACTGATTGCTCTTGTAATGGTATAACAGATCTTATTTGCTATATACTACTGAAGTATGTGAACTGTAGGCAATGAACAGGCAGTGTCCCACTATGGCTATTGTGAGCAGTGCAAGCTCATATTCCTGTAGAAGAAATTAAAAGGTCAGGATAACCTGAGGAGATCTCTTTCAGAATTTCCCTTCTTGCAAAATTTCAGAATTGCCTTCCAGTCCACTCTGTTTATCACTGCAAATGCCTCATCTCATACTTGTGACTGGTGCTTCATGTTTGATGTGAACAACTGAATAGCCTTGTAGCAGTCAGTTGTGTACTGCTGCCAGTGCAGGGGGAAAAAGATTCCTTCACGATCTTGTTAGAAATCCTATCTTGAAACATCCCCCATTTTATTATTGCAAATACCACAGTCCCAAGTGTGATTGGGATGACCCATCTTTTAGAAACCAATTACACATTTTGAAACCCCTTCAAGATTCTCCCCAGACGAGGTAAATCCTGCACTTCCCATCAGTCTGCATCTTTGTACAGATTTCAATCTTTGTGAGTTTTTACTTCTTAACTTCTTTAGCAAAAGAACAGTGCCTCTCCAAGTGCTTGAACAGCAACTGTTTGGCTCTTTCCGTCACGGTAGCATAACACTGAAGCTCTTGTTCATGCAGTGGCAAAGCAGTCTGCATGTAACCAAGAATGAGGCAACGTGGGGAGAGCGATACTGTTTTAATGCTCTTCTTGTTGACATCTAATTCCCTGGATACTCTTTGAAATAGTTATTTTTCTATAAAAGCAACTGTTGTTGCTATGAACAGACTTCTTGATGTGTCTTGCTCCGAGGGAATTTGTAGTAGCCATACATTATGTACAGATGTGTATGCCTGCGCATAGAAATATAGTCACTGAATTTATGGCATGAGCTATTACTGCGTTCCTTTTTAAGCTCTCATAAACGAGACTATGAAAAATTAAAGGCAGCTACAGTGAAGCTGTTGATCTACTAATGTAGAATTAGTCAATCTATGTCTAACAAGCTTGATCCATCCTATCAATACCAGGATGAAAGGATAGTTTCTGCTCTTCTAGGAACTAGCCTTGCAATTGCCTTTTTAAAATTCTGTCATGCTGAATTACATGGCTCTTATCATTTGCAGATCTTTTTTGAAAGCAGCCCCAGGTTACATGCATATTGGATTACTGAGCATCAAAGAGATTAAAATAGGTGTGTTATAAAGATAAGGGCTTTTTCTTATTCTACTTGCAAAAAATTGCATTAAAAAGACCTTTCAGAGAAAACAAAAAAGGCTCAGAGGAACCAAACTGGAAGAAGCAGCTCATAGAAAATTGCAGAATGTCTGACAGAATCCTGACAATATACGCTGGTGCTTTGTTTCTTGCTTTAATGTGTTTTTTATATCCTCATGAAGAGGCATAAAGTTGGGCATTAACATGTGAGAATAAAAACTACTTACACCTTATTGGCTCATTTTATAGTCTTGTGAAATTATAAAGAAAATCACAGTTTACTTTCAGATGCTAATTTTCTCAGGTACTCCTCATTGACAGAACTGATGTGAATTTATAGGTGACCAAATATCTTTCAAAGTGCAACATGTGAATTTATTCAGCAATTTTAGAGGAAGAGTTGAGGTGGGGCATCTATTTTTAGAATTTCTTTTATTTTGAGGTCTGGAAATTTGGAAGTTGCATCTGATCCCTTTCTGTTTACCTATGAGCAATAAAAAGCCCACAACATGAAATTGTAAAGAAATTCTATGTTGCTATTCATAAAAAAATTTCAAAGAGCTACCTGTGCACAGAAGGATCAAAACCAATTAGGAGATCACTGAAATTGCAGTTACTATATGAAAGAAGAGTAAGTTCTATGTTTGAGGAAAAAAAAAAATATGTTTTTGAGAATGACATATACATAGGTGTCTGCCTCATACTCTTGTTGGCTGAGGGAGAATTCAAACTCTGAGGAAGGCTCTTGCCCTTCACATCAATAATCCAGTTCTTGAAAACTGATAGATTATCTGATGTTGATTCAAGGAGCCTTGGAGGTACAATGTTTGATGGAAGGATCTAGGGTACTGAGTAACTCAACTTGCAAGATAAACAAAAGCATGATACAGTGTGAACTGTATCAAGTGTAATCCAGAAGAGGTTATCTGTGATTCGGGATGTTCTCTAGACAATCTAAAAAGGACTGGGTTTGGAGGCTTTATGATTTATACAATCTTATTTACTGAGTTTTAGTTGATTAGTAGGTATTTTTAAAGCACACGTACCTCCAGATGATCTGAATATTTTTATTTAGAGCATTATGAGGAATCAAATGTGTTAGTTTATTTTACTAGTGTCATAAACTAGTAGGACTAAGGAAACGGTATTAGAAGGAAATAAAATGTAGCTAAGATGCTAGAAGGTGTAGGGGGTGGAGTTCACTTGGGGAGGACTGCATATATTATTCACCACATCTCGGCAAAGAAGGAATATTCAGATTTAATACTAAAAGTGAAACAGAGAGGGAAGCATAAACTCTGGTGGTCTGATCTCACTAGCCTGCCCCAGGGTGCATGGGGTGGGGGAGAAGGCACTGTCCTTGTCCCTCCCAGCAAGGGCCACAGGGGAAGGAGGAGCTCCCAACCCAGTTCTTCACAGTAAAGCACATCTGGGGGAGAGAGAAAAGTGTTCTCCATCTGTTTGTGCATCAGCACAGTATCCCGTTCTCTGTGAAGGGAAAAGGTGGTTTGGCCCACAGTGTCTGGGAGCTTTATGGGGCTCTACGCTGTAACACTGCTAGCTTTATAATAGCGTATTGCTCAATCTTTCCTATCCCTGCTGTGTTTTCTGTTTACAATAGCATGCTTTACAACTCAGAAGTAGCTGTATTTTGTACTATGCTCCTTCCTGTATATATTTCTGAGTACATCCTCAAGATTATAGGCTCATCCTTGTAATTAAATGTCATTCAGATTGCATTTCAAGACCAAGCACCTTATTGCACTAGTAGTGATTAATCTGTAAGAATGCCCAGTACCAATCACTAAATCCATTGATTTGGGAGCATTGACTGAAGATTAACTTATAGATCAGTCAACTTTCCTAAAGTACCATATAATCTTAACAATGGTCTGTGCCTCCCACATGTATGACCCTAGATCATAACACGGCAAAGGGAAAACGTAACACTTTTTCTTAAGCCTGCCATCATCTTATGAGCCCACAGATTGTAACACAGGACCCATCTGACAGGGACCGTATTCATGCCAGTTGGCTTCTCTAAAATGGTTTCTGACAAATTTACCCCTTCCTAGGGAGGTGGCCTGCCTACGGGTACAATTGGTGCTGAACTTTTTGCCATTCTGCATCTTTGGGATGGGGCCAAGACAGTGGGATTTACAGAGGAACAACTCCATTTTCTGTCTGTTTGTCAGGCAATATTTGAACATGCTCTATGAATTACTTTGCAGCTGCAAGCCAACAGTTAACAAAACTCTAACAAAGAATATACTTCAGTATCTTTGCATATAACAGTTTCTTGTAACCTCATCACCTGCAATGTTCATAAGATCATTATTTTAAAATTATTATCTAGCAGTACCAACCTCCTTACTAGACCTGGTAAATTAACCTTTGCAGCAACATTTGGCATTAATTCTGAGTCCATTTTTGTAAAATAAAAACATAAAATTAATTTAATCAGGAGACTGAAAAGTTCTCAATTTTGCAGGGCTGAATCAATGTTAGAAAAAAAGTCAATTAATGCATACTAACCAATGGTTTTGTTTTTCACATTGATGTTTCTGGGCAAAAAAATCTCGGCCAGCATAGGTGGTTCTTCATGTAAGGAAGTCCATGAAAATGTGAATGTGCTGATTCTGAGCTAAAAAATATTGTTAAATTTCATATGAATATAATACAGTAATGAGTTTTTTGAAGTCTCCCTTCCCATTACTCTGGAATTAGTTACAGCACTAGGGTTATTTCAAGGGAAAGAAAGAAAGTTTGATATCTTGTATTACTTCCTTATGTCTCAGCTAATTTATTAGTATTCAGGTGGGGAAGCTGACTAGTTACTAATGGCTCCATCACATTATCTCTGAGCTTATAAAAGGTTTTATGTTCATTTCTTTTAAGTGGTCTCTTAGAAATTTTGTGTCTATACTTTGGACTCTAGTCAGAGTGAGAAAATTAAATAAATTTTAAATTCATTATTAGTTTTGAATAAGAAACTTCCTGCTAGATTATTGAGAAATTTTGGGTGTGGACTAAGGTGACAAGGGATTTGGGGGTCATTAGGAAACAGTGGACCTCACCTGGAGCTTTATTAAGATTTGCCACCCAACAAAAAAAGTTACCTTTTCCTTACAGATAAGGCTTGTTGTTTCCCTGTTTTGCAGACATATCTTTAATTACGAGATTTTAGTCTCCTTCCATCACTTCCTTGGAAACTCATGACACTTAAGTCTTTCAATCCTCTGCTTGGTGCTACCGAGTCCTAGCCAAAATAATCTCTGTTCAGATGATTATGATGTCTTAATTAAATAATTTTCATTCCATGTGAGGAATAAGGATCAGATGAATAAAAGCTGAATATCTTTTTTTATGCTAATAATTTTCAAAATAAATGGCAAAGAAAGAGAATCACAGAGTATATGTCAGCAGTTTAGTATCATCAGTGCAGTGCATGAATAAATTTTGAAGAGCTTGTGGCTGTTTCATTTCGTGTTTAACTAGGGTTTATAATTCTAATAGTAATTTCTTTGAAATAAATAGATTAGTGCATTCAAATATTAGACTTCAGCATTTGGAGTGTATTTCTAGCCTCTTCTAAGGTCACAGAAATTCTATGGCAGCACAAGAACTAAATTCTTACTTCAAGAAGTAATTTCACACATCGCTGTCTGGTTCTTCATAGCTACCAGCACCTAGCTGAACAAAAGGTGTCTGACTTTCAAATGTCTGAATTTTGCTAGTTTTCTTCATACATGTCACTTATCTCCAACTCTCTGGATGCTAGTGCTAGTATTGTGGGGACACAGTTCCTGAATCATGAGTTTTGAAAATCTTACATGGCTAAGAGCCCCTGGAGAGATGAAGGGACAATGAGTGATGGTTCCTCTGCAGTGTACAGAAGCGGCTCTCCTGGTGGAGTGCCAGTCCATCGTGGGAAGGGCAGGACCAGGACAATTACTGCTGGGTGCAGGGACTGGCTTCAACCGTTGATTTGCTCCTTCCCACAGCCAAGGACTGGGATTATGAGGAGCTCTTCAGGAAGTTCAGTCCTGTTGTTAGTCAGACAACAAATCCCCTGCGTTACACGTGTGGCTGACTGACTGAGAAGCCATGTGTACCTCCAGAGCCAGAGTTTATCCTTTCTGGCTGTGGCATCTCACCTACACCATTCTATCACACACAGTCGTGTGGTCACAGATCTCCTGTTTCGTCCACAGCATTGGTTCAATGTGTGGTCTTAAGGAAGTCACATCACTTAAGATTAAGTTGTCCTACTGATCAAATGCTAATGATGGCATGCGTGGAAAAGAATAAGAAGTTATCTGTGGGAAGAATAATTATTGCCATATAACAACTGATGGCAAATTCTACTCTTCATGTTTATTATAGCATTGAAATTTTACTCAAAGATTTTCCAAACATCAGTTTTGGAACCCTGATTTCTTGGAAGTAAAACATTCCATCTTTTTTCTGTTTGTCCAGGTATTTTTTCTGTAGTCCAGTCCATGGGAATATTCCTGTGTTTTCAGTATTTTTCCATCAAGAAAGCATCATTTTCATTGTAGGCTTTTTCCAACACCGTTTTTATTTCAAAATGCAACTAGAATGCTAGTTCTGTTATTTAGTTTAAGTGTTCTTGGAAATGCTGTTTATGATGGGTTAAAGAGCTCCAAAATCTACAGTATAAACCAAGCATGTGTCTATTTTAGCCCTACCATCAGACTCTTTTTCTCTCTTTCTATTCTTACAAGAATTCTGAAAACATTGGGAAGTACTTGCCATAACTGTATTTTGGATAAGTTACTGGATTTTATTTTTTTCTTTACCAAACACATGTAAATGAATGTCATTATGGTTTTCCATTAAGAGCAGAATAATTATAAAAAGAAAAGCAGGTGTTGCAGTTATACTTAATGCCTAAAGAGTTGCAGGTTTGGCAGCAAAGCGGAGGACCTTTTGTTCAATACTGAGCATGCCTGACAGTAAAGCTCTGCTTTGATAAATGATTAAGTATGCTGAAATGTACATTGCTTAAAGCATCTGTGGTTGAGTAACATTTTTTTTTAGGGCAGTATATCAAGGGATTAAAGTAAAAGAAAGGAGTTTTTATGATATGATTATAACTCTTTAGAAATAGGTTTTAATTCCTGTTGCATTCAGGAAAACAACAGTGCTCTGATTTTTCATCTTCACTCTTCTCAGATAACTTTTGTCTTTGTCTTTATATAACCGAGTTACACATTCTTCTGAATAAATTCCAAATGGCTGGTTAGCAGGAAAATAAAAGCAAGTCTGAACTCTTTATAGCATTAAATCAAGGACAAATTACTAGGAATTTTTTTGTGAATACTATCTGTAGTAGACTTTAGTAAAACCAATCGCAGAGTGGAAGTGTGAAAACTTTGATTAAGAATTAATCTTTTGTCGTTTAGATGGCATTAAGTTATAACTTATTACTAGAGAAACTGGTTCAATCCAATTTTCAGAATGGTGATGGTTTTCCTCTCAACCAAGACAAAATCTTGGTAGATAATTAAATAACAGTAGGTTTTGAGCTTCTCTGTCTGGAAGAGCAAGGCTAAAAGGTATTTTGGAACAAAAAAAATAACAGAGAAAAATAGTTTGTTTACATTTAGATTTGTCTGTAATGAATTTTCAAAAAGCCAACTCCAACAATAGAGATGGAATGTCTAAACAGGTGCAAATAATTAAGTACAAAAGTTTTGATTAGGAAACACATCATCAGCTTGCTTTCAAATTTCAGATCAGTGCTACAATTACTGAATTAGAAATCCAACTATATTTTATATTAAATATAAAGCTAGAATTCTGACAATGACTGAACAGATGCTGTAAACTGAAATTATAGCTATGATATTGTTTAGTAGGAGGAGGAATTAAGGACTTCAGTTCTGTGTAGCATTCAGTAATGACTAACATTTAGGTTCTTTGGTGTGTTAAAAACCATTCCATATTTGCTCCAGCACACAGATGTTCTGCCAAAGTCTTCCTGGACACTAACCTGTGCACACTTCTCCATACTTGTGTAAATTAGGTATTCATTTGTCCTCTTGTTGCATAATGAGTCCAGTATCTGTAATGTATAAAAACGAATAAAACAAACAAACAAAACTGCAATGCCAGTTGAAAAAAGTCTGAGGTTTTTCTTTTTAGGAGAAAAAAGGTGCTAATATTCTAGTGAAAAAGCTATATATCCATTTTGAATTTGTAGAATGAGGTGAGTATGAGCAATTACCTAGCACTGACAAATGAAGGTCACAGTTAACAGGGAGACATATAGTGTTTTCCACACAATAGTCTCCCTGCTATATGTCCCTGGATTCTCACTACTATAGTATGTGTACAGCTCATAGTCTTTAATATAAAATTTCCATAACTTTTTCTTTGGCGCAAGGGAAGTCATATCTCTATAAGTGTATTGGTTTTGTGTGGCAAGATTTAGGTAGCGGGGGCGGGTTACAGGGGTGGCTTCTGTAAGAAGCTGCTGGAAGCTTCCCCCGTGTTTGAGAGAGAGCCAATACCAGCCGGCTCTAAGACGGACCCGCCGCCGGCCAAGGCCGAGCCAATCAGCGATAGTGGTAGTGCCTCTGTGATAACATTTTTAAGAAGGAAAAAAAAGTTGGGACAGACAGTAAACGGCAGCCGGAGAGAGGAGTGAGAACATGTAAGAGAAACAACCCTGCGGACACCAAGGTCAGTGAAGAAGGAGGGGGAGGAGATGCTCCAGGTGCCGGAGCAGAGATTCCCCTGCAGCCCGTGGGGAAGACCATGGTGAGGCAGGCTGTCCCCCTGCAGTCCATGGAGGTCCACGGTGGAGCAGATATCCACCTGCGGCCCATGGAGGACCCCACTCCGGAGCAGGTGGGTTCCCAAAGGAGGCTGTGACCCCGTGGGAACCCCGCGCTGGAGCAGGCTCCTGGCAGGACCTGCGGATCTGTGGAGAGAGGAGCCCACGGAGCAGGTTTTCTGGCAGGACTTGTGACCCCGTGGGGGACACACGCTGGAGCAGTGTGCTCCTGAAGGACTGCACACCGTGGAAAGGACCCATGCTGGAGCAGTTCATGAAGAACTGCAGCCCGTGGGAAGGACCCACGTTGGAGAAGTTCGTGGAGGACTGTCTCCCGTGGGTGGGACCCCACGCTGTAGCAGGGAAGAGTGTGATGAGTCCTCCCCCTGAGGAAGATGAAGCGGCAGAAAACAACGTGTGATGAACTGACCGTAAACCCCATTCCCCGTCCCCCTGTGCCGCTGGGGGGGTTGGTAGAGAAGCCGGGAGTGAAGTTGTGCCCAGGAAGAAGGGAGGGGTGGAGGAAAGGTGTTCTGAGATTCGGTTTTATTTCTCATTACCCTACTCTGGTTGATTTGTAATAAAGTGAGTTAATTTTCCCCAAGTTGAGTCTGTTTTGCCCGTGACGGTAATTGGTGAGTGATCTCTCTCCTGTCCTTATCTCGACCCACAAGCTCTTTGTTATATTTTCTCTCCCCTGTCCAGCTGAGGAGGGGGAGTGATAGAACGGCTTTGGTGGGCACCTGGCAACCAGCCAGGGTCAACCCATCACAATAAGGTAGAATGTATTCTGCTATACTTTTAAAATCAGAATAGATATGATGGAACAAAACAAAGGTTTACCCAGGAACTTGTCTAATGTTAGGAAAAATGAAGGCTGGAATTCGGAGAAGGGTACAAAGCATGTAGGTTGATGATTCAGTTTGAATGTAGGAGAGTTGGGTTCAAATGCATAAATGAAGCAAATCTGGCTATTGACTGTTTTGACTATTGCACTTTTTATGAGCAGCTTCAAATAATTTAGTTGCATTTCATTTGAAACAAGGGAAAGAAATGTAAACATCTCTTGTTTTCCCATGCAGCAGAATTCAAGTCGTCTTCTTCTGTTAGCTCTGCTTCATGTACAAGAAACAAAGTCTTTGCAATTCCCTAACAGACCTTCTGTGCATATCAGGGATTTGCATTAAACTCTTACGCTAATGTATTAACCACTCATCAAATTTGAACTGCTGATGTGCTAGATGGCAGGAGAACAACTAAATTAATACTTCTTTGAAGTTACTTTACTTTGGAGAGACAAAATAGCACCTGCAGAGGAAAAAGACAAGAGACAAATTGTTAGTGTCACTGGAAAATAAGAGAAAAGAAGGAAGTGCAGAAAGACTCATAAATGTCAAATCATAACGGTGTCACCAGGAAAAGATTTTTTTTTTTTTTTTCTTTGTGACAATGTATACCTTGGTGATCTTTTTCAGGTGACCTAGGTCTTGACTGTATCATGAACATAACATAGAAGAAAATTACTTCAATGACAGAACATAAACTATCCAAAAGGAAAATTATTTCCCCCTAAATGTTAACAAGCAATCCACAAAAGTATGGTAAATGGAGAGGAATGTAAGGGTTAAAAACCTGGATGACCAAGCCACCTTCTGTCAGCCCACTGACACATTTTTTTTAAGCTGCACTTTTTCAATCACCCTTACGCGATGACATTATCTACGCATTGTGTTGTGAAGACTAAAAAACGTAACACTTGCTGAGTGCTGTTTATGAAAGAGTAGTATAGGGCAGTTGAAGAGTCGTATTTTCAAGGGCTTTTAACTGCTTGAACAACAAGCCATTGATGTGAACCTTCTTTCTTTCTCTGATTCTTTTTTCTTTCTTTTTTCACTTTCATGTTAAATGTTGCAACTGATATCTGATGCACAGGAGTCATGAAGTAAAACAATAGAGAGTAATTGTGAACTTCATCTATAGAGATGCTGAGGTTTCACTCAGACTTGCTGAACTGAGGAAGACAGAAATGAGAGACATTGGGTCACGCTGTCCAGACTGGTCTCTAACATATCTTTGAGCAATTTGTCACAATCCTAATGTTGGTTAGAAAAGCTACACAAATATTGTTCTGACAAATGGTGCTTGGTACAGGACCTTACACTCCCCATTTCAGAATGCCAGCATCTATTTCTGGTCAGTCTCGATATAGTCTTAAGCAAAATCCCATGTTAGCAATACATTTGAAAGCCCGTTACTACACTGAAGCCACTGGTTTTGCCTCATGTTTGTTTTTTAGTTCTGGTGTGCTTTGGATGTGATATAAACATTTTCTGGTTATTTAGATTGGGTGGACACATGCTTCTTGGTGAGGAATTAATTAATTTTCTTATGGAATGGAGTATTAATTGAAAACAAATGAATACTCCATCCAGTACTCCCTCTCCTCCCTGCTGCATGCTGCTGAAGGCTGTTGGAGTGTGGGAATGTCAGTCTCCCAGAGGACTGGGCATAACTTTCCTTCCAGCAGCTGAATTGGGGTGATATCCTCTCCCTAGGGAATAATGTGTGATATTTTAAAAAACCCAGGGGTGATAGGAGGTGGTCTTGGTGTTGCAATTATATATAGCTCAGTCTAACCAAAGGAGTGTTCAGGGCATTTTCACAGATTTTGAAAGAAAACAATAGTGTGTAAATAAAATGTATTGATGACATGATTCATTACGCCTGGAACGCAATAAATTAGCTATAATCTACAAAGTGCGAACCTATGCACTTAAGTAAAAACAAGAATTTCAGCAATAAGCCAGGAACTCTTCAGCTGAGGTTGGAGGAACAGCAGGGCCTTGGAGTACTAATTAATTAGAGATTGGCTAGGGGCCAGCTGTAGGATGCAGTGGTGAAACACATAGATGTACCAGCTGAACATCTTTCAGCTGAGGTAAAGCCAAATCTCACCTAGAATACTACACACTGATCTAGTTAAGCATGTTTGAAAGGTGTTGGAACAGGTGA
Organism: Aquila chrysaetos chrysaetos; assembly: GCF_900496995.4. Classification (NCBI taxonomy): domain Eukaryota; kingdom Metazoa; phylum Chordata; class Aves; order Accipitriformes; family Accipitridae; genus Aquila; species Aquila chrysaetos. The sequence goes on from NC_044015.1 coordinate 20,150,173, forward strand.
AGCAGAAAAGTTTTGAGACGGATGCAAATGAGGCTCTGGAGAGCCCCTGCTGGAATCCAGAAAGGAAAAGAGGAGGAAAGGTCTTTACTGGGTTACAAATCTGCCCTTGAGGCTTTGCTCAAGCAACAGCACAGTACCTGGCAACAGGAACAGTCTTGCTGGGATTGTGGTGTGGAGTTTTGCTTCAGAGTAGTTCTTCTACTGCTTGGTCTAGGGTTAAGGGACTGCATCTTTTCCCACGATATGAATTCTGTCAGCAGGGAGAGGAGAGAAAGTTCAGCCTCCATGTTAATATCTGTGCAACATCTGCCTTGCAATATCTATCTAAGATCCTTTGGGGGATATTCTACCAAAACAGGAGGTGCGTGTAGATCACTGTCCAGTGATCAAACCAGAAGAATTAAAACAGGGAGAAGAAATTACTTCAGGGGAAAAAAAAAAACCAAAATACACAAAACAAAAAACCAAACCCCAACAAAGCCCAAAGCAATGTTGATGCCCTGACCAGAATACACTTATACGTATAACAATATTTAAAACTATGTATATACTTGCATGGTATGAATAAATGCTGTCTGAAGATCTGAATTTCCAGAGCCCATGAACTAGCATGTGTATGAGTGGGATTATGTAAAATGATTTGCTATAGCAGGAGTTTGCACTGAATGGTACTGAAAAGTCCTTTGGTTCATGTAGACATAAAGTACTGGGATTTAAAAGTTTGTATCACACATACGAATAATATTTGCTATTTTCTGTAATGGAAAATTTAACTTAATCTTTCCCATAAGCAGCACATGAAACACCTTGCAACAAGCACACTTCAGTTTTATAACAATGTTCTTATAAACCATATGCAAAATGGTAATTTCATGCAGCCTCAAACTCCTAGATTAAAGGAAGTTTGATTTAACTTGTTTTTGTTGGACTATCTTGAGATATATTTGTCAAAATGAGTCAAAAAACTAGAAATGTCCTATTATGCGGTTGCGTTCAGTAAGTTATCTAAACTGGTGATGCTATTAGTGCATCAGTAGAAAAAAATAGATTATTGATTTGCTTAGCTATTAAAATGCATGGATTATGCACTACAGTAGGGATAAAGATTTGTAAAGTATAGATCCAAAAAATGTCTATTGCCTTCAGAATCAAATACAGACAATAATGCATAGAAATACTCTTCAGTGGAACCAAGAATTTCAAAGACGTTGGAAGCACAGATTTCTATAAAGTACTTGGGACAGGGACCTTTTCCCCCCATCCTTTCCTTCCATTCTTTGAACAACTAAGTTCTGAAATTTAATTTTTAGAGCAGTGGAAATCTATCATAGATGTCAAACTGTATAGGACATTTAATCAGATAACTTTTGCAATCCTATTACAAGTTAACCTATGCCAGATGCTGTATTTCCTCTTTGAGTGAGAAACAGAAAATGTCCATGTGGGATGACATACGCAAGGAGAGTTTCAGAACTTAAAAGCCCCCAAAATCTTATAGCACTATTTGCAACATTCAAGTATCTTGTACTTTAACACTTTATTATGGAAAACAGTGATATCACCAAGAATCTTTTTGTTTTGAGTATATTAGTACCAGAAGCTGAAATTCCTTCTGAAGCTGGTGATAGTAGCAAATGATGTAACATCTTTATCTGAAAAACTCCAAGCTGGTGTATCTTGACGGGTTTTGTTGATAGCCTGTTACTGAGCCTTTTCAGGAGAGGAATGTTAGAGTTGGAAATGTATAATTCTGTTGAATATCCCTATTTTCAGGGGAGAAGAATTAATTTCAATTAGCTTGGAAGTCTTATTTTAATGCATTTGTGGAGGCACTCCGCAGTAGAGACAGTAGGTGGTATTTCTCCCACATACCCAGGGGTGAGGTCAGCTGGGTGACTGCAGATTCAAGCACTGTGTGTCCCAAAATCTGGACAATGATTGCTGATAGCAACAGGAGTTTGACATTGACTTTAAGCATTTCTGTTTTGTTTCATTCTGGGATACTTAGGAGGATTGCTTTATGTATTTGTCTTTCCAGAAGTTTTATCCATATAGGAGGTTGTTGGCCCATTTTAGTGTGTACACAAATCACTGGGAAAGATAGATGTTAAAGACAGAGGCGTTGCTAATGCTTTCAAGAAGCTGCCCTGAGGTTTTTTCATTAAACCTAAGTAAACAGTTATGTATTGCTCCCTCCTTGACTAGCTGCTTGCAGTCTGAATAAGACTTAAAGTATGCTATTGGCATGCAGAAAGAAATGATGGTAATACAGTGGATCGTTCCTATCCCCTTATTTTGAGATAAGTTGGTTTGGGGTTGAGGATTTTTTCCACTTTTTTAAGAGATTTGACATTTGGGGCTTATTTTTGAAATGCGTGATACAATTACTACTGGGTAATCTACGTAATGATTCACTGTTTCTGTTATAACAGCTTTTCTGTTAAAGTAAACATTTTCTTCCATATGAGAAGAGCCTATGTCTCTCTCCCTATTGGACAGGTTATCTCACATGTCACCTAGCTAAGGTGCTGTGCCTAGCTAGTTGTTGTGAAGCAAATGTCCCTCTTCAAGTCATTCTGTACGAGTATCCCTCAAAGGGGAAGCCCAAAAGTGGATGTTCTTTCTTTTTCTTTAAATTAAATTTTACCTACCTGTCCATCAAGTATCTGATTTTATTCATTTTTTTTCATTTTGTGTAGTGCAAAACAGTGACTTTTATCTATAAATCCCTGTGCTTTGGGAATTCACGTTGTTTTGATGTCTCTCCTGCTCTGACTCCCTGGTTTTTTAAAGAACTTTTGTTTTATTTATGCGTATGCATTTGGAAGCATTTTCAAAGTGGCATATCATAGATAAAATTATAAACATTTTATAGATTGATATATTAAGGCACAATGTGTCGTGTGTGTAAATCTAAGCTTGTTGCTTATTTTCATAATCAATCTTGACTTCTTTTCCACTGACCCTCATTTTCTCTGAGTAATGTTGCAAGAAGGGACAGCAATTCTTTCATGCCATGTTTTCTGAAAAGAATTGTATGTCAGAATTACTAAATATAAAGCAAATATTTATATAACTGGTTGTAAAATGCTCAGTAATGCTGAGTATTGCAGTGTTGTCTTTTGTCTGTATACATCTTATTTTTATTACCTCAATAGCTTTCCATTATTGGCATTCTTTATCTACACTGTCTATTTTTATACTCTCTATTTGTAGTTAAATTAGAAAATTCTTAGTGAAGACCAAATTATTCTGAGATTATCTTTTCTGTCAATGGTGACTTTTTATTTCTTTTTTCTTCTTTTCCTAGATCTTTTTGAACAGTACATTTGAAATTACCCTCTCTAGTTTTGGCACAATAAATCATGAGAGTTCAAATTACCTGAGGTCAAAAACCTTTTTCCAGAAGGACTTGCATACTAAATGTATTAAGAAACGCGTTGTAACTCTTAAAAGGCAAAGTGATGAATAAGTTATCAAAGGAACTTTTAACAAGAGTGGAAGTAATATGTATCCCAGAGGAAGCTATTATGAGCCCATTAATATCACAAGCCAAAGTTTTACTTACTGAATATAATCTAAATTGCATTGAACTCACCAACTATCAAGGGAAATACTCAGTTGCTGTGGTCTTGTGGTTGATTCATTCCTTTGATTTCTCCGAATATCTTTCTTTCTCCCCTCTTTGTTTACATGAACAGTTCAAATTCAATTACATAAGCCACAGTGCTTTTGGAAAGTCATTGTTCATAACAGGGTGATGTTCCTTGATGCCTGTGAATAACAGAGGAAATTTCCTTGATGATCCACATGTGATGCCTCCAAGCCTTAAGATACTGGGACTTGAGCTGCACAGTGCTCTGTATGCAATGGACTTTTAGACCCTCTGAGTGTGTTAGGTTTTGGATGCGTCCTCTACAAAAGGCTGGGAGCAGCAGGGCCAGCGCAGTGCTGAAGCAGCTGCTCGGCATTGCTGGAATTCGTACTTCTCAGTTGAAGGTGTGCTTTGGCAATCTGGGAAAAGATTGCCAAAGGTACCTCGTGACTTACTTCACCTACATATGAGTAAGAAATGGTGGTTAAGGGAGTGATTTCTCTGTTGTGCAAACCATCTGTAAATCACGAATACGAAGGTGCTGCGGGTACTAAAGTAAGCGTCCATGCGCAGGCAGAAGAGGAAGCCTGTTCTGGGTGTGCAGGGGGCTGGTGTACCTCTGTGTATCTGCGTGCATCTATAAAAGTGACTCATGAGGGAGCAGTTGCCTGTGTGGGTGTTTTGGGACAAGGCCGGGCGCTGCTGGAATCAGTGGTGGCACCTCTTTCCTGACCATGACCAGGCCAGTGGCTGTGGTGAGCCAAGAGCACCGTCCTCCTCACAGGCTCCCAGCCTGAGGGCCTGCACATGCAGCATCCCCAAAGCCTCTCACAGGGCAACTGTGGTCTTCGTCTGCTTTGCAAGTCAGGGCCGCCCAGGTGAGAGTGGCTGATGGTGGTTGTGCTGGGCAGCACAGCTTGCTGCAGCCCTTGTCCCACCTGTGCTGCCCTATCCATCACCCAGTGGTCAATAACACAGCCTCACCACTGGTCCTGCACTGACACCTCATCTGTCAGCCCCTGGGCCGTCTCCTTGCTGGTGATGGCCATTGTCTGACATCCTGCAGCTAGGTGATGTCATGACTGAGTATGACTCCATTGCTGCTCTTTCCTTTCCCTTTCCCCTCACTTGCCAGGGGATAATGACAAACAGCTGTTTCCTCATGAGCCATCTCATGTGAGCACAGCCACATGCTGGGGCTCGCCCAGCCCTGCTCCAGGCGGTTTTATGGCACACGGCTTTTCTTTCTCATCCTTTTTGGTAGAGAGGTTAGCTCATCCTCATGAGCTAAATAAATGCATCCTTAGAATAGATATTTTGCTGCAGTTAACTACTTACCAACATTGATTTAACCTGGAAACAGTTAATCCCATTTGTGCTCACAAAACCACAAAAAGTCATATTGTTTAAAGACAGGATTTTGCACTTTTGCTGCTTGGGAGAGTGAGACCTAGTTCTGCTATATTTAAGGAAAATGTCTACGACAAATAAAAAAAAGTTTCTTTTTGGACTGAATTGGCTCCAGAAGGCAGTAGAACAGGGGCAGGGCTGCATGCCTGCACTTTCCACCCTAGGTGGTTAAAGTTTCTGTCACATGGCACAGCTTTGTTTTTAAATCAGGTCTCTTGTAGTGTTATCACACAGGAAAAATTTAAAAATGTATATATATATATTAGGTACCTTGACCATGTTAAAATTCCTTATGGCACATAAATGTGTTATTTTAAATATTTGTTAATTATGGACTTGTGTGTGTGCAGTTACCATTGTTAAGCAGGGAGAGGAGCTCCATTGCAAAGCATACCAGCTACTGAAAGTGGTCAGTCTTAGCATCCCTGCTGCTGTGGGCTGAGTCAGAGAAGGGGCTGACTGAGGGAATGTCACACAGTTAAGCAGTCCCCATTTGATCACAGTTTTCTCTAAAAAAGGATGAGCGTGGACTAAATATGAAGCAAAGAAACTTGATCCTTCATGCTTTACTTGGGCAAGCTCCCAGCACCTAGGAGGTATCTTGAGGCAGTAGAGAATGATCCCTAAATTGTCTCTTCCCTTAGTGGGGAGGCAAGTTTATGACATTTCTTGTCAGTGAGGGAAGACTTTGCGGTTACATTTTTTCTTTACTATACAGAGGCCAAACATAGGCTATATATTTTATGTTACTAGTTCCTTAACCAACCCCATCTACGATATTTATTAGTCTCTCAATTACATTTTGCTAGGCTATTAACCCCACTTCCCCTTTCATGCTCACTGAATTAAAACGTTATGTTAAGATACATAAGAAAAAAAAAATCAATTAAATAGGATGAACTCTCAGACAATCCCACCTCTGCAATGGAGAGAACAAAGCCAAGCATTGAGACAGTTTTGTAACAATTAGCTTCCATCAGACAAAAGCTTTTGAAGGATTCTACTTTTTTATTTATCCTTTCTGTTCTGCACTTCTAGAGTGGTGCATTCAACAATCCATCGTACAGTACATACTAAATAGCCAAGCAGCTCTAGTAGGTACTTATTATGTATGCCCTTCACGGTTTTTGGCAGCTTCAGTTCTATGACTCATTTTATCATGAGCTTCCACTTTGATGGCCTTTAAACTATCTATCCATAGCTGTTAAAATGACTGCAAAGTTTGAAATCCTTTCTTGGCACAACTTAATTCTATAACCCAATTAAATCAGATGGTGTGAGCTGTTTCTTGAGCATTCTTGCTTGTATCCCTTATTGCTCCATCTTCAGCTTTTCAAATGTTAAAGTTTGAAGAAGCCTAAAGTTTTTCTCTCCTTGTTATCATGGAATGCAGCTAAAGCCTCTTTGTTGTGAAAATGTATTTGATAAGCACTTAATGGTTAAAAGATTTAAAATAGAATTTTTAATTTGTCCATGACAAACTTGAAATGTATTTTTAGAATATGCATCAGATTCTTATGAGCATGGCTAGATTAGATTAACACACCCTGCTGGGTCAGATATGGACTCTAAAATGGCTGTTTATACTTGCTGTTGCTTTTCCTTTCCAGAGGGAACCCTACATGCACCCTGCATATCCTTTTTGGTTGCAGTGTGTCTATGTAGAATGAGAAAGTGTTCTGCGTGACCCTCTCTGTATTGTTATAGTAGAAGATGGCATACATCTTTTTAGTTTACATTAAAATGGTCATGCTAAACAGAATGACCATCTGTCTATGCTTTAAGTACACCCTAATCCCATTTCTTGTTTGATTTCTATGTAGGGATCTGTTACTGCCTGCAGTTGGAAGCAGAATGGCAGGTCTGCCCACATATGGCAGTTCTGCATTTCAGTTTCAGATATCAAGCCATATGAACCTAAGGAGGCATGAGGAGCTGTAGTTATTTAGTTTATTTGTTATATCTAGGCAAATGTGAGAGCAGGTTAACTTTTGCCATTTGCTTCAGTGCAGGAAGAAAAATTTGTGCCTGCCTAGTATTCTGCTGCTCTGCCTCCTGTCTGCTTAAAGCACCTCCAAGCTGACTGGTGTTTTGGAAAGTTCCTGACAGTTGTCTTGAAGATATTAGGATATTACAGTGATAGATGTCTCTGGGGCCATATAATGCTAGATTTTTCTTTGCTGTCTGATATGTAACAACTAAAACTTTATGACGATGAGTTTACTCCTTTTCTTTAAAGAATTCATATGTGATGTTGTATGATGACATTGTTCTCATGCCTAACTGAAGTGAGTTAGGAGGGAGATACCTCTAAGTTAGGAGGGAGTTTTGTTAGCAACAAAATAGCACTAAAAATGTTCTTTAACTATGCTAGAAAACCTGCACTAGCAGCAGATCACGCCTATTGTAGACATAATCAGTTATAATTTGGTAGTATACTAGTCCCCATTGGTGGCTAAGTGAAGTTGATTTTATAACTTGCAGCTCTTTTGTGTCACAAATTTGGTTTATTTTGTGTTTGATCTAGACAGTAGGAGAAATAACTTTCACATAATTTTGAGAGCTTTAATATGTTTGGATAACTTCATGCAATGCATATTTCAATACTAAGAAGAGAATGTTGCATATATTTGTGATGGTTCTGAGCAGACATCAGCTAATTTTTATAGTATATCAACCCAAGATTGGTGTTAATTCTTCTTTTCCTCCAGTAAGAGATGAGCAGTGACATCAGGTTGACTTACACCAGGTGAAAAAAGGAGCTGGTGTCAGAGCTGAAGTGTAATTATTAATAATCACAGGTTCTCATACATTTAATTGGAGCACAGCTTTTTTTTTTGTTCAGTCTTTTTTGCTGGGGAAAATCATTTAGGGAATACTTGTCTTCCTTGACTGTATTTGGGTATCATGTCAGATATGTTATAAAAATTTAAACTCTGCTTCAGGAATTATGATGTATTTCTCTGTTCAACCAGCAGCATAGGAACTATGGAGTTTTTAATTTGCAATATTGGACAGAATCACAGTGCTAAAGAGAGATTTTAGGGATGTCACCCTTCACCAGTATTTTCTATTAGTTCAGTTTTAAATGTGTAACACTTATTTGAAGAGTTACTAATGAAATACAAGTGTGGAGGCCAGATTGTGACCTTACTCTCCTGCTGAGTTCATGACATTCAGAGGAATCAGGATGGATTTGTATTGCTATGTTTCCAGTTTTGAATTTGTATCAGATAAGCTATTTATGAGTCAACCCACTTTCTGTTACAAAGCAAGACTTTTCTGAAATGAAAACTCCTTTATGCTAAAAACTTTTTTTTTTTTGGGGGGGGGGGGTAAAATCAAGTTAAAATTGTTTATTGCAGGACTCTTAAAGGATGACTAAGAACAGAACATTTGGGATAACAGAGGATGTACCTGTACCAGTAGTTTTAAATGTAAAGTATATTTTATAATTAGAAACAGAAAAGCCTGGAAGGGGTAAAATACTGGTTATTTAAAAATGATCACATAATCATTCTTTGAAACCTGTGCACACCTAGAATTATCAAATAGAAAGGGGTTGTGGAGTTTTATTTTCTCATTAATGCACAGGGAATTTGTGTATTCTGCCAGTTAACATTATCAGGGGATACCCAAATAAATCTCCTATTGCATTGAGGGGATCTCATGAAGTATAAACCAATGGCATTTCTATACAAGTGGAAATGCAAAAATATCTCTTTACAGACCTGTATATTTAAAGTGAGAATGCGTATTAGGTGTTTATGATGCATAGCCAATAACGCAATTTAAGGTAGAGTTTTCTCATGATCCAAAAAAGTGGTGACGTTGCAATTTTTACTGTTATTATTCCAAGTGTAAGTAAATATAATATTAAATATGTAAGAAATCAACACTAGTCATTTATGACATTATCTAGATGCAAATTAGCACATTATGTACTTACTAAACTTTAAGGACACGTACATAAATTCTCTGGGTAAAAGAAATGAAGCAATTTTATCATCTCCTTAAGGGTGATACAAGCCATTGGAAACAGAGAAATCTTGTCCTTGGTCATACTTTGTGCAAATAAATGTATAAAATATCATCTCCTAAATATGTATGAGTAACATAGTGCAGTGCTTGATAGGCTGAGAATGGCTAAGTCTAACTGAAAAATGTAACCTTATTACAAAAAAGTGTTGGTGGCAAAAATACACTTTGGGTCTTTGGGTTTTTAAAGAGACAGAAGTTTCTAATGTCCCATTTAATGCAAAAAGGGACTCGGTAAGTGTGGCAAGTGCCTAAATCTAATCCAAACTCTTTTCTACTTACCTGCCAAACCTCTTGGTACGCGGTGCCTTAGATATCATACCCTTTGCCATGCTGAGGACCCTCTCGTTTCCCAATCTGTAGCATACCTTCCACTCCCAGCACTATAACTTTGAAATAAGCTGTTGTAGCAGTGTTATTTTTCCAGGGCCTTGGTGGCAGGATCCTTTCTCTTGTTTCATGCTGCTGTTCTTTTGCTGTTATTCTCATGGCCTTCTACCTGCAAACCCTATTACTGCTTTTATGGCAGATTCTCGTGGGAAGCAATTGCCACTCCTGTGAGAATTATCCCTTCTTTCCCTGCTTTTTCTTAATCATTATTTTATGAGATTTTGTTTAGAATAGAGGAGGACCAAAACTTTGTAGAGAATACAGAAAATAATAGGTATTTGAACACCCGTTTAGTTTTAGCTATGCACAAAAGCTGAGTAACCAGTAAGCATGCAGTACTTGTGCCAACATGCACATTAAGGATGTTCCAGTACCACTAAAAACATCATAAATGGCAACTACCAACAGGGAGTTTGAAAGGATCCTGATGAAATGTGTATATTGCTGGGAGAAATCATGGCTCTGTTCATCACCACACTCTGCTCTGGAGAGAGTAGCCTGAGGAAGATACTGTCTGCCGAGTTCATCACTGCTCTTCCCTGCTTGCCCTGCATGCCACCAGGGAGAGTTTTCCTTTCCACCCCGACCGTCTCCATTTGTACCCCAAGGTAGCATTGAAGTCTTTGAACATATGCCATGAACTATGGACCCTTCTATGTGCCTGTCTATTTTGTGCAACATTGTTTTCCATGTATACGTGAGAACAAAGATGTATACAGTGGCTTTAAGAAATAGAGAACTATTATTTATGCAACAGTAATCTGGAGGCTCAGACTAAGTTCAGGACCTGCTATCTTGGACATGTCTGGTATGGGTGTGTTCACATGAAGCGGTGCAGTACTATGCAGAGATACCTGAGAAATATTTTTACTAGAGGCTTGCTCAGGTATTTGAGTTTTATAGCCATGATGCTGTTGAGAACACAGCCTGGGGAAAGCTCTGCACTTACATTGCTGCATGCCTTCTGGTACCCAGATTAACCTGGGTTTCTCCACTTTGAACTGGACTGTGGACATTAACAGTAGTGATCATGAGTTCCTCCTCCTAGGGTCTTGTAGTTTAAATAGAAAAGATGGTAAGTATTCCATGTGAAATGTTATTCCAAAGCAAATAAATGGCAAAGCAAGAACCCAACTCTCAAATCCCATACCTGTGTTCAGCCTACTGTCTGCACTGCTGCAACTTGTGCTAAAATACTTTACAAATTTACATAGTATTCAGTTCTGTGCTTGGGAACTTTTCATCTTGTTGCATAGAAACCTCTTCATAAAGAAGATATTACATTATTATATAAGCATTAGCACAATTAATCTGTTAGTTTTTTTGGTTGGAGTTAAATTACTAGTTCAGCTAACATAAATGTTATTTTTCCATGGCTTAATTAAAAGCACACAACATAGGACTGCTAGTTACCCTACAGTGAAATTCATCTCAGTTTGATCTCTCTGATTGGGGAACTTCTTATCCTAATTCCAGATTTTTGTATGCTTTCAAAATAAATTTAAAGCTAAACATAGAACAGGGTCATGATCAGGCTTGGCTAGTCTTTAACAACATTTTCAAAGTGGTTTTGCAGAAGGCTAGAATGGTCAGATGTAGTTTGATAATTCTGCCTTTTCTCTGAGTTGAATAAAGCTAGCTCTTAAAAAATCTGACACAATCTAATCTTTTGATGTCCCTTAACTCCAAAGAAAATGGAATCTTTCCAGAGGGAGGTCCAAAGAAACTCCAGAAAGAATTTGGAAGAGCTTTGAAAATGATAACCAGCTGGTTGTGAAGCAGCAGGCTGCTACTACAGAAAGTGCTGCAAAGCTAATAATAGCCTGGAAATAATGGCTAGCTAGCTTATGCTTTCAGAGTATCTGGCTGAGTATATCCCCTTCATCCGATACCTAAGTATTTTGGCTCAGAGACCACCTGTGTGAATCATCCTTTTCAAGAATGTGAGGTATAGAGGGATACCATGTAACATGTTCTTCACAGTAAATAATTCTAACTACCATATCTTTGGTTGACTGGCTTCTGACACACAACATATAAGACCATATTATTCTTGTTTAAATACATATATATTCTATATATATTCACATATATAATTAAACACATATATTCTTGTTATATACACACAGAAAATTACTTCTCTCTTTTCTCTAAAAGTTGGAAAGCTGTATAGCTTATAAAATGACAGTTTGAGTGAGTATGCTTATAAAATTATATGCTTCACTTTGAATGTCTAGTCTGATGGTACTTGGGCTCAGACAGGACACAGACATATGGCAAGACTTATTTAAGACCACAAAGCTTTACACTGGTGCTGAATAATTCAATCTTTGAAGCATCACCCATGTGAAATAGGTTACTGCTAAATGTTATTTCATAGACTGACTCTTCCAGCTTCAGAGAGACCTGAGGGTATGTGTACATTATGTGACATTAACACCATGGAACAGAGATGGGTCCTGAATTAGGTCATAGGTCTGTATGATACAGACATTATTAGGTCTTACCTACCCAATAAGGAATACTGACAAATATTCCAGAAGGGTGGAACTGCTTCCATTTTTAATTAGTCCTAATCACCATAAAACTAGCTTAGTTTCTTTGCACAGTGCTCAGCTGTATCACATAGCACAATATACCTGTAATATCCATGCATGTCACTTAGCCTCAGTGGTGAACCAATAAATACAAAGGAAAACCCAGAGTAATAGATACAAATGGAGCTGGCTTTACTGAGCATCTTTATAATGCATTGTGTCACTTAGTTTCTCTGGTTGCACTGACATCTCCCATTCCGTACCGAAATGCATGGGAGTACTTGGCCTGTCACTCTGCTGAAGGGGTGTGTTTGTCAGGTAATACAAGTAGTGGAAGGCTAATCTGGGAAGCTCAAGGCATGTTTTCCCTCACAGACCAGCCAGTCAGTGGTATGTAGGTATTCTTTTGGACTGGATACATCAGCCCTAATATATATTTCGGGCTGTCCTCTAAAGAGGATGACTCAATTTAGGAACTAGTGATACCAGGTGATGAGTTTACAGAAATGAGCCTCCCTTGCCAGATCTTAGCCAGGGTCCCAACCCACTTCCATCCCCAGACAACAGGAGGGGATGAGAGAACAATCTGTTGCAATTTACAGCTATACAACTGCTTTGAATGACAGGCAATGCGCTTATAAACAGGGGCCAGAAGTCTTGGCTTCAATATCTCAGCTCTTCTGCTATATGAACAGTGTCACAAGTTACACTCCAGGTAAGAAATCCAAAATTTTCTCTTCATTGCTGGAATATAAATTGGAATTGCTGCTAGGCCAAGTGCTTGAAATCTAAGCAGGTATTTTGATAAATTTAAGCCATGAGGGGAAAAGGTTTCCTGATGTGACTGCTCAACACTGAGAAAATGTGAGCAGACTAGCATGGATTGTAAAATGCTTTGAAATAAGCAACAGAATAATAAGTGGATAAGGAACTAAAGAGAAGAAAGAGAAGAAAAAATGAGAATGAGCAACTGAATAATAAGTGAGTAAGGAATAAAGGAGACCTAAAGAAAAAAAAAAGTGAACACAAGCAAAAAGAGAGGAGTTTGCGAACTAAAGAGAACAGGAAGAGGAACAAGAACTGATTCCTCACAGAGTGAGACTCTGCCAGACTGAAAAAAGAGTTCTGCCATAATTTCAAACCAAGGTACCCAGAATTTAACATATATACCTAAATGTCAACACTAAAAGTAGTGGTCTGATTTCAAAAGCAATACAGGCCTTACTGGTCCAAGTTGATGCAGCACTGCAGACACACACCCATGTAGTCTCAGAGGCTGCAAATTGGGATGGGATAGTTGAGCTGGTTTTTGCAATGCTTAAATTCACTGCTTTATTCATCCAGTTAGAAACAACAGGTGCTCTGCTGCAGTACAGTAGCAGTCATAATAAAAATTCTGTAATCTGTCCCATTGATTTTATATGCAATTAAAATCCTGGGTTTGGAAATATTAATGGTTTGACATACTTATTTGTTCATAGTTTACTGGTTTCCCTGTAATTGAATTATGTTTTTTGTTGTCTGTTAATCAGAGAAAAGAAGGTGGCAAATCTAAAATCTTTTCTGTGATACAAAGAGACAGTGAATGTTTGAGGTGGGGCAAACAGAATGCTCTTATTAATACGTTGCTTGTACTTCTCCTGAACTCTGGAATTCCCACTTCTGGATTTTGCTATCTTTTCCAAACAGCTTCTAGGTTTGCCTTGCATCAGGCTATATTGTGTCATAACCAACACATTGTCGCTTTTTAAACAAGTGACAAGCTTTGAGGTCTTCAGCCAATTATTTGAAGTTTCTAACGCTTTAAATCTGATCAGTGAAAATCATCTTTCTTGTGTATAAAAGCCAGATTTGCTGGACTTCCATGAGAACGGAAATGTGTTTCAGATATGCTGTGGTCAGGCTCTACAGGAGCTCGGGAAAACATCCACTGTTCACGGGTCATGTGGCATCTTGCCTCCTGCATGTGGTATAGAATCAGCTGTTCATCATCTTGGTGTTACATTCATACCTGGTGTGTGTGTGGGGGTGTGTATAGAGAGATAGAGGTATATATACACAGCTCTATAACTAGTAGTTCTGGTGATTTGGGCAAACAAATAGATCTGTATGTTCTAAAGGAAATAAAAGTATGTAATGCAATTTGACCACTCAAGTGAAAACTGACCACTTGGAACATGAACACGAAGATTGCTTAAACTCTGAAAGGCCTCCTACTTCCAAATGCTTTATCCTTTCTTTTGAAAGGCAAAATAGTCAGCCCTCATTTTACAATATGATATCTATAAATATAAGGCAGATTTTTTAGAGATATCAAATACCCACAACATCCATCACTATTGATTTGGAATAGTTAAAAATAACCAGTATAAAGATCACTAATCTTGCTTTCCAGAATAGTAAAAGAAAGTGCTTTTACATCTGGACATTGTATAAAGTTGTTAATCTTACTAGGGGAATTAAAACAGAGGGAAATATATTTAGTCACTGTACAAATGCTCCAGCAGGAAGAAGACAGAATTGTTTCAAGAAATTTTTGTTCATTTCTTCAGTCAGAAATACAAGACAAAATATTTATTGAGGCTTCACCAAATTGACCTAGGTTTGCCACATGTGTATTTTCTATATTTACAATTATGCCAGCAGAAATAAGAGACAGATCTAAGTGGCAGGAAGCCAACCAGGAATGAAGCTGCAAAAAGTTCTAGGAAGAAGCAGGAGGAATAAGCAGCTGTAATGATAGCTCTATTTGCCTTGTTCCTCTAGGATCCTTAATCAAAGCAAAACACTTTTTTCCCTTGATCCTTCATTGTTATTGCATGCATACATACATGTGCAGCAGTTAAGTAGCGCAAAGGTAGCACAGAGCCTATTTCCTCCCAGCCTAATCTTTCATTGTGAGTAATGAAGAATATAAAATAATGTGTATGTAAAAGTAGGAAACATCTTTATTTCAATTCTCATGGAAAGCAAAATCAATATGTGCTTTGCAGCATATCTTCAATGTCTTTTCTTTCTTTGAGAAGCAGCCTTTCTGTAGCAAAGTTTCTTACCAGCTTGGAATGTACTCTAGCAACAAAAGCTTGAAAGAAACACTTGTGGACTTCAGTAAAGCTTTTGATATTCTATCACCTGGGAAATCATGTAGATGGAATAAACTGAGGACCAGGAGGAGAAATATAATGTGACTGAAGAGATGCTTGGAGAGCAGATGATGAGGTATATGGAGGGGAACTTACCAAACTGGAGGAGTTCCTTAAAGATCTGTGTTGGCGTGGTCCAAAGAAGTAATAAAATAGTATGGTGATGAAATTGCCTGGAAAAAAAAAGGCAAGCTGGAAGGCATTATTAGCATATTACACATGAAAAATGGAAATATTTTGTTTAGTGAAATTACAGAAAGAAAAGTTTAATAACAGTAGTTATTAATGCACATTCAAGGTTTAATCATAAGCTCTTCAACCGTACAACAAACCTTTCTACAAACTGGAGGTTCTCATTGTTTGATGATGAGGGGATTATCTAAATGCATATTTACGCATCCCAGATGGCTGGTAACCATAAGTTCATGCCAAGAGCATGAACAAACCCACCGTGACCTTATTGTGTATCAGACGATCTGTTTTGAGTAGGTGTATGGAACAGAAACTATCAGTGTCCGAAGCACTGTTAAGTTCTTACCTGAAACACTGTGTATAATTCTGGAAAACTGAATTCAGACTAGAGTGGAGAGGAGCTGTGGTATCTAACAGTGGTTGCAGAAATACTAGCAGCTGACATGGAGTGGTAGCTCCATAAAGAGCTGATGCTCACAGGGCACAGCAGAGCTGTGCAGTCTCACCAGCTTAGTCCTGGAAGCTGTACAGTGCCCTAACACAGCAGTGCGCCTGTCTGAATCAGCTCATACTCTCTGCAGGTGTATTAACTTGCAGAAATTCAAAAGAACTATTGAAGTTAAGGGTCAATGTTGGTACACAAATAAATAAGTATTAAACTGGAGGTAATAATTTTAGGCTGGAATTGAGAATGTTTCTAGCCATGAGAAATGACATCTGAAGTTCTGAGGAACGATCTCACCACCAGGAGCTGAGAGATTGAACACTGTATGCTGTTTAAAGATGGATTAGATATATTTAAGGAAAAGACTACATTTAATATTTATCAGCAGTGTAGGGGTTTGAATCAAAGGCTGCAGGTCCTTTCCCAGTCATCTTGTAGTGAAGCTTATTTGTTATTTCCTAGGTACTAATGTTACGCTTCCACTTTTTATTCACTGAACCTGACAGAGTTGTTTATAATTTTTCATTAAACTAGCACCAAATTTTCTTTCTCTCTAGGCACACCATAGCATCCACACTACGGGACTGTTGACACAGGTTGCCATATCTAAGTAGATATGGCAAAAAAGTTCTGCTGCCTTGCATATCTCCCTGGTATTTGCTTTCAATGTAATGATAAAGCGAAGCCTGGTCTTTTCTACTGTCTTCCTCTGGGCAGCAAGGAAATGCTTTTTCTCTACTGGTGACAAAAAAATTACTCTTCATGTAGATTTTTATTTGTAAAACTAGGACCGTGCTGCATGGAAGGCCTCACACTCCAGTGTTTCTCCCTGAGTATTAGGTCTCTTGTAATATTTGACAGTACGAAATACTCAAATCCAGTCATAGGATATGCTTCCAACCAGGTTAAACAGATGCAAATGTAATACTCTAGCTTACTCTTTAAATTGTAGTAGAAAGTCGAGATGTTTTTAAGTAGCATGTTAACTAGCTGGATTTGTTTCAAAAATTAGTTTCTGATAGATTCTTGTGATGAGGTGTAATGTTCTGGTGTGGAGGTGACCCAAGGATTTCCCACTTTTTGATTTGCTCTATAAGGGGTTCTCTCACCCCCAAACCCAGCCCACTCCCTATACTGTACAGAACAGGTTTTGCAATTCTAGTGTCTGGACAGAGGGATCAGCAAGCGAAAGTGTCCTGTCAGGCACCATCCCTGCTCTGCTACTTCTCAAAGACATTCAGCTCAGGTCAATGTTTTACCTAAAGAAGGTTAAATAAAAAGAACTATTTTATGTTGTATTAATATTAATGAATGGCTTGGTGTTGTATTAAGCAGTGACTGCTTGCGCAACACATCTTTGTTTCAGTTGCTTTCTGTTGTAGTTTTGGCTAATGTTGCTTATCTGCTGGTGCGGTGCTCTCTCACCTTTCAGGATTTAATCTGTTGTGCCTATTAAACATTGCTTGATATGTTTTTGTGTGTCATGAAGGCCCTTGAAACTGAATTTGATGTACCTGAGAATAATCTTGATTCTTTCAAGCCCCTTGTGTGCAATTTGAGGAAACAATGGTATCTGTTAAAAATTTGTAGGAGAAAAGCACTGGATTTACAGTCCCTGGGAGAAGGTCGTAAACTCTTACTGGGGTGCTTATAAAAGGACATTATCTCATTTGAAAAGCAGAGGCAGTGGAAAGCAACCTTCAGGGCTGTTTTTGTCCTTGAGGAAACCAGTTTTCTATAACCCATATTTTTTTATGTAAGAAACTGTTTTTTCCTTCTTGTTTCACTTTTTTAAAATTATCATTTCAGATATCGTGGCGGTGCAGTAGAGCAGAGACTAATAGCTTTGCAAATAGTAATCCTAACCCTGCACTGATTGACATCCAGTGATAGCAAGTTTTTGACAGAGAGAATTAAAAAGACTTTTAACAGCATATGAATGCTTCATGGTTTTAGGCTAGGATAGTTCAATATGTGTGAGCCTCAGCTAAGTGTGCATGGCTGAAAGGCAGCATAATTGTACTGCATAGCCTGCTCTAAGAGAAATTAATTGTTGGTCTCAAGCCAGTTTTTGCTGGTCTTGCTTCCACGTTACAAAAAGTGAAATCATCAGATTTCCCACTTTTTTGGTAACGTTAGAAGAAAAACTAAACGGGAATGAGACATGAAGACTTGAGCCATCCACTGACATGGCTTGTTCAAGCTGTGAGTGCTGGTAATGAGGCCCAAATTAAGTAGGAGAGAGGGGTAGTTGTTGTACTATATGGAGAGAACTACTAAAAATAGTAGTATTCATACAAAATAGATTCATATGAAGGAAAGAAACACCAGTCATCTGTTTCTGAATATTAGTGGCTGTTACTTTCCCTTTTATCTGGGCACCGTAAGCACCCACTTTTAAGAGTTCATCTCATCACTGTTATGAAGTATTTTATGCTTTGTTCCCAAAAGATACCAGAAAGATATCTGACAGGTTATCTTTGAAGATAAAGCTGAGGATAGTCTGGTGTAATTGCAATTCCTCCCTGTTAGAATATTAAGAATGAGAGGAAAATAGTTTTAGCTTCAAAATCGTTAGCAACTTGTATAGCTGCCTGTGGTTCCAGCTTAGAAATCAAAAAGCATCCTGTGAAAAAGTGAAAAATAAAATAAAAAAATCCCTTAACTATGCTATAAAATGGTTGTAAATAACCTGAAATGTGTGTAGAATTATTAACTAAACAATAAAGAATACAAATATTTGCCAATAAAAAGTTAAGCTTCATTTTGCTTACCACTATACAGACAAATAGTAAAGATTTCTGCCGAGATAGTGAACTATCTGCATGATATGGCATTATTAAATTATTTGACTAAATCAGTTAACATGGTAACATAAAAGAGTCTCATTAATACTTGTCTATGATATTTAGGAAGAATCCTGATATTTGAAAATTTTATGTGTGAGACAGAAAAGGATTGTACTCAGACCAGTAATTAAAATATCTCTTCAGTTCTAATGGTCTAATACTGAAATTCCAGCTGTGTGAAAGGCTTGTATCACTTTGTATTTCTGGCTTGAAAGAGTGGAAAATTTTTTTTATGTTCAAAAAATAATAGGCTTTCCCTGAGGAAGCTATTAGGTATCTATCTTCTGTATGGTTCTCCCTTGGGTTTCAGTTCTTTGTAATCTTCAATTCTGTAGAAGTTAATATTGTCTATTAGTTTAATTTGCACAAGATAAATGATGATTCTTTTATAAAGCAAAGCTATCCAAATATAACTGAAGGTATTATATCTTGGAAATACTTGAAGTTAACAACCCATTCTTTACCTAAAATGAAATGTCCTTTATTGACACTCACTACTGTTTAGGTTTGTCAGTCAATTCTTCTTACAAATATAGTCTACTTATGAGCAAAAAAAATATAAATATTTGAACATCAGTAAATGTCTTGTGATTGATATTATGATAAACCTTTTGATAGAGAGGATTTACTGTGCTAGATTTATGAACTAGCAATTCTTTTTCAAGAGAATGGACTCCTTTTTACTTTGAATTGTTTGCATAAAGGTTTTTTTAATTATTTGCTTTATACCTCCACCAGCTTTTTGTTGCTTTCTAATTCTACATGATCCCTGATCATGTCTGTGCATTTCTTTTTATTCACAAATTAAGATCTTGTGCTACATTTATGAAAATGAGACAATTTTGAAATTTCCCATAGAAAGGTATTTAAGCTACTTTAGCTAATTCTTTTTTTTTTTCAGTTTGAAAACTGAGAATTCTAGGGCGACTTTAATAAATATAAATGCTTTTTGACAGAACTTCTGCTCATATTGACGCTTTTAAATGAGCAGCCTTCCAAACATGGATTAACTACTAATAGTAGATGCTATTGTTTTGGTGTGTGCGGAAGTGTTTCTGACAAAGGTATAACTTGGTCTCACAAGTCAAATTTTTTTTTTTTTTTAGACACTTATAGGTACTATACTGACAAATAGAAACATGTTTAGAGCAAAAATATACATTCTGAGATTTGGTAGATGCAAATTTATGCAGCTACTCTCGCATTGTCAACATGTGGCACTGTCTGAAGAAAAATATAGAGGTAACTCAGGTCAGACTCCTACTGTTGTGGTTTAACCCCAGCCAGCAACAAAGCACCACGCAGCCGCTGACTCACTTCCCCCCTACCCAGTGGGATGGGGGAGAGAATCGGGGGAAAAAAAAGGTAAAACTTGTAGGTTGAGATAAGAACAGTACAATAGAACAGAAAGGAAGAAGCTAATAATGATAATAATAACAATAATAAAATGACAATAATAATAATAATAATAAAAGGATTGGAATATACAAAACAAGTGATGCACAATGCAATTGTTCACCACTCGCCAACCGATGCCCAGTTAGTTCACAAGCGGCAATACCCCCAGGCCAACTCCCCCCAGTTTATATGCTGGGCATGACATCACATGGTATGGAATACTCCTTGGGCCAATTTGGGTGAGCTGTCCTGGCTGTGTCCCCTCCCAACTTCTTGTGCCCCTCCAGCCTTCTTGAAGCTGAAAAATCCTTGACTTAGTATAAACACTACTTAGCAACGACTGAAAACATCAGTGTATTATCAACATTCTTCTCATACTGAGTCGAAGACATAACATTATACCAGCTACTAGAAAGAAAATTAACTTTATTCCAGCCAAAACCAGGACACCTACTTTCTATCATGTAGTAAAAGTATCTGGATGAAAAGCTCCCCGTAAACATTAGATTTGATTTGATTTTTGTAATGATACAAATTGAGAACTTCCAAATTGCTAATACTATACTTCTGCAGTAAGAGGTTTTGAGGTACAATGTTTTTTTCAGATGGAAGAAACAGCTCACTTCTAGGAAGCCATGGGCAATATTTAGGGCAGGTCAAAGGGTGTGGAAAGATAGTATCATTTCTCTGCTGGTGCTGTAGCAGTATAGCTTAGGTCACTTTAGTTGTTGCTCTAATGCCAGGACTGGCCTTGCCTTTTCCTGTACCCACACAAAGCTGGCTCAGGAGAAAATGTATCCTCTATTTTCTTAATCTGTGGCATCTTCTGTAGCAAGAAGTCTGTAATATTTTCCATAATATAATTTTTATCAACTCAAAACTTTTCAAACTATAGGAATCTATAGACTGAGACCTTTAGCTCCTATGTTTATGAAAGCTACATAAAATAAAAATAGCTTTTGTAATCCTCACGTTCTTATCTAGTAGAAGCTGTATCGTACTTTTAGGGAAGATGCTACTGATTTTCAGATCAGTTTTACCAAAGAGATGAGATACATGTTAATTTTCTTCTCTGGATTAGCGTGAGTAATTCCATATGCACTGCATTTATGCAATAGCTGTGTAAGGCATGGTCTTCCAGAGAATACTAATGGGTACACACTAGAAATGCCATACAGAGTGAACTTGATTAATAATGATGAAGACGAGTTCTAATAGGTATCGTACCTATTAAATTGTATTTGACCACTAAAAAATTATCATATAGAAAAGCTGAAAATTATATTAATAAGCAGTATGTAATTGTCTCTTAGACAGAAATGCCAGCATTTTTGCCTGCTATTTTGCTTTTGTTGTATGATATAGAGAGGCTCTTTATTAAGGAAAAATTTATTATTATGCATTCAGGTATGCCTCTTGAGAGAAACAGCTGAAGCTTGACATATGTATGTGTTCTTGAAACATGATCATACAAAGTAAGTACTCCTGCTGGCATACCTGCAAAACTTAGAGTTGCCAAAAATAACTCCAGTTTTCAGTAAACAGAATCCTCCATTCCAAGCATGTTTCATACATAAAGAAGAATCAGTTTGGTTGTAAAGATGTCTGATCCTCAGCACATCTGTATGGTAAAAATGGTTACCCCAGGTAACCAGTCAATAACAGCCTGAGCCATTTTATATATTTATAAACATATCTCTTATTTTCAGTATATAAAAGAAATTGCTTTTTTTGGCAGATCTTCTCAACCCGTCCACCCTCTCTAGCTGTACTTATTTGAGGTGGACTGAAAGCAGGACATGGACCTGGACACCTGGCCTGCAGTGATGGTTAGCATCTGAATCATGTAAATGGTCTTCAGCTTAGCTATAAAGTGAACTGAGCAAAAGTCCTAGATCTGAGCTCATTATAATTTTGAGATACTTGGAATTAGAAAGGTTTATATTGTGCCTTTAACTTATGACTCCTGATCTTTTATTTCTGTAGTGTTCTTTAATTAAAGATCTGGATCTTTTGCAAAAGTGGTATGTATCCCTTATATGAAAAAAACTGTATGAGTGACTTTCTGTAATAAGACTGATCTGGAAATATGTATCATTATCTATTCCCCTAAACCGCAGTATTTCTCACATTTAAATGAGATGTGACTAAACAGCTATATTTGAACTGTTGAAAACACAAACACAAGTAGCTATTACATAGTGGAAAACACCCAAAATGCCCCCATGTATTTTAATTTATAGCTTTCTTATATCAAAAGCTGAACTAATTGTAACCTATACTACTTTTGTTTGCATTCCATATATACGTGATGAGTATTCGTGCCATAATTTTCTCGAGTGAAATGTTGTTTGACTGGAATAATGGCTCTTTATTAACATTCTGGTGAAAGGATATGGTTTTCCTCAGCTGCTATTTTTATCTTATGGTTTTACACCTGTTTGAAGGACAATCAGGAAGGATGTTTAGCAGGTGTGACCAATACAAACGCACTGGGTCCTAGATACCAGTGTCCCTGATAGACCTTTCTCATCTCACCTCATTGACTAGGTGACCTTCCTTGCATCCAGGCACAGCTGCCATTTTCAGGGCCTTTTCTATCAGAAATTGTCCGTGTTGTAAAGCATAGCTTCTGTATTTTTGACCTTTAATAAGCGTATTCTTCTCTATCTGTATAGACCTGTAAAGGAATTGTGGTGGCTTGACCCTGGCTGGACAACAGGTGCCCACTAAAGCTGCTCTATCACTCCTCTCCTCAACTGGACAGGGGAGAGAAAATATAACAAAAGGCTTGTGGGTCGAGATAAGGGCAGGGAGAGATCACTCACCAATTACCATCACTGGCAAAACAGATTTGACTTAGGGACAATTAATTTATTGCCAATCAACCAGAGTAGGGTAATGAGAAATGAAACCAAATCTTAAAACACCTTCCCCCCACCCCTCCCTTCTTCCCAGGCACAGCTTCACTCCCGAATTCTCTACCTACCTGACCCAGCAGCGCAGGGGGACAGGGAATGGGGGTTGCAGTCAGTTCATCACAAGTTGCCTCTGCCACTCCTTCCTCCTCAGGGGCAGGACTCCTCACACTCTTCCCCTGCTACAGCGTGGGGTCCCTCCCACGGGGGAGAGTTCTGCATGAACATTTCCAATGTGGGTCCTTCCCACAGGCTGCAGTTCTTCACGAACTGCTCCAGCATGGGTCCTTTCCACGGTGTGCAGTCCTTCAGGAGCACACTGCTCCAGTGTGGGTCCCCCACGGGGTCACAAGTCCTGCCAGAAAACCTGCTCCAGCGTGGGATCCTCTCTCCACGGGGCCACAGGTCCTGCCAGGAGCCTGCTCCAGCGCAGGGTTCCCACGGGGTCACAGCCTCCTTTGGGAACCCACCTGCTCCGGAGTGGGGTCCTCCATGGGCCGCAGGTGGATATCTGCTCCACCGTGGACCTCCATGGACTGCAGGGGGACAGCCTGCCTCACCATGGTCTTCCCCATGGGCTGCAGGGGAATCTCTGCTCCGGCGCCTGGAGCATCTCCTCCCCCTCCTTCTTCACTGACCTGGGGGTCTGCAGGGCTGTTTCTCTTACATGTTCTCACTCCTCTCTCCGGCTGCTGTTTCTGTGCCCCCTGAAACTTTTTATCCTTCTAAAATATGTTATCACAAAGGTGCTACCGCTATTGCTGATTGGCTCGGCCTCGGCCAGCGGCAGGTCCGTCTTAGAGCCGGCTGGTATTGGCTCTGTCAGACACAGGGGAAGCTTCTAGCGGCTTCTCACAGAAGCCACCCCTGTACTCCCCCGGCTACCAAAACCTTGCCATGCAAACCGTATACAGGAATAGAAGCGAACTAAAATTGTTATCTCCCTTCTCCCTGGAAAAAATAAGGTTCTAGTCACAGTCTCCAAAATTGTGTTCTCGTTTTCATAATCCTGAGAAAATACAGGATATTTTTTCCTTACCACTGGATTCTTTGATATACTTCACATATATCTTACTATACCTTATAGCATACCTTGACTCCGTGGGATATTTTTGTTCAGACTGAACTTTAGTCCTCTCAGCTGTCCAGAGTCATTGTCTTTTCCACCTCCTTGTCTTTAGTCTCTTCCAGTGTGAAGTGTCAACTGTTCCAACTTGTGGTTGGTTATTCTAAATGCTTTTTCTTGTTTTATTCAGTTATTTTCCTCACTGCTGTATTATGTCCCTCTAGGGAACACCTGATGCTTGGGGCACAGTGCTTTGCATGTGAATTAGACTGTTCTGTTCTGTATGAATTTCTGTAATGTGTTTATTACTTCAGGATCTGAGCACCTCCCAGTAGTACATTAAGTAACCAAATCTGTCACAGGTTATTTGCTTCTTTATCCTCTCCTTAGACTTGCAGTGGAACATTTTCCTTTGGTATGGTTTTCTGTTGTTATTTTTTAAATGTGAGACCTATTTATTTGTGCTACAGAGAGAGATGAAAGAATTGTGTTTTGCACTTGTGGCAGAAGTGTTGAGTTCTTGGTTCCCAGGGATATTAATCCCAAAGTCAATTCCCAAGTAAATAGGAGTTGCCTAGCTTTCACAAAGGCAGAGCTGTGACTTTTTCAGTAAAAATCTAATAATTACTACTACTGCTGAAATAGAAATACATATTTTGGCTACTCAGAGAGTGATTTTAACCATGAAATTCACAGCATTTTACTGATGAACCTTAAGGAAAATAAAAATTCTACCTTGCTATCTAGCAATGTGTGTAAAAATGGTTCCTGGAATGTCAAATCTAATTTCTGTTATAGATAATGTAGTCAACAGTATTGCTCAGAAAGAGGGATAAGGTTTTGTTTCTTAATAGATATTTCTCTTTTCTTAACTTCTTTAATACATTTAGTAGTGGTTGTCTTTAGTAAATGCAATTATATATGCAGGTTACAGCTTATTTGCTTTTGTTATCTTCAGATATGCTGTATTGGCTTCATCACTGTCATATATTTATGTGCAGTGGTACTGTCAAATGTGACATACCTAAAATGTGAAATACCTATAATGAAACCTCAGATGAATACTAGAAACTAAAATAATATTTTTTTTCAGGAACATGATGCATTATTTGTTTTAGAGATTTTTGAGGTAAAATATTATGGGGGATCTAATCCATTCATAGCTTTCAGCGAATGGAATCAGAACTGGGTTTGCATTTGTTATCTGATAAGGACTGTTGACGGTATCTGTCTCCATCCCCTGAACAGCGAACACCAAGGCTCTTCCTGCTCAGAAAGGCTTATTTCTGTTAGATTGGCTTCTAAACCAAGCTAATACGGGTCACGAAGTGTAGTAAATTGGCAGCTTCTCTAACTGATGAAAAAAATAATTGCAGTGTGAGGCAGAAGTTCTAAACTAATTTTTCCTCAGTAGAAAATAGGTATTATCAAATACAGAGAAAGCTATGTTAAAGTAACCTTGAATTTTTGCCTTGAAGCCAAAACAGCTGGAATTTTCATTCATGGTAAAGGCTACATCTGAGCAGTTGCATAATGAAGCTCTAACATGTAAAGAAGATTCCTGCGTATCCCCCACCCAATTCAAAGTTGGTATTTTTCCAGGAAGGAAGCCTGTATAGCTAGGGCTTGCTTTCACGCTCTTTGGAGCAGCGTCCTTGAGACCTTTTTTAACACTTTGATGTGGGCCAGACTGGTAAGGCTGTGTATCTGAAATTGGCACATAACGTTTAACTTTAGGAACTCAAAATCAGGTCATTGTAATTTCAGGAGAGCTAACATTGAGATCTCAGAATTAAATATGAGTATAGTAGGCAAACCAAAAAAATCAGGTCATTTTGAATATTTTTCTCAAACTTTCATGTGTAGTCAAGAAAATATGTCAATTGCTAATTGGACAAAATACGCAAGTTATAGTAAGAAATATGAAGATATAGTGAATTAATTCATACTGCTTTATGTCATGAAGATCTGAGACTGTTGGTGGGAAAGTAGATGTGAATGGGGTAAGAAAGGGTTAAACAAATATATCGCCAACAAGTAGAAGACCTAATATAATCTGAGGAGCAAACTTCCTTGGTTTCTTTCACCTCTGTGATTTTCGGTGACCCCATATGAATTGTAAATGGGTAGATGATTGCTAGGCAGCAAAATCTTATTGCATATTCGTCGCCAATTCTAGCAATAATGCCTTTTAAAATGCCTGCAGATTGTTTTATCACAAACTTCAGTATAATTTCCTTTCTACAAGACATACTATTTTACGCTAGCAGGAGGAATACTTTCAAAAACTGAGGTAAATATCTGATGCAGCTTAAGGATACACCCTGAAGCAGAACATAATATTTGCATAAGAAATGGCTGACTTATCACATAAATTTTCCTGTGTAATTTGCTAGCTTGCCTCCAAGGGGCATGTAAACCTGAAAGAGAGAGAAGTCAAATGTAAAAGAAGTATTTCTGCTTCAAAAGAGCAGTCTTATCTGAGAGGCTAGTATGTTGTATCCTGATAGAAAGGGGGTTGTCTCTCTCCGGCATACATGGAAAATTTCATAGGTAACTTGTGTGACTTCTTAGTTGATATATTGAAGATGTATTCCCTGTATGTTGTGCTGCAAAAGTATGGTATCTTTATATGTCCTTATGCTTCTTAGAAACTGAATTGCAACATCAAGGACATTAAAGACGACAACAGTATTTCTGTATAGTTGAATTGCTAGGAACTGGTAATGATTTATCAAACTATTGTATGCAATTTTAATGTAGTGTAACAAAGAAGCTATTTTTAAAAGGAGGAAGAACTGATATACATGAGGTAGAAATTTGAATTAACAACATACAGTCATTCAAATCATTCAGGGTGCATACAGTAAAAAATTGAAGAAAAATGGTGACTGGATGATGTTGAACATGCACATAAATAGATTACTTGGAGCTGAAAACACAATTCTAAATTAATACCAGCAATGAAAGAAAAGTGTAAAAGGGATGGGCTGGTAGAGCATGATACCAAAAATCACTGCTTCAAATATTTATTTTTATAAATGCTGCTGGTTGGTGTCCAGGAAAATTGGAAAGTATCTTTCCACTCAGTATATTTTATTAATCACAGATTTCTCAAAAGGAACATAGTTGTATGCCATATGGTGAATTGTGAATGTGATGGCTCTCCTGCTTTTGACAATCATGGGGTTTTGTGTGTGTAAGCTAATGTCCATTTGAAATCAATAAAAAAGGATATTAAATTCAATGGGCAGCAGATCAGATTCTTACTCGTTGACCATCAGAGACATTTTTATCATTGATTCTTATTTGCCTCTCTCAGTCAATAAGCTACTCACAGCATTATCTGAATTATCCCTCTGCTGAGGTCAAGTGTCTTCCACATGTCATCAAGTTCATGACATGAATGGCTCAGAGGTGTTTTCAGGAGAAAGGCAATGATCAGTTGGGATGTAATTTAAGGAACCTTGAGGTTACAAAACACAAAGGTTTCTTTAGGAATTAAGTTTTGAATTGATACTTACTAGATTCAGTGAGGCAAAAGCAGGCTGCATCACTGATCTCTTTCCCTGTGCAGTGTGCATATTTCTTCCCATTTATCCAAGCCATTGAAAGCCAGGAAGATGCTATTTCTGTAGGATGGCCTGTAGTCATACAGCAGAGAAAACTTATGCAACTGTCAGCAGCTATCTTGTGGCTATAATCTATTTGTAAGATGCAGACTCTCTTTTCTATTTATTTGGCGCTTGTGCAGAGCTCAGCGTGTGAACATTTAGACTCTGTGAATCACTCAAGGTGCTCCCAGCGACCTCAGTGGAGTCAGCGGGTTTGCCTCAATAACACAGAAAGGAAAATGTAGTTCTTGAAGTATCTTCACAATGGTATTGTCTTTGTGACTTATTAAAGTCAGGGTTTGTAAGTTGTTGTGCTCAAACCACAGTGCTCAATAAAAAGAGGTTCTGTTGAATAACTGGAAAGAGTCTTTCTGGACAGGCTTTTGAGAACCATGCCACGTTGGTCTCTGCTGGAAGCCATATTTTGCATATCTTACAATAGCAGCATTTTCTGTCAATGCCAGAACTGTTGTAGTCAGTCATCATTCATGGAAATGTAAAATCTTTGTAATGCCAAGTGGTAGGAGGACAATGACACCAGACTCTTTGTAATGCATGAAACATGCATATCATAAACACATGGAAATATCTGTGACTGCAGATGGCCACCTCTGGCTCCTTTTAAAGTAAGCATTTGATCATTTGTGCATCACCATTTGTTTCACTAGACTGTAATGCTGTAAGATGGTACAATATAATATACTTTTTGCCATTAGGCTGGCCATGAAATCTCAGTGCTACCAATGTATTATGAGGCAAAATGACCCATCAAAGGACTAAGAACAGACTCCACCTTATTAAATGAGTGATAAAATTGAGCAATATCATTACCAAAACAAGTGTGAGGGGAATCAGGTGAAGGTTAAGAAATACTGCACTAATTTAGCTGTCACAATTACATAAGTCACAAATTCAGCTTTTGGAGATGTTTAAGTGAAATAACAATGCAGTATTGTAGATGGCAGTTACATGTCAGTCTTGTTCTTGTGATTAAGAGGAATATCTGCAAAATCTGAAGCAGTAGTATTAGTCATATTAAGCTGGAGAATATAGTTTGAGTGCAGCTGAAACCAACTCAGTCTGAAACAGAAGCTTTGCTGTTCCAGGCAGAATATACAAGCAGAGATTACAAAGAGTTG
This sequence comes from Aquila chrysaetos chrysaetos, assembly GCF_900496995.4. Classification (NCBI taxonomy): domain Eukaryota; kingdom Metazoa; phylum Chordata; class Aves; order Accipitriformes; family Accipitridae; genus Aquila; species Aquila chrysaetos. The sequence continues at coordinate 20,178,907 of NC_044015.1, forward strand.
CAAAGAGCACACTGGTGCCACCGCAATATATACTTTATAGTATCAAAGCAGAACGCGCATCTGGCTGCCAAGCCAAAGGTTTCTTTGCTTTGCTTTGTTTCAGAAGCTTCTTTCTTTTTCCTTTGCTGCATGAGGTGGTGGCATTGCTCATCTGGGAGACAGATCTAGCAGCTTTGTAGAGTACAGTGTTTTCATGCATTAGGACAATCCTCTGTTTGACTGTTGTAAACAGACTGTCTGCTTTACAATGTTTGGGCAATGTAAAGAAACCAGATCATGAAAAAAACCTCTGGCTTTCTGAATGTCTGCCTGCACATTTCTCTCCCCGTAGTTTTTCCTCAGGAATTCAATCTGTACTGACAACTGGTAACACAAAGCCAGATTTTGAAAAGTATTCTGTTGGCTAACATGCAGATGGATAGCCAGAGGGGCCTCTGAGTATGCCTGGGCACAAACTCCCATGGAAGCTTTGTCAGAAATAAGCTTTCATTGTAATCTATCAAGAATTCCTTCAAAATAAGAAATAAAGCCAGAGAGGGGCCTTAAATAATGTCACAAAGAAAAAAGATGAGCTGGTTTTCTCACAGTACAGTGCTGTGAGCCAAGCCGTTGTTGGCACGGCTATACGCTGTCTCTATCGGCTGTTTTATCCTGGAAGAATGCTTTAATATTGACTGTTCATCTTTTCAACATCTGCTTCTTTCAGTCTTGTCTCATCATCCCTTTTTTGCTCTCATCATTTCACCATGAAAGGATTATTGTAGGTGAAAATTTTTTAAACACATCCCATTCAGATTCAGTTGAAACTCACCATTTCAGAAGCCTTTAAGCCTTTACTTAAAGCCTTTACGTTATTATCAGCTCTATACTGATCACTGCTAGAGACCAGGTGTGCGATAAAAACTATGCTCTAGGGAAAAAATTCATAATGCCACAGTGAAGCCAGCAGGGATGGTGCAGATCATAAACCTGTTTCCTTCTGTAACTGTAGTGATTGAACAACCAATCCCTTCCATTCAAGGTGGCTGAAATTGGGGATATTTTTTTTCTCTCTTAGAATTATGTTGAGCACTTGCACTGACTTTACCCGGAGCTAGGGTACTGGGCAGCTTTGGAAATCCAGTCCCTGCAGTTTACCGTAAAGAGCCCTTCAGGGATAATAATTTTGAGTTCAGATGTGTTACCTGGGCCAGTAAAGACTTGTTCATGTTGATGAAGTATCCTGAAAAGAGATGAGTGTTGGCTCACAGACACTTAGCATTCAAATGTTCATCTAAAACTACTCAAAATTTTCAGGTGTGGAAATCCATCTGGAGATGTTACAAGGTCACTTTGTGTGTCTGTGATCTCCTGTGGATACAAATTCTTCCTAGGGATATTTCAGTATTTCTATAGCAAATAGAGAAGTACTGATAGTAAGCAAACTGAAACTGTAACAATCTTTCATCCTCTGTATTTCAACACCAGATGCATATGAGTTTGGCACAGATTTCCAAACTTCAGCTAGTATGGTGTCCAGATTATTTCTTTGCTGTGTCCCCTTAATAAATTTAAAAAAAAAAAACAAACCACTCTTGGACATTATTATACTAGTTTTCTACCTTTAGCGATTAAATTATTTATGGCAAACAGTTGCTGTAAGTATTTGATATGCGATGTTTGACACCAGAATTAAGTTCTGATTGCAACTCTTCACCTAAATGAAATGTTACTTATTTTATTCTGCCTTGTTTTGCTTCCTGGCTGGGTTTACTCTGATTTTGCTAGTTGGGCTGAAAAAGCAAGGAAATTAGTGGGCCCTTTTTTCCATCATGGAGAGGTGGCAGGAAAAAAAGAATTACTTTTTTTTTTAAATGTAAATTTTCTACTTTGTAGTCCTCAAAGTCTATGTTGTTGAAAACACTGGTCAAAGTAGATCAGTGAAATTCTGCAGGAAGACTTAATGGTTTTGTGCAAAGCTAGGTTTTATCACTTTCCTCTACAAAGAGAAGCGTTCTTCGCAAGTTGTACCATTTCTTCTGTGCCAGAGCTGCATAAAGGAGTGTGGGTAGCACACTCTATCTATCTGTATACCATCACGCTTCATATTTCCTGAATTTATTCATCTGTGTTTTGCTCTGCTTTACAACTTAGTTCCAAATTTTTGTGACACTGTGGAAATATGGAAATAAGCTTTTTTCAGTCCTATTAATAATCTTTGCAGAGTATTTAAATGCCTTATGCACACTTTTGCACATCTTTTTAATAAATATTTTTCTTCAGTAAAATATTTACATCTTTCCCATTCAAGGAAAAAGGTCTGTCCAAGTTCTTTTCTTTCAGTAGTTGTTTTCTTTTGGAAACATGTATTTATTTGAATGTAGTTGCATTATTTCAATACACATCAATATTCTCCACAGATTATTAACAGTGAATCCTTTCTGAGGTAGAAACACACTAGTTCACTGATACTCATTAGTGCAGAAGTATGCTTCTTTCTACTAAAAATTAAGTCAGAAAAAATTTCTTGCTTAGTCTCACTGGAAGGTCAAGTTGATTAATTGAAATGTGCTTAACAGAACATCTGCCCTTAACAACTGGGTTGCAAAGGGATGCCATCTTCATGCAGAGAGTACAGCTGGGTATGCTAATACCATCTAGTCCACTGGCCAATAACATTTTTTGTAATCTAACCATTTTTCTTGGATTATGTGTAACTACATTATGGTCACTACTCTGCCTACACAGGTTAAGAGGTCCTTGTCATACCTAAAATCTGTTACAAACCATCTGCTTTTCTCCTACTAACCTGTACTTTCCACACAGGTGAAGCTGCTTATAAACCAGTGTATTATCCTGAAAGTGCATGCTTTTCTGATTGAGATCTCTTAGAAAACTGCAGAATTATAGAAAACTAACAGTGGAAGAAAACTCTAGAGCAATGTTCCCTTTTACATATTCTAAGCTGATTTTTCCCTATTTCACAGTAGCCTTATGGTGTTGGTTCATGATTTTCCTGTGATCCACTGCAGACAATCCAGATAATTGGTGTTGTCCACCTTAGTATCTAGGAAGGTCCACTGTAGCTAAGGGTAGTAGGAAGAGTTCCTGTAGCTGTATGTAATATAAAAGAACAGGAATATCTGGATCATGTGCAGAGCTATCTGGAGCATAGAGCAGTCAGCAAAATCTTCCTAGAAACCAGAGAGCATTTCTGAGTTCAGTCCTCTCATATGGGAGAAGATAGGAACAAATCATATCCACTACCTAATTATCAGCAAATGAAACTGCAATCTGTGTAAAGGTAAGCCCTTCTAACAAGCTTCAAAAAAGACTTTTACCCCACCTTTACCATTAATTTTATGTCATTCAAGCCCACCTAATTCTATTATTCTTTTGGTATACACACACACTGTGGCAATGATAGCAGTGTGGTAGTGCTATACCATGAACATTAAAAAAGCGTTTTCTACTAGAAATTACATCCTGTCCATGGCTTGCAAAATGATATGTTAATTCTTATGTGAGCATCAGAGGTGTCTAATCATATGAACAAGAAAACCTTTATGAAGAGGTGCCACAGATATTTGCTTATGATGTCAGGAATAAAAGCTTTCTAATAATCACGGTAGCCTAACACGAGAAGAATATTTTTCTTCCCATTTATTGTGCAGCCAAGCATCTGATTGTTAGACCATTTAAAAAGAAATGGAGTCATGCCCCATTCCTGGTATTCAAAATTTTGCTCAGTACAAGTAAAATAAGTCCATTGGCTGAAGCTGATGTGAAGTGGATCTGAAGTTATGCCAACTGGGATGTACAGTTATAAAATTGCACCTTTCAAATAGACAGATAACAAATACTCTAAAGAACTTGGAACCATTTTCTCCAAAACCCTCATTTTTTTCAATACTTCAGTGCACAATAGTGAACAAATAAATATACCAAGTAGGACTAGAAGGAGCTGTTCTTCACAACAAAGAAAACTAACTGCAGTGCAAAAGAGATTTGGATTTGGATTGACAGGTTGAATATTGGCATGTGATAGATGGATTTAGCACAGATGCATAAAACTCAGATTCCAGTAATACAATGAAATGAATGCATTTTTACCCAACTTGCATCACTTTTTGCCTCTTTGCTTTTGACCTAATACTGAGGTGGAGAGCTTTAATTAAAATGGTTTATGATAAGTGAGTCCAAACACAGGAGACACAAAGATTAGGAAGCAGCAGGCAAGCAAGGAAGAGCGTAACAACCGGAGAGAGACTCCGGTTTTTGAGAGAAGAAAGTAGTGTGGCTACTGCCCTGAATTCTCCTGTAGCAGCTTTCCACTGAATAAATAAAGGGAGGTACATTATAAAAGGCTACTCAGGTCAAAATATGACTTTACTCTTAATTGGAAGATGAATAGCAAATACTCTATCATCTTCTGCAAAGATTTAATTGCTTAGACTTTTTCTGGCTTAAAAACTATATTAAAGGGAAGAAAGACAAAGAAAAAAGGATTATCTAAAAGGAAAAATTCATGCATATGGATAAAAAATGGGCTTTCCTAATTTTGACAGTGGAATGGAATCATTAAACAAAGCAGATTTATAAATTCAGATATGAATTTATTATGGATTTGTAGTGTGAAACCCAGCTAGATTTTGAAACGCAAAGTAAGCCACGCCATCAGTGGATAATAAAATAAAGGCTTCACATTTAAAAAAGATGAAAGTTTTATTTCTTGCTCATGTGCTCTGAAATCTTTAGTACATTAAGAGTTTTGCAATAGTCGAGGGAAACAGTGGTCTTTGCCTTCCACAGGCACATAAGGAAGAAGAATAATCAGAAAATGACAGTTTTGTTTTCTTCCCACCCCGCCCCGGGCTTATCCAGACACATTAGACAAAAATCCTGTCTAAATAGGACAAATTCTACTGGATTTTGGGGTTTTGGTTGGGTCTGGTTTTGTTTTTTTTTTTTAGCTAATAAATGCAAGTAGTACGACTCTGGTATCTACATCAAATATAGTAAGACTTACACGCAAATAAGAAGTTAGTTTGCATTCATTTTATGTTTGTTGTTACTATTTTTCAATATTTTTGTCAAAAAGTCTGAAAAAACACTCTGTGGCCTTTTCACCTTTATCGCTGATGCAATGGTCTCTTGCTAACCTGAGCAGAGACTGTAAGGGATAGTTTAGTCCTTGTAGAAAATCCCAGAGGAAATTTGAGTTATCTGGGTCAACTGTTAGGCAGGAACCTCTGCATTTACAATTGAAAATCTCCAGACAAATTTATAGATGGTTGATGATCTTTCTGAAGACAGTGCATGGAACTGATTCTTGCAGATTTTCAAAGGAATTTAGTGTCATTTTTGTCCATATCTGATTTGTAATCTCTTTTCAATTTCTGGGTATTTGTATCAATGTATTTGTATACTCTGATCATTTTTTGGAACCTGGATAAAATGAATTTGTCTGCCAAAGTTGCTAGCTTATCTTCATTCTTAACTATACCTTATTCGCTTTGAAATTAGTGAAAGCTTTGTATTAGTGGCTTTGTAGGATATTCACTGATGATATACCCTTATCTGGTATGGTAAAGCTAGTAAGTAATGAAAATGCCTCATCTGTACTTTGAGCTAAATTTAGTTCTGTGAACATCTCAGTTGCAATGCAGGAACTTCTGGGAATATGGATGCAATCAGCATGCATCCCCAGGGATATAGCCCTGTGGGAGGATGCTGCATAGAAAGGTTATTTGACAGTGTCCTGGTTTCAGCTGGGATAGAGTTAATTGTCTTCCTAGTAGCTGGTACAGTGCTATGTTTTGAGTTCAGTACCCAAAGAATGTTGATAACACACTGACGTTTTCAGTTGTTGCTAAGTAGTGTTTAGACTAATGTCAAGGATTTTTCAGCTTCTCATGCCCAGCCAGCGAGAAAGCTGGAGGGGCACAAGAAGTTGGCACAGGACACAGCCAGGGCAGCTGACCCAAAGTGGCCAACGGGGTATTCCATACCATGGGACGTCCCATCCAGTATAGGAACTGGGGAGTGGGGGCGGGGAATCGCCCCTGGGGGACTAGCTGGGTGCCGGTCGGCGGGTGGTGAGCAATTGCACTGCGAATCATTTGTACATTCCGATCCTTTCATTATTGCTGTTGTCATTTTATTAGTGTTATCATTATCATTATTAGTTTCTTCTTTTCTGTTCTATTAAACCGTTCTTATCTCAACCCACGGGTTTGGCTTCTTTTCCCGATTTTCTCCCCCATCCCACTGGGTGGGGGGGAGTGGGTGAGCGGCTGCGTGGTGCTTAGTTGCTGGCTGGGGTTAAACCACGACAGACAGCCATTCCCATCCCCATCTGGATATTTTCTTCCCAAACTTGTTGATCCATGAGCAGGGGCAAGGAGTGTTGTGGGTTGCAGGGTAAATGCTGCTTTGACTTAGCTCTCTGCTGCCCAAGAGGTGTGAGGCTGTTTGAGAAAGCATCCTCACTATTTCATCTCCTCTTGAGCAGGATTAAGTTTGACCTGAATCAGTTTCTCAGATGCAGATGATGAGGCTGCTAACAATGTGACACCTGAAACATGTTGCTCCATTACATAAGCAATGCAGATGCAGAAGTGTGACAGTGAAGTCTTTGTGCTTTTAAAACACCCTAGAATGCAAAAGGATCTAAACCTTGCTAGTATCTTAGCATTCATATAGGTATAGACTCCATAAATTAGCTTTTGGTGAATTATAATGATATTATGTTGCTTTTCTTCTGAATATCATACACAGTTATGGCACATTAATTCTGGATTAGACTGATAGTCACTGTTTGCTGTGTTGACTTTCTTAAAATATTATTTTCTGGCATCTTCAGGAAGAGTAACATCACATTATTAGGATGATCCAGAGGGACAGGAGTCAAGCCATACATACCAGTACACTGTATAAACACAGTCATTTATTCATGCAAACATAGTCATTACAGGACTCTTCTACAGCAGAATTTCATTTTTACTTTAAATAGCTTCACAAACTTTGACAGTAATTTCTTTTTCACATAGGACAAGATGTGCAGGGGCACACCTTTGCTCACGTCTAGTATTACCTATTCAGTGCAAGAGCATCCAATCTTCTTGTCAATGTGACTACTAGAAATGGTTAGTGGGGCTGTGAATGCGATCACAGAGAAGGTTAGCATTCTGCAACCTCACTAGAAATCCCACTAGTTATTTCATCCTGTTGGGTTTTTGCACACATTATTTTAAAAGGAATAAGTGCAAACCAACACCATCTAACAAAATCTTCTTTCGAGAGCTCTCTGAAACATGAGAGTAGCTCACAGTAGCCCATGCTTGTCGTAATCTGTGATTAACACCAGGCGTCAGGTAAATCCATGTCCTGTTTTACAACACAGTCCGATTTCATATACTATGTCTTAAGCTTAGACTGAAACCCAAAATCTGATTAATATAATTTACTGAATTTATAAAATTGGTGGAGAGGTGGCAACAGCCACAGAGTCTACATAATTGTTGTGTGAAATCCTGAGATTAAAATAAATTAGTTCAAATGTGCACAAAGTAATTCAAAGAAATCCTACAGTGCTGGACAAATTACAGTCTGAAACAGCCAAAACAAAAATCCTTGTACTAGCATGTCAGAAATATGATTTACTGTAGTTTTTGTTAAATTTATGATCAAGCTATTGAGTGTGGGGAGGGAGAGAGAAGACTTTTCAGTGTTTTCCTGGGGGACCCTTCAAGTAACACGCAGCCCTGAATATAGTAAACTGTTTCTTTGAACCACTTGCAGCTTGAAGGCTTTGAAAAGTTACTACATTTTTCCACATAACCCACAATGAAGATCAGAGTCAACTTTCCATCTTCAAGACGTCAGAGCTGCTATGTGGAATAAAAGGCCAAATTACAGACTAATTTAGAGCTACCCTTTTTTCTTAACTGGGGTGACTGTATATTGATTAATATTTCAGAAATTTCAGTATTTTATAAAAAGACTATGTAGCAAAGTGTGTTCAATGACATATTTAGAAATGTCACTGGGCTTGGCAGTTGAAATTAAAGATGTGGTGAGATTTACATCTCATAATAAAAAGCAGTTGTTCATAAATATGCATGTTCTCTGTAGTTCTACCTCCAGCCTTCAGGTGTATCAGTGAAACATTTGAACTCTGTAGAATAAGCATCTTCAAACATTTGTGTCTTTATTTGCTCGAGATTTTAATATTTCTGATGACCATATTACAGCAGAGTAGCTGAAAAGCTGGCTTGGTGCTGAGGGCATTTCTGGCTTCTCTGCCTAATCAATTTTGCTGCCCTGCTTTGGTCTGGAAAGAGCAAACAGTTACTGTATATAGTATAATCTCACAAATTCCTGGAGCTAGCAACACATGTTATACGCTGCTGGAAAGTGTGAAATCCATGCTTTCCAGTGCTAATAGCTATTTGTTTATTTTTAATTTCCTCATTCAAGTGCAACTCCCATTCTTGTATAATTCAGACTGTGCTTCTGCCTGCTTGCTGTGGCCTGTGGTCATCCAGATTTCTAACCGTCTGGTCTTGCATCAGATGAAAACTCAAGAGGAAATATTTCAAAAGTATCAATGTAGCTAGATGACTCTGCCATTCCTGTCTTTGAATTTTTCTTTTCTTTGGACTTATAACTTGCTAGCTAGAAAAATAAGAGGATGCTTCATTATTATTAAAAAATAAATAGATTGATCCTCTACAAGTCTTCCATTCTTAGTTGATGTCCAGGCTAAGACTCATCTTGTATTCATATAGAACATGATCCGATCATTTTCTTTTTCACTTAATCTGCTTTTCCATTTGCTCCTGAGAGTAAAACAGTAACATACTAATATTCTTTTGGCTTCATGGCTAAATATGGGTATTTCTCCAGGCTCATTCTTTACTATTCATCTAATAACTGCTTTAAGGTTTATGAGAAAAAGTAAAACGTACCATAGGGATAATCTCAAAGATGGTGAGCAGCTTTTGCCAAATGGTTTGCAGCAGTCCTGCAATTATCTTATTGCTTTATTTCTCAGAAGGGAAACACTCTTTTCTCAAGCTTTTGCTGTAAAAATTGTGAAACTCTAAAAAAAATTACTTCTATTTTAAAGGTCTGATTTAACATGAAAATTATATGCATTGTAAATGTTTTCTTGGCAATTTACTTGTCATAAATGTCTATTGTACTGAAAAACTCTACAGGGAATTGGATGTATTTATTCTGCATGTACTTAGGAATTTGTAAAAAGACACAATGACAATAAAAATAGAAATATTATGACTAGCTGCAAACCCACAGATATAGAGACTAGTTTCAGCTCAAATGTAGCTTTCTGAGGTCTGAGTTTAAACCAGGCTTCCTAGCAGGGATTAGGTACGTACTATTGTACTTTCGTAATGAGGAAAGCACCAAACCAAATATAAATATTGTCCGGTATTGACAGAAGACATCTGGAGCTGATGCACATAAAATAATGCAACAAATAACACATAAGGCTCAAAAGGCTGCTGTGTTTGTGCCAGCATTATTCTGAGTGCGAAGCTCAGCTTTATTGCTGAAAAAGTAGTCCAAAAAGAGTTGCTATGGTCCAAGCTCTGCTCCAATTCACAGCCTGCAGCGAGAGAGAGGTCCTTGGAAAGCCCTTCCCAGCTTTTGCAGGGAAATGTGCCCAAGGGGCAGTGGCTCTAGTGGAAAAACTGAAAGAACTTGATTTTCACTTTTTTGCCAAAGTTAGCCTGAATCCAGCTCTCAGTCTCTCTCATCAGTCAGTATTTGCAGTTGCTCAGGGGAAGAGCAGCAGGCGTTGAAGAGAGTCGTCCCAAGCACTAACAGGACTGAGATATGAATATTTTAATTGGTGAAAACTCTTCCAATGGATGTCTTTTGTGGCAGTCTGTATTTCAAAGACTCTTGATTTTTCATTTTAAAATTATTAGCCGGCTGATTTTATTTAAATGCAGTCGCTCATAACATTGTATTGCTGTGCGGTCAGATACAGTGGGAGGGTGGTTGCGTCGACGCTCACAAGAGTGCACTGGTTTCCATTGCACTTCCTTTTCCAAATGCTAAAAATTGGCTTTTTGTTCTCTCTATAAACTTGGGACCATTCATCGGCTTGGGAGAAAGCAAAGGCACACAAATGGAGTTCAGAAGTGATATTACTATTACTTGATTAGAATTGCTTGGGAATTTTTCAGAAAAAAATTACTAGAAACTGTCAGTTCACTAAAACTAATAATTTTTCTTCAGAAAACAGTCTACAGGGAAGACTATTTAAAGAAATTTTTTTCTAATTCATAAAAACATATCATTCTGATGTTTCCTGTAGGGAATGTACTAAGAGGTTTAAGTTTAATTTTAAACTCTCAGTTAGGAAGTATTTGGGGGATTTTTGTCCCTTCAGACTTTTTGGAATTGGGGATGAAAACATCTAGGGATGGAAAACCGTTACCTGTCAGGCCTTATTACTGTGGATTGTTGGACGGAAGAAGAATTTAATTAGAGACTATTCATGTGAGGTGTTCCTTCCCCATGAATTTTATGCCACACAAACAGCGGACAAAAGCTGTTATCATTAGAACTCTAGCAAAGAGAAGATTATGGTATGGCAAGAGTTCTTCAAGAAATGCCTGACAGAGCCAAAAAATATACCCCCAGGTATCGCTGGTATGGCAGAGCAGCCACGTCATCTCTGGTGGGTGGTTGTGCTCAGCGGGTGACTCTGGTTTGTGCTCTAATACGCACAGTGGCACTGGTGAACTTTTGGAAAAATTTGGTCTAGCGCATGCGTGGTAGCTCCTTGAGTCAGGAGAGAGCGACTCTGCCTGCCCGGGTGCTGGGGCTGGAGTTAGTGCCAGGCTTGGGCTGCCTAAGGGCACTGGGGGTGGGGGCTGCAGACCTCGGGGGCTGCCGGCTGCTGCCCACACAGGAGCTGGCAGGCTGTCGCGCCAGGGGAAGGGCTCGAGCTGCACCGAAGAGCACTGCTGAGGCTGCCTTGGGGAATGGGGGATCCTTCAGTGCTGGGAGAGCCCCCCAGCAGCCTACCCCCAAACGGAAAAGGACTAGCTGAACATCTTCCTGGCACAGGAGTCACGCTCTGCCCTGGACCTGAATTTTGGTTCCCGAAGGTGAGGATAAAATGTGGGTTATTTTATCTTCAACCTTGGGGCAGCAGCACTTGCTGGGAAGATCTGAGCCAGCCCCTGGATGGATCTGAGCTGTGCAGCTTCCCTGAGCTTCAGCGTGACTGCTGGCAGGTTTATCATATTTACACTGCAGCATGGTCTGAGTAAAAGCAGTAAAATCAACAGACTTGTGCCCATCCACAGTGATATGCGTATGTTACAGTAGGAGGGCTTGCCCAACTGTATGAGGGATTCTGTTATTAACATATTTACCATAAAAATCTTCAGCTAACTTGATGGTACAAGACAACATCACTGAAGCTCCTGCAGACTTCAATAGCTGCTGTTCTCCTGTCGAAATTAGTGCTGGTGGCACAGGATAGATCTCTAATTAATTTTACCACTTGGCAGCTGAAGCCGCTGCTCAGACCCTTTCTTGCTGAGCTCTAATGTTTTACTAAGAGCCCTGCAACAGAGGCACAAAAATACTTGCCCCTTTAGATAGCACTGGAGAGACTTTTTTAGCCCCTGCACATTTGGCAACCGTGAAACAACTGAGCTGGCAGTGGGCCTGCTCTGTACTCATGTCTGCTGAAATGGCCTTGAGTGCAACAATACATAGATCTAATAAACCACGTAAATGTCGCTCCCGCAAAGGCTCTTTACTAGAAAGAGGACACATGCAGTGCCATGCGCTGGGCTCATGCCTAAGCCTTATGGAGGGGGCCCAAATTAAATCATATCTCCAGAAGTTGCTGTTCCCTAGATACCAATATGAAAATAATCCATTTCTAAAGATAAATTTTCCCCACACCTCAAAAGTAGAGTACATCAAATGTTGCAAGAAGGAAAAAATAGTAGCTGTAAGGTTGGTTTCAGAAATTTCAGTGCGTGTAGAGGAAACCCAGGGCTGTTAGCGTATTTTTTACCTTTTTGACAGCAAGTAAATGTTCTGTGGCAGACAAATCTGCAGCAAATAAAATTTTATGTGCTGTAGCCATACTGGTTATATATCTATACGCTACTGGAAGACTATCAAACGGCACACGATTTCAGTGTTTCTGAATGTGACTTGAAAGCAGCTTGACTTCTGTAATTAGAAACGCTGACAAATGTACGTATGCGGACCAGATGATGTCTCTTTTCAGATTAGCATGGTGGTGGTGTACAACCAGTCCAGGGAGATCAAAATTAACTGAGAGGCAAAGGGATTTTTCTATCTTGCCTAAATATTGATTACAAACCAGTTGGCCTATAAAAGGAAATAGTCAAGCATAACACTCTATTCTATCCTATTAGGTTACTGTTTAAAATAGCAGTAAGCACTGCTGGCAATTATTTCTTTTCTGTTCCATGCATCTTAGCAATCTGGAACCAAATTCTTCTCTTTTCATTTATCCTAGGATAATCCCTAATTGAGAGGTGCTACTGAACATGAAAACAATGATAGCTAATTGCAGAAGTATAAATATCTTTCTCTGTGTGTGTACATATTTATATTTACAAGAAGATCTCTGACCAATCTATACTGAACATGTAAGTTAGATTTTTTCTTGCTCTCTCCAGGCCAGTACTGTGACACAGAAATACATAAACGAGGTGTAAGCATATCCTTCAGAAACACCTCCCTTTTTCAGCTGCTGTTCCTACCTACTAGAAATGATGCACGTGGTTTCTAGCTCAGTTGAAAATCAGGAGTAATTCATGAAGCCATTACCTTTCTTTATGGAAAGGTAGTACATCCAGGTAGAAATTAGTGTTCAAGAATGAGTGCATGATGAAAAATCAAAACCAAACATACCAACTTAATGAAATTCAGTTGTATTTTTGAGCTCTTTTCTTTTACAAAGACAGTACACTGGTGTACGTATACATAATTACCACACTAAAGAATCTAATTGCAAGCAGGTAAAAGTAAATGTAAACAATTTGGCTCTGCTGTTGTCGTCAAGGCCTTCATCATTAGTGTCGAATGTCCTTGTTCTGGCTATTATCACCTGGTTTGATGAATAGTTTTTCTGTCAGCATCATATATAAAATTTTCTTTGTGTAACAACACTGTGGGTCATTGATAAAAGAAGAGGGGAAAAGCAATATAAAGCTGGAAAATTAATTATTGTACTGAAAAGATGCTTACTACCGTACAAAGCCCAGGTATAGCAAAATGACATCCCCAGGGAAAAGCCACAAACTACAGTAGTATGGAATAAATTAAATACACACCTGCACACAACTTAATGGAAATGGCCACTCAGTTAAAAGATTTGAGAGTAGTCCTTAGTTCTGGTATTTTAGTTTCAGGCATTTGGACTTTTACGGTTTAGTCTATGCTCTTTAGTCTGCTCTTAATGTAAAAACGTGTTAGGTAATCTTCTCAAATGCTTGTAAATCAAGCAAAGTTTCAAAGATGAAAGTACAGCTCTTCCCGGGTTGCTTTTGCCTAAATGTTCTCAGCTATAATATACTGCTCATGAATCAAAGAGAATAATTTCACTAGAAGTAGGGGAAAGACTTGGGGAAATATATGTCTGTTACTTAAGAGGCAGCAAATAACAGATGATATGGAAAATACTGAATGTTTAATGCTCTTTTGCTGCTGACTTACAGAATTCTTTAATGTAACTAGATGTTTAATAGTATTAAAACTAACAAAAAAGGATTAGGATGATATTCCAAAGGTAAGGTGTCCTGGTTTTGGCTGGGATAGAGTTAATTGTTTTCCTAGTAACTGGTATGGTGCTATGTTTGGGGTTCAGTATGAGAAGAATGTTGGTAACACTGATGTTTTCAGTGGTTGTTAAGTAATGTTTAGTCTAAAGTCACGGATTTTTCAGCTTCTCATGCCCAGCCAGCAAGAAGGCTGGAGGGGCACAAGAAGTTGGGAGGGGACACAGCCAGGGCAGCTGACCCAAACTGGCCAAAGGAATGTTCCATACCATGTGACGTCATGTCTAGTATATATACTGGGGAGAGTGGGGCTGGGGGGATCGTTACTCGGGAACTAACTGGACGTCAGTTGGTAGGTGGTGAGCAATTGCATTGTGCATCACTTGTATATTCCAATCCTTTTATTGTTATTATTATTGTCATTTTAATATTGTTATTATTATCATTATTCGTTTCTTCTTTTCTGTTCTGTTAAACTGTGCTTATCTCAAAACACCAGGTTTATTTTTTTTTTCCCCAATTCTCTCCCCCATCCCACTGGGTGGGGGGGAAGTGAGTGAGCAGCTGTGCGGTGCTTAGTTGCTGGCTGGAATTAAACCACAACATAAGGACAGAATAGATCGCAGGATAATTTTAGGGAAATCGGAGGTATTAAGGTCAACAAAGAAAAAAAAACTTGCTGCAGAGCTCTTGAGGAACTAGCCGAGGCAGTCTTGAGGGACAAAAGAGACAGAAAAAAGCAGGTATAACATTTATATTTAAAATGAAGGGACTAATGTTCTGTAGCATGTAACTCTCATCATCCGACTTGCATATCAAAAAAGTTATCTGATTGAAATACTAAATAACAGCATTGTAAGCATCAGGCAACTTACTAAGTTGTGGGAAAGTGCTAACGTGATACCAGATAGGAAAAGCCTAGTCTAATTTGCAAGCAAACTGGTTTAATAGTGGGAGGCCATAGATGAGATACATCTTGATAGTGCCCCAAGTTATCAAAAGTAAACTAACAAAGCTAATATAAAGTAGATGAGTTCAGCTGTTATCCCCAAACAACGGTTCAGAAAAATGCTTTCCCTTTTTGTCATCATTGTACTGTAGCCCAGATGTCATATAGTGGTCAGCATGGTAAGAAACCAATGTGTATTTTGAGAGTTTCTTTTGTCATGCTGGCAAGTGGTAATACTCAGAGCGACAGCACCGCAGCTTACATTCAGTGCACCACTGACTCCCAGAACACAGAAAAGCTGTCGACTGGTTTTGCAGGTTCATAATCCATTCCCTCAGGTTTTGCTCTGGCTCCCTGGTTCAGGGATTTCGGCTGTGTCTGAGGTGCCATGGGCAAAGCTTGCAGGAAGGAATAGGCTCTCCTAATAACACCTGATCTGGAGCATGGGGGGCAGGAGGGGGGAGATTCTTTGGGGTGTATGTTTGTGCCAGCATATTTAAAACACAAGACTTGGGTGCATAAAAGCTTGGCTTCTTGTCTGTCACTGTATCAGTTACTGTTTCATTAGATAGTACCTCTTCTATCATGCCTTCAGATCTTCACAACAGCAGTGTGGCTACTAAAATCATGTAGCTGACTTATGGCCTGATTAATGTATCTGCATATACATCTTGGAAGTTCCCAGGAGAGCATTCCAGGGTGATGTTTGTTGGTCTGTAAACGTGCAAACGGGGATAAAGCGACAGCAGTCAGTTCCCAGCAGGAGGTTTCAGGCAGGAATGTGGTACATTGCCTCTTGAGATCCAAACCAGAGGCCAAATTTAGGATTCTGTCACTGTTTCTGTGACATGTCACTAGTGGCATGGGCAGGGTGTACAGGCTCCTGTAGCTATGGGAATGAAGCCTGCTCTGGTGAAAATGTTAATCTCCATAGTGGGTACCTAGGGAAGGGCTTGTTGGGATCATTACTGGAAAATTTCTCTGCCACCAATACTGAAAACAGCTCAGTGAAATAAATACAATGCTTTTCAGAGAGAAAAACATAGAGTGCACCAAGACATTCAGTGTACCAATTTTCAGCATGCCTTTTGCATAATTAGCATGCTATTAGAGAAAATAACTAGAAGGCACCTTTAGAAATCTTTTTTTGCTCAGGGCTTTTCAGTATACAAAGCTGATAGTACCATGCCAGATTTTAAACAGTAACTGCTATTTGTGCTGGTACTAAAAAACCTCCTGAAGTGAACTTTTCTTTAAGCTTCTCAGTTTAAACCTTGGCTACAGATTGTTGCTGTGATTTACCTGTGGATGTCTAGCATTATCTTAGTCAGGAACACTGCATTTAGCCTTTGCTGAAAGTCAAGTCAAAATCTACCATGAAAAACTCCGTGCAGTTGAATGCATTAGCATTCCATAGGTGAAGTCAGAATATACCTGTGCACTGACCTCTATTTTGAATCAATTTTATAGCCTTAAATGATTAGGGCTTGAAATAAATGATTGAATATGCCCTGTGAGAAAATGTGTGATGAATAAAAAGATGACAGATATTTCGTTTTGTGCTGAGACGTGGAGCAGATTTATCTTGTTTAAAAAAATTACTAGAGTGATGATGAGGTAATAATCTGAATTTTCGTTTTCAATTAACAGAGACATTTGCTAAGACAGGGTTTTCCTGGAATGTTTAAAATCTTTTCTAGCATAGTGCTGCATTTTGAGCCTCCTGTCCACTCCTTTTTTCTGTATAAAGTTGCACATATACACTGGAGCTGCGCACTGTTAGGAAAAACTTATGACAAATGTTCCCTGCTGAAAAGGGACTGCATTGATTTCCCTATGGCCAGCTCTTAAACGGTAAAATCATTCCACTCACTTGACCTTTGATTTGAAAAGAAGACCTAGGAATGGATGTGAAATCCTTAGGCACTCCTATTAGATAATGTATATGTGGCAGAAAAGATAGTAGTATCCACTCAAACCCAGCACTGGTTTTAAGCATGTATTTCTTGTGAGGCCTCAGCATACTGTATAATTAATGCATACAGTAATTTATCTCCTAACTCCGTGGGAAATAATACCCTTTAAGTCATAGAAAGATCACTTTTTTAAACTTGCTGAGCAGAACCTGAGAACACCAGCATCTCCTGCCTCCTTTTGGACTGGAAAGTATTTCTACCTTTTGTTTGTAACAGTCCTTATTTGTCTGGACATTCGTATGATTAAGTTATATTGCTGAAAAAACGTGGGCCTTATGCTGTACTTGTGCAGGGGAACTTTAAAGTGTCCAACCTCTTTACGGTGCCTGTTTGCTGCTGGAATAATGTTAGGCAGCTTTCCAACCCCAGCAAGTTGACCTAGTGATTCCAAGGCTTGTGCACGCTTACTTCCCAGGCAGACAGAAAAGGCAATTTCAAACAAAATAAGTAGGCAAAAACTTCCATTTTGAGAAGACTTCTTAAAACAAACTGTTACTTGATTAACAGTAGAACCTCTCTTTCCTATTGCTTTCTGCAAAATTAGTGTGCTCTTAAAGCAAACAACCAGAAGTCACCTTCATAAAGCTTGGATTGCTTTGGGTGTGGGCTTTTCTATGATTTTACTTGTTAGGGATTCAGACCAGTGTAGTTCATTAAAGAATGACTGTTTCCATGGAGAGCAGATCTCCTTGGATTTAGCACTATGCCAGCAGAAATGTGGCATTTCTACAGGCCTTTCTCACTGGTGTGCTGCTGACCCAGCCACTGAAGTGCACACACCACTGTGTCCTGCTTGCTACCCTACAGCGGAGGAGCTGGGACAACAGCAGACTTTGGGTTTTTGTCAAAAACATAATATGCGCAAGACATATTTTGAAGGTATGAATACCAAGGCCTAGTGAAATAGGGAGACCAGTGAAAGAGAGCATACATGTCTGACAAATCGTCTAAGCTGTATTCTTGAATGCAACATCAAAACTCCCACCTGCAATTGTCCCTAAAAATCACATAGCTGAAGCTCATTCTCTGTCTCTTTCTTACTAAAGTAGATATTTTGTGCAAAGCACAAATTAATTCATTCCTTATTAGTAATTTTCAAAAGACTTTGTCTTTTCCTGTAAAAGCAAATCTTATACTTTATCCACTTAGACTGCTATGATACTTACAGTCTTTCCCATATGCTGATAGCTGCTCATTTATCTTGCACTAGTGATAGTCTTTTTAGCTGACCTGTGGTGTGACTTTAGCTGAATAGAATGCAAAACAGGAGCTGATAAAGAGCATTTTTACATTTGAAGGTCATAAATATTGAACAGATTCCCTGTCATGCTTGTAAAGAAGAGCATCATCCTCTTTTGGTTTTGCAGTCAGTCTTTGAAAAGCAAAGGCCTAGCAGGAGTACTGGGGTATATATAGAATACTTTTTCACACTTCTAAAGGAGTACAGACCCACTTCTAGAAATTTAATAATAAATAACAAACAGTCTGAGCTTCAAAATGCTACATTAATGCAGTGCTAGCACTGTAATATCAGGCACTCAAAAATCAGAATATTTTAGAAGATTGGGCTGTTCTAAGTGTAATGTGGTTAAGCTGCATAATCCCACATTACTTATGGCATATTTTAATAGTAAGAATGTATTAAAACTTACATTTTAAAAACCACTTTCTTGTTCAAGATGCAAAGCTTATGTTAATGAAGAGTGAGAGACAAAGTCAGATTTGAAGGTGATCTGTTCAGTGGTTAGGAATTTCAAACTCCAAAGTTTCACATCTCCTTTTTTGGCCATCAGGTTTTTCATTTAAATAAACATTAAGTGTGCTGACTGAAATAACCAGTGCTCTCCTCAGAGTTAATCAGTTTGCTATTTAAATAACATTAGAAACTCTGAACTATAGTTTTTTATTTTTCCAAATAAAGATAGATATATAGGTCTTATATATTTCTTAAAACAGACAAACATACTCAGAGATTTTTGAGAATATCAGCCAACTTTGAGATGCTCATCCATAGCCTTCCTAGTCAAACTGTACACTGGAAAATAGAAATGGCTGAGGGACATTTCACAGGTTTTGTTTGAGACCAACACTGAAAATTCTATGTCAAATTGATTTTATGAGAGGTGTAGGAGTGGATGGTGGTTTGATGTCATACTTTGTTTCATGGGTGCTTCAGTATCATCAGTTTGTAATTTGTTATCTGGAGTTATTAAAATATGTGAGGTATCTTTACTTTTCTCTGTATAGATACACGTAAAGCACCATTAGTTTACTTTTCAGTTTAATTCTAGGGCCTCATTTTGAAGAGGTATGCATCAGACATTTAATGATCTTTCCATGGTCTTTAAAAGAAAAAATATGCTATAGTGGTTAACCCTGACACCTGATTTTAGGAACCTCGTGTCAGCTGGAGTCTTCACACTGATTCAGTGTGGGCTTGCACTCTGGCTCCAGTTGGAGGAAGCCAGCTGGGAAAATGTAGACATAGGAGAGGCCTGGCTGAGTACAGACTTTTTGTCCCTCTGTATCCACCGTGCCACCATCAGTCCCAGCTGTCTGGAGACCTCCCTTGAGCCCACAGAGTGCAAAGACTGCAATGGGGAACGGGACACCCCTGCCCCACATCTTACCCTTAGGCTCTATGATTTGTGATCTTCCATAAGTCACTTAAGCCTTTCTTTTAATCTGTAAATATAACTTGTATCTCTTCAGGAGGCTGAATTCAATCTGATTTTAAAGATACAAACTGTCTTAACTACTGCTTACTGCATTACCTGAATAAGGATAGCACGTTTAGATTTTACTCTTTTAGAAGTGCATACTTTATTGTTATAGAAGGAAAAGTGGAAAAATTGGGGACTATTGAATTCCTATCTGTTTCATCTACTGAAGGGTTTTTTTTTTTTAATTAAAATGGGGATCTCATTAGCAGAGACATTAATCTATAATTGTTTCATTTTTTTAAATGGTTCTTAAAGCATAATAAACTATCATGTAACATGCTGATGTCCAAACACAGTTGATAAAAACAGTCTGTAGTCTGACACAGGTTAAGTTTTTAAATAGAGTTATAAAATGTCCTTGACATTTTAAAAAATTTCTGCATGTTAGAGATAGTAACATTCTTCCCCATTAGAGTGACTTTTTCATCGACAGTAATGATTGAAGGCAGAGAGTCTATTCCAGATAGAAAATAATCCCATTCATATTCTGAATCTAAATGAGATACTGGAGTTTTAGTTGTACAGATGTATGTCTTTCGCCACTCTGCACAGGTGAAACAAAGTGAAAGTCCACAGTCATGAAAGTTTGCTTGCTATGCTTGTCAGAGCTCTAGCATACTGTCTGCATCAATACAGTTTGTATTCTTGAATTTTAGGTAGCAACTCTGCAGTTTGGTTGCAATTGAGTAGCCATGTAAATTTAACAGTAACCAAAAAATATCTCATACTTTTACGAGGGTGCGCTATGTCTTTGCCTCAGCCTGTTTATCAGTTAGTTCGCTCTCCTACTGAGGATGTCAGTTGTTCCCCTCCCAGAACTACCACCCATCCAGGCAAAACTGGACTTTATTTTTGAAGCTTCCAGAAGAAATAAGTGATGGAAATAAAACCGAACTGTAAAAGTGCTTCTTTTTTTCCCTCTTGGGAGCAAATTCAACAAGACAAACAGGTTATAAATGAAGACATATTTTGCTAATCAGTGAGCAGCGTACTTGGATTTAATTTTCTGCACCAGCCTGTTCTCAGTTAAATTATTTTTTCCTTCCTTGCACATCTTTTCAAAGGTCATCTAAGCCTCAGGGAGCTAAACGGCCACTGTCACTGAGGGCCATTCATCCTTTATTTGCTGAACAACACAGTACCAACCAAAGCTATGAGCAGTTGTGTGCTCCTGAGACAAATGGGAGCGTTTGAGGCTCCTGAGACAAAAGGAAAATTGGAGCCCCGATGACAGGTTAGTCTTGAGGAGTCATGATGGACTGGTGAGAACTGTAGGGACAGGGCTTTAGGAAGGCTACTCCTCAGCTGGCAAGATCCACAGGGTTTGTCAGGTCTTTAGAGCAATTTTCCAGCAGCAGGGTTTAAAACTTGCACCACAGAAAGAATGGGTGTGTTCGCAGAGCCATAGGAGATTTCTTGTCAGAAACTCCTGAGCCCAGCTCTGCAGAGCAGCTTCCTGGCTTCTTGTGTTCAGTGCCCATGCCTTGGAAGCATCATCTGCTACTGGCTTCAGCAGGTGGAGGAAGATGGTCCTCACACGTTTTGTGTCTGAGTGCCAGCCGTGAAAGGGCAAGCACAGAACAAGCCATGAGGGCTACCCTGAAAGGTTCGTTCAGCTGTTGCTGCAAGAAAAAACTGTGCCTTAATATTTATTAAGGGGGTTAGGAGGGAGGTGAAACTTTCAGTAGAGTGAAATGGCTGAACAGTTTTAGCTGAAACTTGCTAAAAACCATTTGCCCCTGGGCTGACACAAAGTAGGAAAATATCACCAGAGAAGGAGAATGTTTCAAAAAGTTATCTGCATGAAAGAAACAAAGTTATAATGACACTCCTGACATAACCATAACAGGTAGTGCTACCTGGAGCTTACTATGACAATGTATCTTATCTGACCCAAATCCAACAACAAATAGTTGTATTCTCTGTTCCTGTATATTTTGCTGCTCACTACAGATAAAATTGAGCATGTTTCATTCAAAGAATATTGGTATCTAGACACCAGTTATTCATTCACTCGTAGGTGCAAAAGCAAGAGTAAAGGGTGTTTGCTTCAACGTAATGAGTTCATTAAGCACATGGAACACAAATAGCTCAGTACTGTAGAAACAAAGAGAGTTTTCATAAGCTGAAGAACAGGACAGGGGGGACTGCTCCACTTTCATAGAACAAAACTGGTGACTCGTTTGATAAGAAACATCACAAAACCAAGCTGGGTATAATTAAAATGTGTCTTCACTTTGTGTAATTGTGAAGACAGTGTAAGTCCTCAGAGCTATTTTGCTCATATCCATCAAAACAAAAGGACTCAATTCATAATTCAGTGAGTGTTCCTGCAGGCTACTGTGACTACCTTTGCAACCACCAGAGAATGCTAAGCAGAAACAGCAGTGACCCTTCTGGACATAAATGCTTTTTTCCCCATATCACTTTCTAAATAATATTTTTTAAAACCTTTGGATTGTTAAGTCTTTTGCCCTCTGCAACACAAGATGTTAGCTAGTCATCTCCATGTTGTTGTAAAGATGAAAAGACTGGAAATAACACCTAGACATCTTCACTGCTCGATGCTGACAGGGCAGAGGTAGCCTGTATTGATCGTCACATCTAACTAGTAATAAGAATGTAAACTCAGCCTTGCTCTGCTTTCCATCAAAGCAATGCAAGTCAAGCTTTCCTTTTGCACAGGCCTGCATTCATTTCTCCAGTTGTCAATATGTCCTGATAGAGCTTTTAGACACTTATCAATATTTAACTGCACTCCTATTGACTCAGCAATTACACAGTAATTGATTTAAGATTGATTATCATCGTGTTAACATTTTAATGGTCAAAGACTAATATAACTAACTGAATGTGAAAATATTTCAGGTTTTTATTACCTTTGTGCATGCACATTACTGTTGCTTGTCACCAGATTTTAAGTTTTACTTGATGTTGTATTGTTCACAAAAAATAGTTGAAGATATTGTTTATACCCTTATTCTTTGCCAGAATTAAGCCCTATTTTTATAGGACAACATGTTTGTTATAACCAAAACATTGAAACAGACCCCTTCAGAATATCTTGCTACTGATTAAAACATATGAAAAGGGTGGGTACTGGCAAATAATGAATTAACCCACTTGCCAAACGCTAAACTTAAGAGGCAGTTAGCTGAAGGATAAGACAACAAAGTTATTTTATCAACTGCAGTGTTGTATCCAAGAGCTAGGTTTGATGAATGATGCTTTTCACGAATCAGTTTTATTGATTTCTTGCATGAAGAGGTCTGAGGTATAGTCAGAGCTATGACAGGTTTGAGGTCTGCCAGCTGTGGTGGATATCAATATTGGCCAAGAAAAATAGCCAATAAATAAAACCAAGAACGTGGAAAGATGGAAACTTTTTCCAGTATGACAGTGATTACCTCAGTCCTGTTGGTTTTGTTAACTCTTCAGTGGTCTTGGTGCATGAGGTGGAGTCAGAGGTTGTGTGCAATCCATTGTGTGCAAGAGCAGTGGAACAGGAGGGCAGGAGCACCTGCAGCCAGTACCGGTTCAGGGTTTTTCATATTAGACAGGAGATTAAATCACAAGTAAAGGGTTACTTTTTTGGAATAACTAACTAAATAAATAGAAGTCTAACAGAAACCTGAGAAGAGAAAGGAGTGGATTACAGATGCTTTGAAACTGTCACGTTCACCATTTCCTACCTAGCCTTTCCTGAGACTATCAGAGATTAATTTAAGAAAATCTAACACTTTTAGCTGTCTTTTGTCATGACTTACCTTATTGGGGTGCTTTCCAAGAACCTACTTCTGAAATTTTTCTCAAGATATAGAGACCAGTTGCTCTCACAAATAGACCTTGGTAGGCTGAGTGTTAGATCTGGGCCTTAATCAAAAGGAAAAAAGAGTAAAGGAATCTCCAAAGGATTCTTCGCTATGCAAACGAAGAGGTCGGTGAGCTATTTCATTGCAGAGCCATGTCTTTCAATGATAATAACTAAAAAATTATACTTTCAGCAATAAAGTGCAAAGGTTTGAGAATTTGGGGGGAGTTTGTGAATCCTGCTTAAAAAAGCTATCAAAGAACTGCCATTTACTGGGCTGCTATGGAAAAGATGGAAAATCTTACTCTTCAGCACTGTCATTGTAGAATTTGGTCAGATCTGAGACTATTTATGGTATGTATATTTGTGTCTTTTTTTTCCTGCTCTTTACTAAACCATTGGAAGTTTTGCAACTTTCAGGCATGAGCAGTCCTGCAGACATCTTTAGCACTAGTCAGAATTTTATGCCAAGGTTCTTGTTGAATGGAAAACATTTCTTTTTTTATATCAAAGAGAGATTATACTGGGAGCATGTTTCCTGGAATACAGTCACCTCTAAAACCACAGTAACTTTTTGGCCCAGCTGCTCTGGATTTGAGCAATAACTCACTTTCTATGAGATAGCCTCCAAACTACATTTACCTTCACCTGAGCTGTGCTTGAAGTTTGGTGGCTTTTCAGGTTGTTCCTGTAATTGTAGTCTATCCTAATCCATCTCTTTACTCTAGCTGTGCTGTGGGAGCACAGCTTGTCAGAAGGAATGGAAACTCTTCTAATGAAGAAGAATTTTACTCGTGTTCCTTCTTCCTCTTCTTCTTCTTCTTCTTCTTCTTCTTCTTCTTCTTCTTCTTCTTCTTCTTCTTCCTCTTCTTCTTCTTCTTCTTCTTCTTCTTCTCTTCTTTTCTTCTTCTTCTTCTTCTTCTTCTTCTTCCTTCTTCTTCTTCCTTTTAGCTATTCCCTCCTTCTTCCCAAAGTTGAGGTACAATCTGAGATAGTGTTTAGGGTGGTATGGGCAAAAACACAATAGAAGGAAGTTCTTTAATATTAATACAGGTAGTTAATTTGGCATGTAGTGAGAAAAATAAATCATCAGAGCCTTCACTAAATACTAAGATTGCTTCTTTTCTGTACGAAGATTCTTGAGATTCGCAGTTTCAACATACCCACCTTCTAGTGTAATTTCAGCACAGCAGCTCAGACTAAACATGGTAATTAAAACTTGCAGTAATAGACAGTGACATGGTAAATCTGGCTTCAGGACTCCTGCTTCCTGATACAGTGTCCCACACAAAAATTTCATGTATTAACTTCTCATCAGTCAATGTAGTACCAGATCATGCAGCCTCTGACCGTTGCAGCTGGTGTAAGACATGAAGTTGTTATAAAATACAAATTTTGGCTAATTTAATAAGAATGGGATCTGATCCAAATCAAATCTGGTGATCTTTGTGATCTTGTCTACCTTTGTATTAAGGACTGTAGTACTGCACCTTAACTTGAGCCAAATGACAAAATGTCATTGATATCAAATTATCTGAGAGGTTGCATGGGTGCAGGAAGCCTTGAAAAGCAACAGGAAGCTTTCTTGAAGAGTCCAGGAGAATTATTCCTGAAGATTTGGTAAACCTATGTTTTACCAAGATATTGGTTGAATGACTCGAGAAAGGGCCTCAAACTAAGGCTGTGTTTTGTCAAAAAAAATACATTAAAAATATATATGAAACTAAATCTATAAGAGCAGAAAAGGTATTTTAAACATACAATTGACTCGAACATCATTGTTATTACTAATATAATAATTCAGATCAATAGTTTTCTCCTGTGAAAAACCCATAGACATTCTTTCAGTACTGAAAAAAATAGATCCTCCTCCACCAGTAATAATTGCTATTGAGAAACTGGTTTTGAAGTCAAGTTCATTTCTGTCTTGCATCTGTGGTAGATATTAGATGTGCATAAAACATCCAGGAAACACTTCTGTTCTGGCCTTGTTGCGCTTTTCAATTATGTTGCGCTGTTTGTGCATGGCTAAACCAGGTCTGGGGCCTGGAGTGGACCAGTTGTCTCCTTTCATTCACTGGAACTAAATTAGCACAGTCACAAAAAGTCAGTCTGCTGCAAAAAAAAATCCTGCCTAGGAAAGAGTAGGGTTTTCTGTGTTAAGGCTTCCTATACATTTAGTCAATTTGGATAAGGAATTACACTTTTGGGTAGTTATCAGCACAAAGCTGATAGAGGTTGGACCATCGCTAATTCTTGGTTCATTTTTTTTCCAGTTTTTAAATGAAGTGTGCAGTAGACATAGAACAAAACTAAGTATATCAGGTAAAAAACTTGATTCCTACTCAGACTACTGATGATGAAAGGAATGAAACATTTTAAAATGACAAACCAGTCCATGTCTCTGCCGTTCATTTCAGCACTTCATATTTTATTTAAAAATCCTATCCAAAGGTAGAAAATACTGAGTTTCATGTTAAATATTTCATTTTAATTGAAACTCAATAGCAGGGGAAAAAACCCAAACACACACCGCACACCACCCCACCCTAAACCCCTGACACCACAGAATTGTACCACAATTCTTAGGGCCTCCTTTTCTAGCTGTTCTGTTTAAAACTCTGAGGAACTGAATTTTTAGAGCCATTGAGTGTCACGGTTTTATTTGAAAGCAGCAGAGGCTGCAGCTGCCTCTTATTCCTCAAAGCTACGTCCAAGGTAGTTCAAAAGACATATCTAGGATAACTTGCCCCTGAGAAAAAATGGTGCTTAAATTCTGGATCTGTGAGTGCTGTATGCATCCATAGGCTCTTTTCGTCTCCCCTAACAGGCACAGCAGGCCTTGAGGGAGGCATTTTATTTATATATTTGTTTGTTTCTAATGAGCTTTGAGTGAAATTTAGATACAGATATGCTCTCCCTGGTTGCTGCTCAGAGCTAAAATGAAGCGTGCTGAGCTACCACAGTTCCTGGTGGTCTTCAAGGTGTGTCCTGTGGCACACCTTTCTGACATTTGCAAAGCCCGGGCAGTAATGCCCTCCAGCCTTTGATCTACCTCCTCTTCTCATGCTGCTTCTTCCCATCTTTGTGTAAAGTCTAGGTGGAGTCCTAAATGGACTCTGATGATTAACTGCTGCCAGAAATGGTGATAATACTTTCCTTTCACAGAGGTTTTAATGAAGGTCAGTGTTTGAATGAGCTCTGAAACATGTGATATATGATATGTCTCTTAGTGTTCCTACGATCCTGCACATTATCATTTTCTTGAAATGATCAGTGCTCAGTTTCTATTTAGCTTCCTTACAACTTTTTAAATTAAAAGATTCCTTTAAATATAAATTTGATGCTGCAACAAGGTTACCTGTTCAAACTGGTCAAAAGAAACTTGAACCTGCAGCTAAGAGAACAGCTATGCCAAACTGAGTCTTATATATGACACTCTCATTATTATGTGGCTCTGCAGAGCCATCAATATTCAAAAAGCCAGAGAGAGAAGGCAGTAAGGGCAGTACTAAAAAGAACTTTTACAATGACTCTTTGACTCTGGCTTCATCTCTCTCAGGCCCATAATAAAAAAAAAAAAAACCCAAACACCACAACTTAGATTGTAATTTATTATGTCAACATTCCCTGGCTTCAAATGTATCCCCAACTCAATTCCTTGACTTCAGTGTAGCAGAAGATCCAGAAACAGCTGTTTTGCATGACAAATTACACTGTTTCAGCCACTCTTGTAATTAGGAAGGGAGGTAGATATGTTAGATCCACATTTAGGAAAAAAGTGACAAAAGATTAATTGCAGTCTATTAAAATTCTAAATTCATCATCAATGGAAATTTTCTTCACTTTATGCCAGAGTGGAAGAAGCCCAATGCATTTGTGAAACGAATCCAGTATGTGTTAATCTGCCATGCCGACCTCATTCAAAATTGAGGGCCCAAATGCATTATAAAGCGTAATTAGTCTAGAGCTAAAATCTTAAGCAAAGCTTTGAGGGCCATGTCTGTGAAACACAAATTGAAATTGCAGTGGTTCAAGTATAAACAGAGAACTTAATCAAGTAGAACCCGTAAAAGCAAGGCCTTCTTAAATTGCCCCAGGTATCAAAACATAAAAAGTACTATTAGAATGTCCACATTTTATAATGTTTTTGAACACTGCTCCTTTAAAATGGATTTAAAGACTTCCAATGTAGTGAAGATTTCCATATGTTTTAAATTATGCATTTTTAATTTCTTTTATATTGGCTAGCTATTGCCATAGTAGAATATTTTTTCCTTTTTTTTTTTTTAAACATAATTATGCATGCAAACATGCATTATTTCAACAGATTATTATGAGTCTATGTATCTTTGTTTCTGTAAGGGCTATTAATCTAATGTAAGTTCATTTGTTTCATAGAACACATAAGATTTTTAATAATGTCAGTCACTGAAGTATCATAGAAGGGGAGATGGTCTTTCTTCATTAGTCTTTTTTCAGGATAGCAGTGTAAGTTCTGAGAATACCATTCAGGGCCATTTAAATCAGTGCATCATTTTTTTGTGGAAGGTAATCATAGAAGTCTTTCAAAAAATAACCTGATGAAGACAAGTGGGGTCAAAGCTGACAAAGACAAATGATTCTTCACTACTGAGAAACCCATTTGGTAATGAAATGTTCAGTTTAAACCAGAATTTCTGTCCTGAGCTTTGGGAAACTTGTATTTGCTTACTGCAAGTGAACAGAGGTTAAGTGCAAAACAAACCTCTTCTGCCCTTCTTGTCTGACTGCACCAAATTAAAAAGAAAAAAAAAAGGCAACAGAAAATCCCTGGCACTAGCACTTCATTACTTTTCTATAATATCCATAGCTTAATTTATCCTGAAATGATTATAGCTTGATGATCAGCTAATTAGGAACACTCATCATAATTTTCATTGGCTGTTTGCAAAATATTACATCTGGGTAATTTAATGCAAGTTACTTCATGAATGTTTGCTTAAAATACACACACAGTATAAGCAGAAGAGACATCTCATTTCATGATAGCACTAGTAACAACATTTTGTAACTGGCTATGAAACTGCTTATAGGAACAAACTAAAATCATAGAAGATGCATAATGGAGAGTCCTAATTTGCAAAAACATGTTGTCTTTGTTTCTGTGTAAATTGTTCTGTCTCTCAATAGCTTTTTGCTCCACATTTTTCCATGCTGGGATGGATGACTGTTGAAATAATTTCCTTTTATTTCATATGCATAAATTACATTATGAGTATTTTTTTACAAATTGAAGTTTGCTGTTAGTGTTCACCATATGTGACTCATGACCTAGCAGGACTTATATGAGCTTAAGAAATGAGTGGAAAGTAATAAATATCTTAAATCTTTAGAATGGCTTTGTTGTTTGTTTCAGTGAAGATACTGTCCAGTCACCTAATAATTGTGACAAACATTTTAGCCATGAAATGGCTAAAAAATAGATGGCCCTTTGCCATTGCTCAGGGAGTGACTCACCTCCATGTTAATCCACAGAAAGCAGTTTGATACTTAGTTTTCATAGCTGGCCACCTTCATTAGGGCATAACATTTCTTTCCTTCTAATGCCATTCCTCCTACCCCTCAATTCTGGATCAGATTTTGTTTCTCCAACTCTCTTCTCAGACATCCTGAACCCCTTCTCCACCACTCTCTAGCTGATAATCCAGTGTTCCCATTCTACCTTTAGAAGAAAAATGACATCAGTTGCTAATGTTCCCTTAAAATTATGGACATTCATTGCTCACATTCCCCTTCCATCTGCCCCTGTAAGCTCTTGTGTTCCAATCACAAGGCTGCAGTTGCCCAAGGGACAGCCTCTGGACATAAGGTTCCTTGTTAAACTGGTGGTGACTGGAGATGGGCAGAAGGAGACAAAAGGGGATGGTGGCAATGTCATAAGGAAGCAAGGGAATATTGAGGGAAGGAAGAGAAAGGAGGAATGAAAGGAGAGAGAAGGTTAGTGGGCAGAAGCTAATAAAGAAGAGAGGGTCAAAATGGTGAGAGAGATGGTGATAAGAGAACTGGGGAGAAAAGACAAGCAGAAGACCATGAAAAATGGTCCATGTATAAAGCAAAAGGCATGGATACGTGGCAAATTAGTGGCATTGGTCCTCTAAGATGCCATAATGTTAACCAAGAGTTAACAGGACAACTGTTCAAATGGAGGTAGCTGAAGACAAGGCTATAGCTCACTTCCTACCAGGACTTTTATTACAGCATTGCACAGGTTAATTATATGCATTTAGCAAACTAATTCCCCAATTTCCTTTTAATATTGCTCATTTAGGGGTTTCCCACCTATCTGTATTCCTGACACAATCTTATTTCTGTATAACAACAGTTGTTCTAATATTGCTTTAGAGTGGTGTTGGATCTTAGTTTTCTTTGCAGTATGCTCATGTAAACCTGGAAGAACATCACTGAAGTCATTGCAATTCCACAGGTGTGAAATTTGTTGATGTGAGAGATGAATTTGACCCAGTCTATGGTTCTGGAAAACGTTTTGTACTATGACAATGGCTCAGAGCATTTATAATAAATACAGCATCATTACAGCAAGTAGCAAAACTTAGAAGCTACTAAATTTTCTGATTAGGACGGGAACCTCACTTGTGATTTGATGTATTAATCTAAAGGGAATGGAAGAGAACATTAGATTCTTTAACTCCCTTGTCTTTAGGTAGGATTTATTTAAGGCAAAATTGTAAAATTCCGTAAGGAAATCAGAATGTAAAGTCTCTTGGGGTGGATAGGGCAAGCTGCAGTGTGAGGTATTTGCTGCCCTGGAGCTGCACTAAGAGCATGAAATGAGGCAAAAGAATACTTTCTATTCTTTTGTCCTGCACGCTATTTTCAGTTTATATGGCAGACACAGTCCACTTCAGGATTCAGTAACAGGGTCTCAATGGAAAAGCAAGTGAGGATCCTTATAAAGTATCGTAGAATTTATTCCAGTTGCTGTTTCCAATGAAAAGGATTTTATCCAGGGTATATGTGTACAGAACATATATTTTCATGTGTCATAATTACGTAGAATGGTTATAGCAATTAGACAGACAACATACCAAAAAAAGGAGAGATTAGATGAATAATAGTTCTTTTTTCTAAGATCTTTCAAAATATGTGCTCTATTGACAAGCCAAAAATTTAACACAAATTTAAGTTTAGTCATAGTTATTTGTACAGTTATTGCTACATGATCCACATTGAAAATATAAGAAGCTAAATTGTTTTCTATGTATAGAATGAAAAAGCATGTTGAGATGCAACTTTAAAATAAATAGTATTCATAGTTTATTAGCAGCATTTGTACAAATACACCTGTAAATAGAAGAGGAACTCTGCAACAGGGACTTTTTTTGTGCTATAGAGCCCAAAACAAGCTGCAGGCACTACAATATTAAACAAAATAAAATTTAAAAAAATCACTATGTGTAAAATAATGTGACTCAAACAAGATATAAGGGCATACTGAACATGCATCTTTTCCACACTGAGTTCATTGTTATGTAAATTTTATTTTTATATATGTATTTTTAAAAAGTTCATGAAATTTTGAGTTTGCAAAATAAGAATTTGATCTTTAGTCAATCCAGAAGATAAAGAAGTGGAGGTATGGGAAACTGAGCTGGTAAAAACAGATTTAAAGAACTTGTGAAAGTTCTAAATGGAAACATCTTTTGATCTTTGAAGTTTTGCTGCTCTGTCCATGTCATCCATAACTTTGGCTGTCTTGTCTATTCCAGAATAGCTGGCTAAACTATAAAAATAAATAATAAAGTTACTGTCAAAAGGTTGTGTTGGATTTGGACCCAAGGCTAAAATGAAAATGGGGAGGGAGGTTTGTTAGGAATAGATTATGATATCACAATTTTCCTTCTCACAGCAGCCAAAGGATTTGCTACTGGGAAGGACATTCAACAGACCACCCTGCCTCGGAGAGGCCATAACCAAACCAGGCAAGAGATGTGTTGATTTACTGCTGTCTTCTGGCTACTCCAGAGGAGTGGGTATAGATTTATTTTGTATGACTGTCTGAGACTGCAGTGAAAAAAAATAGATGCTGTTTTCCTTCAAAGGCTAGTAAGAAACAAAATATTTTTCCAAGCAAATTTGAAAGGCTCATTCTGTCATTGCTGCTCACTGACCCTTCCATTCAAAGCTCTCTGTATTTGCACTCCATTCTTGTATTGTCTAAACACATTCCAGTGAAGCAAGACAGGTTCAAGGGAACTAAAAGTAATGTATTATTTGCTGTAGATGAACAGTAATTTTTTGCATGAGAAAGTGTTGACCAGCATAGTTTAAAATGGCCACGTGGTTCTTTGCATTTACATGGCAAAAACTATAGAAGGTGATAATTGATGGAAAATAACTTATTTTTCTTGGACCTATATAAATTTAGTCTTGGAAAAGACACTTGATTCAAAACCTATTTAGTCTTTGAGTGTTTTTCTGTGATGATCTGACACTCAAACTACCTTCCAAAAATTATGCCTTACTGTAAATGTTTTAATGGTTATACAGGAACTGACTCCACAAGCTAAAAGAACTCAATGTCCAGGTATTTGTCCAGTGTTTAATTGCTTCCCTAATGTTTATGGTAATGTTGTGGTTTAACCCCAGCCAGCAACTAAGCACCACGCAGCTGCTCACTCACTTCCCCCTCACCCAGTGGGACGGGGGAGAGAATTGGGGGAAAAAAAAGATAAAACTTGTGGGTTGAGATAAGAACAGTTTAATAGAACAGAAAGGAAGAAAATAATAATGGTAATAATAACAATAATAGAATGACAATAATAATAATAAAAGAATTGGAATATACAAAACAGGCAAGGCACAATGCAAGTGCTCACCACTCACTGACCGATGCTCAGCCAGTTCCTGAGCAGCTATCTGCCCCACCCAGCCCCCCCCCCCCCCGTTTATATATTAGGCATGACATCACATGGTATGGAATATTCCTTGGGCCAAGTTGGGTCAGCTGCCCTGGCTGTGTCCCCTCCCAACTACTTGTGCCCCTCCAGCCTTCTTGCTGGCTGGGCATGAGAAGCTGAAAAATCCTTGACTAAGTCTAAACACAGCTTAGCAACACCTAAAAACATCAGCGTGTTATCAACATTCTTCTCATACCTAATCTAAAACATAAAACTATTTCCTGCAAGTATTTGTAGACTGCTGTCATGTACCCACTTAGTTTTTACTTAATTAATCTCCTGTGAATATATATTCTTCTCCTAAACATTCCTCAAAAGTCAAATATACTGGTTGCCTTTTCTGCTGTGTTTGGTAGTGCTTTCTGGTGCCTGGTAATGAATGTAATATCCTCAGTGTGACTGTGTAGGAATTATATGAATGCATTAAAAGCATTAAGATATTACTAAGAATACTGCACAAAATTAGATATCCTTTTGGCTAGGTCCACAAAAGTTTTAAGCTTAGTGTTGTAGTGCCTAGTGATTAGCCCGCCTTGTAGCTCAGTCAGAGGCAGAGAGAGGTACCCCTCACTTGGAGAGACAGGAGCTGAAGGAGGGCATGCCTTCACCCAGAATACTGAGGAGGAACTAGCCAAGATAGGAAAATAGAGACAACTAATAAAACTGGCATGGTTTTGCCTCTACTCAACAAAGAGAATTAGCACTTCAAGCTTGGAATAGACAATTATTAACCTTTCTGTGGATTGGTCAGTATAATCAGCTGTGATATTCTTCAATGAGGCTGATGACAATAGTTCTGCTTCTTTCCTTTAGCCTTTAATCCTAGTGGTTAGAGCATTCAGCAGGCCTTCCTCCAACAGGCTGGGTTTCTTATTTCCAATTATAGCCCCCTGAACACAACATATAGACAGTAGCTCTGTTCCTAAATCCTTAGGGAATCTAACACTTGGAGTCAAGTGCAACTAGAACATGAGTATATAAATCTTGTAAGAATAGACTTTAATTCTCTGGAAGAAAAAAATAGACATTCTTTAATTACTTTTGCTTGCTTTTCTTTGCTTTAAATTTGCTACAAGTGGTGAATTGCAGATATGATAATGTTATCCTCCTCAGAAAATGATTGTTTTCATCATAGACGCAGGGAAATGGCTATTCTTTTGAAATTGTCTCCTTAGGATAGAGAGAAAAGTTGGGCTGACTCAGAACTTGTCAGTTTTAGTGTGTTTTATTTTCATCTCAAAGGGGAATTGTGGTTAAATTGTAGGGTCAAATTCAAGAACCAGAAACCTGTGACTACAATTTGAGAGCTAAAAGTAGAAGCTAAAAGTCTGAAGACAGAAGGAAAAGACAGAGAGACAGAGAGGCCTTAAAGTGAGGCAAAATAATTGCTAAAAATAGATAGATATTCTAACAGTGAGTAAAAAAATATCTCATTCAAGTGTGCATGAGTGTATTGTGTTTGTAGATGGTTTATACAATTATTAATGACTGAATTAATAGGTGGAGGATTAATGTCAGGTATAATGAATATGGTGCACAAACATGCTTTCCTATGTGAGACATGAAGTACAAGCTTTCCAGAACAGCAAACATCCTTCATACATGCCTGTTCAGGACCTGACTGGTGGCTCATTGGTTTGGGTTTAGTTGAATCAAGTGAATAACAACAGCAAACAGAAAAAAAGATGCAGCAGAAAAGTTAGCTAAACAACTAGAATGAAACAAAAGTAGGGCAGAGCGGTGTGGTGGCCATGATGAGTAATGGGATCATTACCATTATGAAAGCAAAATATAGCAGAATTACACTAAGCAACTTGTCAGAAGCTATTGCGAGATAATAACTTCCCAGCACAATACAGCTTTGATAGTAAGTGTTGATTTGCCTGTTGGTTGTCCCGAAGTCCAGGTGTCCTGTCTGCAGGGGGTGTCCGGGTTCCCACTGAAAGCCAAGGAAGCTCTTGCTCTAACTGCATCATGGTGCCTGGCTCTGTTTTTCCTTAGTTCCAAAATACTTTTTCCAGAAATTTGTTTTTGAGAAAAATGGAAAATTACAGAAATGTTCAGATATGGAGCTGCACTTGGAGAATTGTTAGTTCCCAGTTTGGTGCTTCAAAATGCTTTTTTTCACGTTAATCCAGGACATGGTTTTTAAGAAAGAGGCAAAGAGTCTGTAACTTTATTTGGAATATTAAAATAACTGCTTTCTATAGCTGCTTGCATTTTAAATTCATTGTCTAAAAAGCTACGATATGCTTCAATATACTTTTTTTCAGATACAGTATTTTAAAACACAAGAATTCCCTTTTTGCAGGTCAGTGCAGCATGCAGTGAGTAAGAATCTGCCAATTTCCTTTCATGTTTGGTCTTTGCTTCCTTGATCATTTCCGCAATCTCTATTACTTTAGCTGTCTATGCCTCCACTTGTACCATTGACCTTGATGTTTTGTAATAGATGTCTCACATGGCCTTTGCTCTTTCCTGTTCTCTCCCTTAATTTCCTTGGTTATCCACACTAGTGGTTTTCTTCTTTTATAGCCTATTTATTTCCCAGTGATATGTTCTTTCCTTGGACTCCCATTTAATTAAAGCTGTACTGTCAACTTGAAAATCACATTTCCGTCTGAAAATGTTGTGTCTTCTCTTATTATAAGAAGCCCTTGAGATGACTTTAGCTAAAAGGCAGAGCAGATTTGGGGGCAGGGGGAGAGGGGTGCCTTCTCTTTTTTCATTTCGCTTAACTTGTGTAACATTCCAGCAGTATTTGAGTGTCTGGTATTTGTGGTACCTGAGAGGCGTCTGCCACTGGCTGTTTGCAGAAGGAGGAGAGAAATGACCCCTATATCCTCCCTTCATTTCCCCTGTGGCCTTTCAGGAACATGTGATTTGAGACCCAGTCAGTACTGAATGAATTAGGCTGTATTACAAGGCTGCTTTAAAGGAAAATTAAACTCAAGACCTCTTGCTCCCCCAGTTGTTAGGGAAGGACCAGGATGTGTGTGGGCAATTCTGAGATGTTTTTATTAAAGCTTTCCGGATTTCTGAAAATATAACTCCTTCTGTTTGTTCTCTATTTTTTCCTGCTCTGCAATTCTGTACTACTCACAGAGCAAATACAGCCCTCTCAAATAAACCAAGTGTTGAATAAAGAAAAGTTCTCTTTGTTTCTAAGTATCCTCCATTAAGAGAAAAATTACTCCTGATGCACTGAAGTTGTGTATTTTGGGATGGTATTTACTTTTTAAATTTCTAATTTTGAAACCTCATCCAAGACAGTTTTGTAATAGTATTGCCATCTCTTACTCATTTCAGCAGATGCACTTACACTCACGTCATACAAAAGACATTATGTGTTTGATACTTCAAACCCATTTGAAAATAGACACTGAAAATAGTAGCAATAGCCTCTGTCTTATTATAAATATGGAGATATTTATGTGTTAGTGTAAGACAGAGATAAAATACAGAACAGATTTAGGAAATGTGGAGACGATTTATATCTAGTAGTAAGTTATG
The DNA here is from genome assembly GCF_900496995.4 of Aquila chrysaetos chrysaetos. NCBI lineage: Eukaryota > Metazoa > Chordata > Aves > Accipitriformes > Accipitridae > Aquila > Aquila chrysaetos. Next base: position 20,214,632 of record NC_044015.1, read on the forward strand.
GCCTTCATAAATTAGGAGGTTGGGAAGATGGACCACAGTAACAACCACAATTGATAGGAGCACATAATTGATCCACCCAAGTTCACAAGACTCTTTTTTTTCTTTTTTTTTTTTTTTTAACAATTCTCTACAGTATTGCTGGTGGTAAATGCAGGTTGATTGAGATGTTGCAACACTTAAGATCACTTTGCAAGGGTATGACAGGGAAGGAGTACAGAGTATGGGATCATCTTTTTGTATGAAAGGAAAAATAAAATTTCCTTAATGGACTTCTAGGGTTTTTTTAAAGGTTTTGTACCGCTCATGAATGTCTTGCTAACAGGCTCAGTCATGTCTTTTCCTCTGTCTTTTACTCAAAGCTAATTAATTTTAAAGTTTTTTACACAGCAGGGGAAAACGGTTTCTGAGAACCTAGTACACTAGAAAACCTGTACTGCACAGACAATTTACCCCCACTGGGTTATCACATGAAAAGAAATTTCTCCACCTTAGTATTGTGAATTAAATTGCCTACATTTTTCAGTGGGTATTTAGTCAATTTGAGCCATGTTTATCAATATTTTCTCATTAACTGCAACGACAGATTTTGGCAAAAGACCTTTTATCAAAGTAACTTGCAAGCTTGCCCCCTATATAGAAGATTTTATTCATTATGGTAAAAGAATAAATGCTGTCTGGCCATATCTCAGTGCTTTCTAAGTGTATTACACTCTGTATTGAGAAATGCTATAGTAAATAGACGTGAATTTACTAAGCTCGGGAAAGCAATGGCTTCCTCAGTGTGGGGGTGAATTCCTTAATAAAGGTACTTGGTCAGGGTTAGATGTTTGTTTACCAGAGAGGGTTATCAGTGCTTTGCCTCACGCATTGTCACAGCCATTGGTGTTAGATCGGGATGTTATTGCCTGGCAGTATTTCTGTTCCTAATCTGGAAGTGCTGTGTCAAACATTTAAAAAAAAAAGGAAGGGCAAACTTCTTTCATGTTTGGCTTAAACACATTTTCCTATTTCCTATAAACCTGACACTTAGAATTCAATTTGTATATTCATAAAAAATTATTCCTGAAATCTAACATCCAGATCAAATTAATAGTTTGTTAAATCTTTTATCCTGCATTTAACTAAGACTTTTTTTTTAACAGAATGGAAGGAAGAACACTGCCTGTTGGACTCAGGGGCATGTGAATACAGACAGCCCACGTGTAAAAGAAAAAAAATTTACTTGCCTAAAACCAAAGCTCATCAAGGCAGACTCTGCTCATTCACAGCCACCAGCAGCAGTTCCCTTTCGCTTTGAGTTTTAGTATCAGTTCTGCTGTTGGGGAAACCCTGCTAGTGCTATGAGCAGAAAACCCCCGAGCCCCCTAGGAGGCACTGCTAGGAAACAGCTCTGCTGTAGCATCCCCTGTGACAATATGCCCTGAAGGATGCTCATTTCAGGTTAGTAACTTTCTTGCATGCAAAATATATTTTCAGTGACAAACCTGTGATCATTTCCACCAAGGAGTACTTATTACAGTTCTATTTTGCAAATTTGGTAATGTGTAATACCAAAGATACCTTTTACTACATGGAGTAATCCCTCCTACTACATCTAGTTATAAACATTTATGAGACAGAACTCCAAGTGAACAAAAGTTTCACTGACTGTAATGAACGGGGCATATGGGCGCTAGGTGGAAAGAAAAAGATGGAGTTTTCTTCCATAAGGTGAATGGAAACATTGGATACCCTCATGACTAGGAAAAGGAGGCAAACTTTAGTTCTTTATAGAAGAATTTATACGAACGTATTTTAACACTTTTTTTTCATACAAATATTAGAGCTGTTCCTCTCTGATTAAAATGAAAGATATTTAATTAGCTTAGATTAGCTCTTGGTACAAACAGAGTAGGGTTTTCTTAAGCCTAGAAGGGGCAATGGTAGCTGAAGAGCTTATTTAAGAAAATGTCAAAATTAGGAAATATGTCTTTCTACATTCTTAAAGTCCCTAAAAATTTATTCTAAAGATTGAAAGAAAAGGATTTTATTCCTGAGGAACTTTCAGAGTACTCTGCTGTCCTCCACAGTCCTGACAGTATTTGACTTTCTGCAGCTTTTTGGAAAGGATTTACAGAGCAAATGTTTCATTACCTATTTCAAAAATCTCTGGGACAGATCTTTAGTACCAGTATTTCCTGAGACTAACGGGGAATGATATTTGAGGATGTTAAAGTTTCTTATTATTTAAGTTTGCAATGAAACACCAACAAACACTGGTGTTAAAATTCCTATTTTCTTTGTTCTGCTGTTAAGATATATGTATATATGTATAAGAATGCAGACATATGGTAGCTGTGAATTTAAACAGCTGGGGCAAATAAGGAATAGGTTATTTGTCCCTTTAATGGAAAGACTATCTGAACAAACAGCATACCATTTTCTTAATAAAGCTCATAGTCAAAATGTCTTGTTGGATATGTATCTGCTTCTGGATGCCCAGAGATCAGCGAAAAGCACTTTTTCCATCTTCAGTTGCCAAAGAACTTGTGCCCTTTTCTGCCCGAGTCTCTGAAAATGGTTATCCGTGGCTTTTTGTTCTCGGGTTAAATTACACTGAGCACCTTGTAAGGTTCATTTTCAATTTTCAGTTCAGCAGCATTTTAGGCACAGAGCATATTATCATGTGTTAGACAGATTTCATGTACTGTTTCCATATTCAATGCAGGTTCCTGGTTTCAGTCTCTTCTTTGGATCTTTCAAATCTGCCTCACTTGTCATGCTCTGCCCTTGTAACTGGGATGAGCTGAGGCATTTGAGATAACCGTCTGTAGGTATTTTGGCTGTTGGAAGCAAGACAGTCTCATTGGCAGGGTATAATTCAGCATTTTCTTTCGCTCTTGATCCTTGAAGATTATTGACCTGCAGAATACATAGCTCAGCCTGTTAAGTATATATTTTAGTTGCTTTCACAGTGCACTTGAAGAGATAGTGAGGTATGAAGGCAGTACAATGATTTTGCCTTCAGTCAAATTAAGTGAAATTTAAATGAGGGCAAACTTCACGATTAAAGATGGCTTGCACAAGGATCAGTTTTGTCCAAGTACACTAATATGGTTTTCATTTTTGATTAATCTGATTCTCCTTTCACACACCCTATGAATAAAAATCAACTTCAGTGAACTCATTGGATCTTCACAATTGCAAAAATGGACATTTTCTCACTACGTGCCTTAGCGTTTTTAACACTAACCGCTGGAAAACAGATGCATATGCACCTACTCAATGGCATGCATTCAGTCTTTTGATTTCTCATGATAATGTAAGAAAAAATAATGTGCTAGCTATTTCTAGAATGCCTGGTACCTTAATGTGTAAGATATAACAAAGTAAAATGAGTCTTCTTCCTCTTTCATTTTGCAAGAAAATTAATTTTGACTATTGCTTTATATGAATTTGCATGATGATAACTTAGGTTAAATAGACTTCTCAGCTTTTCTACCCAAAGTTATGACAGGGACAGTTCCTTGTAAATCTCATTATCATAATAACATCCTATTACAATATGTTGGGGGAAAAAAAAAACCCAAACATTTACATGTAAGACTGCTTTAGTGATAGGCATCTTTATGATACCTAGGTGCTCTTCATGCTTCTTTATGAGAATTGAATTAAATGACCTGGAAGTTCAGAGTAAATGTTTAAGCTTTACTAGTATTTGGAAAGCTCTAAGATGGAGAAGATGTTGCAATACTTGTTAGTGAAACTATTCAGAAATTGAATTACAGAAGCTTTCAGGGCCACATCTCATCCTTCTGTAATTTACAGAAGTAAGTTATCTCCCTGACCCTCAGACCTCCTGTACAACTACTTCCTTGTTTAATAAAAACAACTAGATCATCTACTTTGACAAGTCAAAACTGGGAGTCAATTTTTAAAGCCCAAATCCAGCAAGCTATTAAATGTCACCTGCTCAGTATTGCAGGCTCTCACTTCCTTCTGCAGCTGAAGGTGTTCAGTACCACACTGGATGATGCTTGCAGCATGTATGCAGCGTGTGCAGTGACTTCATGCTTTCGTTCTGTTTAGAATTGGTTAAATGTCTCTGAAATCTTCAAAATGTAAAATTCACTTTGATATGGGTTATTTCTCTCCAAGTTTCCTTGTTACCCTTTCTGTGCTTCCTGACGTCGAAGACAGTTTAGTCAATGTTCTGGAAGAGCCAGGTAACATGGACACTACAGCCTGTATTTGAACTCTGTTACTGGGATGTACAGGTTGTCTACACTACAAGCTCACACTGATACAGCTGTGCTGCCAATGCGCATAGGGGATGTGAAGTGTGCTGATAAAAGCAATTTTCTGTTGATGCAGATACACTGTTTCATTGAAGGGTGTGAAGTAAATGGGCAAAAAACATTCTTTTGTCAGGATACTACCATACCAAAACTCAGATACTTACAAGTGATCTCCTCTCTGCCTGGCCGTGGCTTTACAGAGCTGGACCCCTTAATTTATTAGGTCATTCAACAAACTGTTTAGCCAAAGTTCTAGGTATTTTGTATTACTGAAAGTGAGAATAAGAAAATGAAAGGCAACATTAGTAACATATGCAAAGACAATGTCAAAACAGATAATACAGTGGTTACAATAAGGTTTTTAACAGATTCCCTTAATAATTTAAATAGAGAAGAGTCCTGATGTATCAATGGAAACTAAGATGGGAAAGTGAAGAAAAACTCTTCTGGGCTAACATATTATATTATATTATATTATATTATATTAATCTGAGGTGTCATTTCTTCTGATATCTGATGTAGATGGAAATTTGCAGCACAATTATACTTTAATACAGGCTATCACAACCAATTCAAAAAATTTTTAAGAGTTCAGTTTGCTTCCTAGGGGAGAATACTTACAGTATAAATAATGTTTTGTAGACAAAAAGAAAATTCAAAAGTGCTAAATCTCCTAGATAAATTATAAAAATGTGAACTAGATTACAGCAAAATTTCATTAAACTGTAGTGGACTATACTCCTCATCTTTGAATTTATTCCAACCTCATTGATAGAGGGCTTGCTATTTAAATTCCATCATGACTGGTTCAGATAACTACTTTATCTTGCAAAAACCCCAGAAAAATAAAACTGTGTCAGGAAAGTTAAACAGTGCTAGTGATGCATAGGTTACCTGGGTCCTTCACCTCAAAAGCTTCCAAGATAGAAGTAATCCTTTAATCTCCTGTGTGAGTCTCAAGGCTCTCTTTTTTTAGTGCTGTACTACATTTTCACCTGCTTTTTCTTACATTTCTGAATCTCCTTGCTAAATCTATTCTGTGTTTATTAGGTGGTAGAGATGTCCCTTCAACCTCACTGACAGCAGAGGCTTTGGTGGATTATTTTTTATATATAAAGAAGATGATTTCCCAGGGTATGCAAGAGTTCATTACTAATGGTGAGAAAAAGATTTCTGAACCCTGTGTTGGTTGGATGACAGGACAGATCAGTGAAAGAAAACATAGGATGTTACAGAAAATGGGACAGCACGGTAAAATGGAAAAATATGTTGCCTGAATGCAAGTCTTTTATATCTAGGAGCTCATTTCTCATTCAAGAATCTGAATTTAATAAAATTAATTGAAATTTATTTATTAGCATCTGGAAAATTATGTTTTTTAATTTATTTTTTATTCTTCTTCCTCCACAGTAACAACACTGCTTATCTCGCACCACAGAATGGCAGCTAGTGGTGAACAACTCCACATACATCATTATATTTGGCCAAGGAGCAACTGATGAACCTTTATTGTGTTCAACAAGCTATGAAATTTCTAGCACAGTGCTGGTGAAATTGAGATGCTACAGCATCATAAACTATCCCAATGATGATAACATATAGGTGACAGTAAGTGTAGGTGTTACATCACCTTGGCAAAATTACAATTTGGAATATAACTTTAACTGTAAATAATTGCATGATAATCTGTATTTGGGGCTCAACTCTGTACTGCCTCCTGAATTCCATATATGTGTGCAGAGCAGGTGTACAAATGCTACCAAATAAGGCTAGTACATAGCATCTAACAGAAGAAATGCTAAATATAATCCATAGACTACGTTCACACAATTAGTTCGATCATTGCCTTTGCCTGTGCTTGAGTCCTGAGTCATGGACTCTCCAAACCAATTCAACTTGAGCATCCTTTTCCTAGTACCTGCTGGGGTCATGCTTGGAAGCTCTCCTGGGAGAAAAAGCCAGTGAAAGATGAGCCTTTCTTGCTGACCATGAGTTCCCTGTCTGGATTCCAAGCACCGCTGTCTGGACAAAAGTGAACTGTGTTAAAATCATGCTGATGGACAACAGTATTATTTTTTAATTGCACTGGCTTTGTACTGCAACAGATTAGTAGCACCTTTCATGGTCAATTACTGTAGAAAAGTAGTTCCATAAATTATTCCTAGCTGAGGCAAAATATTTGTTTTGTATTTTTATAATAAAATATCCAGTGGGTAGGACATTTAATTCTGTTCTAAAATTTTGATAGTTGCAGATGTGCAAGAACTGTCTGAAGTAGGGCTATTGCTTAACCTGTGTGGACATACATTTCGAAGGCCTCAGGAATAATTTTGGAAACAACATGAAATGGAGGTATTTCCCCTTAGATCCTCCAAGAGCTGTTTAGGGTCAGTATACTTACAAATGAAACTCAAAAAAACTTATTATTGATGTCCATATGTGCAGGTAGGCTTCAAAATGGGAAGAGAGGCAATTTTGCTTCCCAAAAAAGTGTAACTAGCTTTGTTCTTATAGTACATTGTTAGTCTTCTGAGATTTAGCAGGATTTCTAGTGTTTCCTGCAACCAGTCCCTTTGGAAATACCATAAAAAAACTTCCTTTAGTGTGACCTTCCACTGTCGGTGTTTTGGATTATGACATGCAAATGCCACAGCCTGGAATTAGGCTGTGGTTGATTCTGCCTTCCAATATAGTGTAGCCAATCCAAACTGACTCAGCTGTGGGAAAGTTCCTAATTCTAATCACCTGCTTCAGATGTGTTTGAATTCTGTGATTCAATTCTTCCTTGTTTTTGATGCAAGACCTAGTTCTGAGTTGTTCTCGGTGCAGGATCCAACAGAAGAAAAATAACAGTCATTTGTATAATGTCTTTCCATCTTCTGATTCCAGCATCGCCCAATGTCTCTCTTGGTGACTTAGAAGAGCCTATCTCAATAGCAAAGTTGGGCAAATTAAGGAAACGTGTTCTTTAGCGAATTCTGATCTCCAAATAATTATAATCTAAGTTGAAGCCACATTTAACATGACGCAATTATACAGCATCATTTATCATTTCACATTTTGAAGTTATGCAATAATTCTTTCTTCCAACTCTAATAAAAAAAAAAAAAGTTTTTTTCTATTTTGGTTTTGAAACTACCAAGTTTTATTATAAGTTAGTTTCCATATAATTTTCCTTGGAATGCTATTTTAAATCTATTCTGTTAGAGAAATCATCAAATATCCTTGTGATTTCCTTCACAATGTATTCTTTGTTGATTTAATGTTAATTAAATGTCTGGTGAAAGCAATGGACAAGCAATGTTGGGCAAATTCCACTTAGCCTGAGACTGTCTTATCTTCAGACTGACTCCCAAATCTGAAGCTTTAAAGTGCCAAAGCAATAAAACTGCTAAATCAGTAGAAAGCTTAAACTAGATAGTAATATCTCTTATTACCATGTAATGTGAAAAGGAAGTGATAGCAGAAATAAGTAATATAGCCAAGTATGAATTGTACAAATTAGGATGCTTTGCTTTAATTTAAAAAGTTTCAAAAACTAGAAAGGGTTCAGTACAGATTCATTCATTATAAGAAGTTCATAAAATTACCTCAAGTGGACATTATTGAAATAATATGCATATGAGATCCGACTTTTCTCCAAGTAATTTTATCTGAAAAGTCCTGTACAACTTTTTATTTGCAGATAATTGAGAAATCACAGTTGGTATGTGAGATTGAAATAGTCTCATTATCTTCTATGAGGAAGCTCAGCATAGCATTCCTATGCCTTTGGTGTGGTTTTAATTATAATATTTTCCTACCAATCTCTTGACCCTTTCCTGTTTTCTGAAGTATTAGTTATTCTGAAATATAAAAACTTGCATACGTAAGATTTATTCAGCCACATGTATTTTTAAAAAGCTAGTTTACATCTTCATAAAAATTATCTACGAAAAGTCAGTCAGCGTTGAAAATGCAGGGAGTAAGGCTGTCTTGTGGGTAAGCCACTAATAGGATGGAGCTTTCTAGATCTGACTGCAATTTCTAGTGCCACCACCAGTGATCCTGTGTCATCCTGAACATAGACCTAGATTTTTATTTAGGGAATTAGATGTATGAATAACTCTGAGACGTCTGGGTCTCAAAACCTACGTTCCTCATTTCCCTTATCTGTAAACTGGTACTGTTGCTCATCTTGCTTTCTACATAAAGATGTAAAACCAAAGCTTATCACACTTCTAAGGCAGATACCAGGTGATGGGGATACTGCCTGTTCTCCCGAAACTTCATTACTGATTGTTTCATTCCACTGTGGGCTGGACTGAAGTACCACCCTTTAAATCAAAGTCAGAATGATGAGATCATACACGTATGCAAAAAGATGGTTGTGCAGTAGTTATCTGTGGTTTTATTGGACTTCATAAAAATATGAAAGGCAATATAATATATTCTCAAATAGTCTTTAGTTTTGACTAAAGATTATTTTACTGTTTTAACTTTGGTGGTTATCTTCCCTTTTGCTACTCCCTCTCTCTCTTTAATTCCATGTGCAATAGTATTTTAATTATACTGTTGATTTTCCAGCATAGACACAAAATTGTTTTTTCCAGAACTTATCAAAATCATCATAAAGATGGAAAAAAAAGTTATTTGACATATATGTAAAATAAAACATATGATGTTCTTTCCCCCTTATGAGAAGAATGAGATCAAGAAGGATTTCCTAAGTTGACAAAACACATGCAAAGAATGCATGTTTTAAAAGGGAAAAAAAAAACAAACCTCAGACTTTTCAGTTTACTGTAGCTTTGACATAATTAGTCTAATTCAGATGAGTTCAAATCACCAGTAAATTAGTGTGTCACTGGCTATTTTGGGGAAATAAGGGAATAGGACCCCCTTCTAATCAGTTAGAAAAAAACCCTCACCTTTTTGTGCCTTCAAGTCATCTTTACAATGGAATAGATTTTTTTGTCATACACATCTATTTCACCTTGTCACTATTAGAAGTTTAATATCTAGGTAGGTTAAGAACAATACTCTACAGTGCATGAGGATCTTTTTTTAATGCTTTCCATGCATTCACCTAGAGATAGTGGCTATTATGGGAGGTCTCTTTTTATATATGCATTTACTAAAAGAGTTTAAGTGATGAACAAAAATGAAGTAGAATTAATACAATTATGTTTTTTATTACTTCGGATTAGCCAGCTGGAAAACTGGCTATCTTGCCTTAACCTGTTTTGCTATTTAGATGTATCAGCACAATGTTCTCAAAGATCTCTGTGGAATATAGCTTTTATTTTAACAGAAAATGCATCAGATTGCTGATATGTGAGCGAGATGTGGCATCTTGAGTAGCAATTCGTATTCTGAGGTGTTCAGCAGTTTCAGAGTTTACTGACAGCAAAAGATAGGATCTGGTCCAAAAAAAGGAAGTACTGGATATTGGAGCTGCCTGCTATGAGATCCTGGTAGCTTTGGAAGATGGAAAGTACTGGAGGATGGGAGAACTTTGGAGAAATTTTTCTCAGTAGCAAATATCATTGTGTTTGAGATACTGGACTAACCAAGTGCTAAGACATCCGCAGGATAGCTAAGGTGATTTTATGATCAGCAGAGGGCATTTTCAGAGGTGGTTCAATCTATACTAATGTCCAGCATCTTGGTTTCTGGCTGAAAAAAACAGCAACCTCTGGAAAGCAGTTGAGGTTAATGTTATGGTAATGGTGGAGATTATATTTGATGAGGAACACAACAATGGATGCAGCATTCAATCTCAGAGTCTTTTCTCAATGAGTACAAGTCTCCATAGTAGAGAAAAAAGGTTGTAAATTCACTGGCTTATGTCACACAGGGGCATAGGAGATAGGATCTGCTGCTTCTCTCAAACTCTATGACAAAGTATAGCTTTAACTGCTCCGAAACTCAGGGACTGTTTTTCATAGTAACTGCAAAGGCATATACTGATGTAAATCCATTTGGCTTGATTCCATCCTCATATTGACCTGAATGAAAATGCACTGCAGTCAAGTAACTTACTTCAAGACAAAAAATAGAGTTAGATCATAGCCAGGTCCCTGGTCTGCTATTACTGTTCTTTTTTCTCCCTTTTGATTTTGGGTGCTCAAAAAGAGAGGAAGTTGACCTGCTTTCCCACTGTGTTGCTTCTTATATAGTGAAACAGGCTTATGCAGAGGTAATGCACAAACTTCCAACAAATGATCTCTTTTTACTTGGAAAATGTCTCATTGTGGGTGTCTCAGGATTCACACTTAACCAGCAATAAAGTATTTTTCTCTCATCTGCAGTAGAAATTCTGCGGTGCAGCCCTTTAGCCTAGGACTAAAATCTCCTGTGCAGGAAGGAAATGAAACAAGATTTTCTTCCCTCAGTTTCATTTGATGAAACCCCATTACTTCATATCACATAGGGCCTGTTGACCCACTCTGAGGGTCTTTGAGGTCTTTTTATGTTACTTCTCACAAAGACCGTATGTCCATCCTGAGTGGTGCTGCATTTCATCATAGGTGGTGCAGTGTTTTGCCACCTTTGCTCTGTGGCTTATTTTATAGCAAGTGTAATGTAAAATATGATTGGGTAACAAGAATACTACCTATGGCTACCTCAAGAGATCAGTTACATTATTCATGAGACTTTGTGCCTGTAGTAGGATCCTACACCAGAAATAAAATAGTGAAATATCAGATAGGAAAATGGAATTATCCGTGTTTTATTCTGGCAGAAATAAGGAAAAATAAAGAAGGAGGAAAAAACACTCAAGCCAGTGATTTTCATTTCAGTCTACCTGTGTATGGTATCTTTTAAAGAGAGTGTGTATTTCTGTTCAGCATGGTTGCTAGGTCAAATACTGCTGTTTACACTTTTGACTGTAGCAGCTCTGCTCAACTCTTATCCATACATTGTCCTTTAAAGAAAGAAATGTATCTGGAGGCAGTCGTTTTAACAACAAAAATCTCCTTGATCTGTCATTGGAGGTGGGGTGCAGCTTATTAAGTGTTGTGAGAAAACCTTTATGTCCCTCACAAGATTTAGACAGTGCTTGTGCAATTCCTTTGCATGTTTCAAAATGTATTAAACAGGAAATAAATGAAAATTTCAATGCTAACTTTCAGATCATTTTTCCCTAGGAAAAAAAAAAATTAAATAGCAGGTTAAATTAATACAATACTGTCTGTGTTGGTGAGACTTCATTAATAAACACTGATATAATATAGATCATACTTTTTCAATGAAAGAATGAAGTGTGTGTGATAGCTGTCTATTAACAGATAATTTAAGCTGATTCCAGAAAACACTCAGATTCTGATTTCTATTGATACCTTCTTTCACTGTCAGTTTTGCCTGCATTTTCATTGCTAGCAATGGCCATTTAAGTGAAGAAATGCAACTCCCAGCATGAAAGGATTATTTTGCTAATCTTCCTTAAAGCTTCCCCCCAAGTATTCTATCAATATGAGGTTGTTGGTAGGAGACAACTTAAATAAACTTAATGCAAATGCTGGTTTTTGGAGCTGTGATTTGAAGTTGCACAGCATTCCACAGTCAGTGGAAGGGTATTTACTAGAACTGGTTTTAGTCGTTCTTTCATTCTGCTGTCCCCTAAATCTAAGACCCAATAGGAATAATGTTTCCCTGTAGCTGCCCTGGCAAATATGGCAGCAATTTTATTACCAGAAATTCACACAGCTTTCAAATCCAATTAGACTCATGCCATCCTGCTGTGGCATACATTAAAATTTAGCAAATGAATCTTACAGAATGACCTGCTGCTTATGCCATAGTATTTCTTCCTTTTATTAAAGGTTTCTTCAACCTGAATTTTATTTTTTCTGTTTTTCTACAGTTTTTCTACAGTTTCCCTTTTAGGAAAGGGAAAATGTATTCAGAGGCAGTGTTGTAAATGGTACAATATGTTCCATCTGAGATAATAGAGATGACCCGGTTGTTAATAAAAGATAAAACCATTTCCAGGGCCCTGAAGTAACTGGCAAGAGAACCCACAAGGCAAATAACTTTTTCTGTGTAGGCTTTTTAGAAAAACAAAACAAAATAAAAAACAACACAACTTCACCCCCATTTTAGCTATCCTACATATGCATTGGAAATATATGTCTCATGAAGTAGATGAAACCGCTGTCCCAAAGGTACATTGTGATGTGATTTCACCAAGAAAAAGGATTTACTAAGATTCTCTTTAGTAAAAGAGACCCTGGAAAAGCCATAGATCATTATAGCCAGAGTTGGACCTGAGAGATTCTTGCTGATTGACCGACTCTTAATCTTGTTAGGTGTGAGAACTTCTCATCTAGCACACAGAATATGAACTAACACACTAAATATTTTATTCTGTGGAAAGTTAAGTATCACAGGCTTTAATTCATCTTCACCAAGAGTCCTTACTGAAAATAAAATAGGCACAACTCAGGAGAGTAGGAGAGGAGAGGCATAATAATTAAAGCACAAATAATCAGAGCATGTGACTCTATTAAAATTTATTATTAGTATGCTTTGTAAAATCTGTCATACCTTTAGAGGTGGTTTGCCTTGATGAAGTGTTCTAGCCTGGGACACTGGGTTTTTGGATCCTTGAATCTTGCAAAGACAGTCCTGGTACGTGAAATGGGGTGAGTGTGTGGCAGCATAAAGCCCCATCTTGCTCCAGTAAGTCCCATCAATTGACCTGCAAAGCGCCCCAGGGTGTAGCCAGAACAGGGGAAGTCTGCACTAGTCTGCACCCTTTGGTGCTAACTCTCTCGATCCCTTCCTCGTGAACCAAAGGGTGCCTTTTCTAGTTGTCTTAGGGAAAGACCAGACTGGCTGGAGAACAAAGGGGCACTGGCGATAACGGTGCCTAGCGATTCCCCGAGGGCTGGCACTGGCATGAGATACAAACCCTGTGTCTGCACAGTGCCGTACCTCAGACTGACCTATTCATATGCCAGTTCTGGGATTAGGGAGCCTGGCAATACCTTTGCCTCTGCTCTTCTGCATGCCAAGCATGAGCACCGTGTATCTGAGGCTTGTACCCAGCTGCTTTGTTCTTCAGATCTAGGCCTGCAAAATGAAATCCCACCAGATCCGAGAAGGGCCAAAGGTGTTTGCTTTAACACTTTGATAAAGACTTTTCTATTTGTAACAAAGCTTTCTGGATGGCATAGTGGTTTATCTTGGTTAATCTATTATATGTTATTTTCACTCCTGCATTTTCATTGCTTAATTCATTTTAACTTGTGTTGTTGTGAGTTTCTTATATTGAGACCATCCTGTTTACTCATGCACTTAATTTGTCCCTGCAGCTGCAGTCTGAAAACCTTTTCTAGCCATGACTGTCTTGCAGGATTAGGCTGCATACACTGTTGCTCATGAACATTTTGTGTCATATTTGCTTTAGTGAATGATCTGATATCAGAGTGCACAGGAACTGTTTCTGTCATTTGTGTTATGATTTTTTTTCAGAACATGGAGTCTGAGCTGAATGTATAGGGTTGGGATTGTGTTAATTTTGCTTTTCTGCCTTGTTACCTCATGATGCTTTGGTTTGTATTACAACTTTGCCAATTCTTCATCCACTCTATTCAGTTTCCAAGAGAATGTGGAAATGGAAATAATCACCCTTTTTCCCTTCTGTGATACCTGCGCTTTCTTGTCAGTGAGTCACTCAGCCACTGTCCCATTTCTGAACATGCAGTTTTAATAGAAATGCCAAAGGTAGCGAGTCTACTCTAACGACTAAGTGCATTGAAAATCACGGAGTGGATGCGTTCAAAAGGAGTTGAGAGCTTGCTCCCAAAAAGCTTTTGAAACCCCACCAGAAATACGGCTAATCTTTAAGAGCAAGATTATGACTATAATGTCACTTTGTAGGAACTCCTTTCATACCCTGAAGGAGCTAGTTTGTATCTTTTTTCCAGAGGTACAAAAATATCAGAGAATTTGCCTGCTTACACACTCTACTAGGCAAGTGGGTGGGCAGGTAAGAATAGGCAGGAAAATACTGCAGCCTTCTTTTCTTCTTCTTCCTTCCTAAATGGTCTTTGGTTCTGGTTTGGAAAGATGACAATCTACTGTTTGCTTTTGTTCAGGGATGGATACACAGGCAATATCAACCTTCTGTCAGAAATGATGTGAACTAGTTGTTTTTTAAATCATTGCTTCATCAATGGCCCTTTTTCCAGCTGAACTAATGTTACTTCATCTAACCGTTCTCCAGTTCTTGTTTATGCTTTATTTACATCAGCTCCTCTCCAGAGCCAACAGGAGCAATCGTTAGTAAGGGATTCTTTTCGTCTTTCAGGTTGGAAAAGCCTGGGTAAAGCTCAAGGCTGTTACAAAGGTGTAAGAACCAGCAAGGTGTACACAGCCAGGCTCCCAGCTTGCTTTGCACAGGGCAGTCCCTCTGGAAGCAGGGCTCTCTGTGTGAAACACTCCTCCTTGAGTTATTGCCATAAAGAGGAGGGATCTGACCCATATATATTAGAGTCGAAAAGACCTCTAGAGTCACCTACTCCAACGTTTGCAAACAATGTAGGTTGATGTGATCCTCAGGGATGAACATTTGCCTTGAAATCAGTGACCCTCTCTGCCATATTACCTCCCTCTTCTCTCATTTTATACTATTTAATCTACATTTTTCCCTTCAGTAATTTTGAGCTATTACTACAGTTCTACCTGCTTTCCCTATGCTGCCAACAGTCCTCCCACACCACCCTCCACCTTCTTTTTATTAATTCTTCTTAAGTACTCACAGCCTGTTATCATGTCATCTTTTCTCTAGACAGGGCAAATTCAGCAGTTGGTTTTCTTGCCCAGCTACTCTTAATATAATAGTTGCTGTCTTTTGAACTTTGAGGATTTTTTTTTGTTTGTTTGCTGGCTGCCCTAGTTAAGTCATCTTTTTTCATCAAATCTACCACAATTTCCTAGTAGGTAATGCTCAGAGCAGTGCAGATGTAGCCTTACCAGTGAGGACTGTGTAAAACATTATTTCAATTCTGTGTATAATACTTTTGTTTATGTAGCCACAAGGACAGTAATCAATGGGATAGCAAAAAACACTGAATTTTACAGAAGTTATAGGAAAAATCACTGACCACTGTGCAAATCAGTGAAAGATGAACTAGGGCAGAAAGATTAAGAAATTCATAGAAAGATATTCTATCTATCTTCTTAACAATCCAAAGATAGACAACCACCCATAGATTTATATTTATTTTTTCCTTTTTAGAAAAACATATAAAATCTTAAAAAAAAAACCCAACATAGAAATTATATTTAAAATCTTTATTCTCATGTTCTCCGCAAAACAGTTTGGGCCAAGCTCCTTTACTGATTATCAGCCCATCTTGAATGCACACAGCACTTTGCCCCCTGGTCTCCAAAGGCACCCAACTGGTGCCACCATGCAGCACAATACCCAAAATGCTGCCTCCTCTTACCTGGTTCATGCATCATGTTCTAAATCACAGCATTTACTGAGTGGAAGTGAAATAACTTAGCATAAAGGCAAGGTCCGGTTTGAAAGAATCAGCACCAATTTTGGTTTGGAGTTATGAGCATATCGGTAGTAATACTGCAAAAAGGAACATACAGCCTATCTTTTTTAAAATTGCTTTTAAATTGAGGGGATGGAAGGGTCAATTTATGTATATATTATATGTTTGCTTTCATTTTAACTGCAAATAATTTTGCATAACGTGCGCTCAAGATTGTTTGAAACACATATACGACACTTCATCATATTTCTCTCTCAACACATTGTGAAAAAATAATGGGAGAGAAGGATATTCACTTAAAAACATAAAACTTTAATTAAAGGTATCTATACGTGAAGCATCTTTCTTCAGAATGTTATTCAATATTGCCACCTTCAGGCCAAAGTGTATCTAAGCAGTTAAGGGGATTTCTCCCACACAGAATCTTACAATTTTGCATGTTTACAACTTTTAAAACCATGCTAGTGCTTTTTCTTCTGAGACTTGGGAGGGGAGGGCAGGCAGTGGTGGCATTGTGAATTTGGGAAAATTACATTCCTTGAGCTTAAGGAAAGAAAAGCAGAGGCAAAGAAAGCACCACAGTTAATACATTAAACCCACATAGTGTGTGGTTTCCCTGAACAAATCGTCTCAGAGAACTAGAATTATGCTTGTTGGTTTTCTGCGGTTTACTTTTCTGTTGCCTTGTCTCTTGCAAAATTTCTCCCAAGCTTTCCCCTTTTCCTCCTACTTCTACGCAGGAAGGATAAAGATGATTTATAAAGTGAATAGATTTGGCTTGGTTGAAATTCAGATCAAAGTTAAACCTGAATTTATAAGAGGAATTCGCTAAATTAAGGAGACACAATGAATTCTGGTGGAAAAGAAAGGGAACTTATGTGATAGTAATTAAACTATGATCTTAATCTATAGCAAAAGCGTCAAAGCTATTTGGTTGTACCAAACATTTTGAGTCTCTCTTTAAGGGTTCAGTGAAAAAAATGATAAATAAAAGTAATCTTTCTAGGTAGGCACTCTCATTAAGTAACATTCACTTTGTCCATAGGCAAAAACTCTGCTGATTTCTTCCAGTGCTAACAGGGAGATGGGTCCGTGGCAGTGAGTTATTGATTAACTGATGGCAGGATCCCATTTCCTGTGTATCCAAAGCCAAACCCTTTTGAAATATAGCATTATGTAAACAGTGCCTTCCACCCAGAGAAAAATGTCATGCTGTTTAGTAACAACAATGGCAAACACTCCCTTTGGACTGAGGCACAACGCTTCACTTCCCACTTAAATGGTTTTGCACTGTTGCACTAAAGAGCTGGCACATTACTCCCCACAGGTGGCTGCATTTCAGCGGCTGGGTGAAATGAGTCTCTATTTCATCTTTCAGCCGTAGTGAGTACTAAACATAACATAGGGCTCCTCTGTTTCCACAGGCTATTAACCTTCCAAAAGGCTATTTACCTCTGAGGCTAAACTTCACAGTACTTCAACTTCAATTCTGAGAAATGTCTCTATTCAAAAACAACGCATTAAGTGAGAGTGAATTAAGTCTCCTTGCAACAAATGGTAAGCGTATGCCAGAGCTAAGTGGGGGCTTAGACAGCTTTTTGAACTTAGTCCTTCTCAAAAATAACATTTTTATTTTAGCAAGTTTGAGCAAAACCTCTTCATCCTTTTTTTAATAATGAGAGAAAGGCAATGAAACATATAACGTTACTGGACTTATGTCTGTAAAAGCATCTTAAAATATGGCACTTTATCAATAGTATTTTCATAGGACTTAACAAAACATAGCAGAAATTCAGAAGAACTGAAAGCTGATGTCTCCAAAAGAAAATGGTAGGTCTGCAAAGACTTACTGGCATCCTTGACATAAAAAACCTTAGCTTTCTTCTTGGGGAAATACAACCCTCATCCAGCCGACAACAGGACCACCTAAACAAATAGTTTAAATTCTCAGTTAGCTGAAGGTAATGTTTGCTTAATAGGGCAGGCGGAAAGGGTTGTTCTCAATAAGTAGCTGGGCTAGTTTAACCACAGGCACTTCAACAGCTTCAAGTATGAGTACAATCCCAAGTGAACTTGGAGGGAGAAGCTTTATTGAGGAAAGGGAGGTATGTATTTATGTTACAGCTGGATTAAACAAGATGCTATATATGCCATGTCTACAAGGTATTGCACAAAACTTGTAGAGAAAGATAATAGCTAAGCATTCAATAGCTCATTTTCATTCCCACTGTCATTTAGAAAATGTGGCTGAAAGTGAGATGTTCTCTGCTTTTATAAAATGGAGAATTATAACAAAAAATGAAGGGCTGTAGAAGTGGGTGGTTAGTCAGAAATACTTTCTACACTGGGAAGAGGAAATAAAAGTGAAATTAGATACTAAAGGGAGGAAAGCACATCTGACAATAACTCAGCATTCAGTCACTGGCAAGGGGAGCTTAACAGTCCAAACAACAGACTTTAAAATGTTTTAATCTGCAGGATCTGTAGAATTATGTATAGGAAGAGGTATCTTGGTTGTTTTCTCAAATTAAATTGATTGAGGTCTGTGCATTATATTACATGGATTTATTGTGATTAGATCTAAATCGAAATATCTTTCTTCCCAAGAGAGATTCAGAAACTCAAGAACTTTTTTCTTTTTCTTTTTTTAATGCCATGGGTTTATCTCAGGGACGTTGTGGCATTTTTCCTGCATCCATGGTAGCTCAGAAACTGGCACACCAATTGGCTGCTGCCTTGCACTGAAAAAGCTGTTGCAGTTCAGTGTGGCTACATGGAGGCAGTTATAATACAATCACAGTGGTATCTGAACACTGTGTAATCTCCAAAGTGCTTGAGGATGAATGGCTTATATAGATGCAGAATATTATTACTGTATACTCTACTTAATTGGGACATACTGAATAGGGATAGCTGCTTTACTGGGTCTGTCTCCGTGGAAAATAATGACAGTGTGTAGTAACGACTGTTAGTTAATCAAGATAGTATTGGCATATATTCTGCTTAAGAGGTCTGATTTAGTTTCTGCTAAATAAAATGCTGTTTAACCACGTGACATATAGGTGTGAAATCCTGAACTGGTTTTTAAGTATGCAAATACGCCAATAAAGACGAAGCAGACTATTTTCCTAGATCCTTGGGTAGCTCGGTCAAGGGTGGCTGAGTTCAGTGGCGCTGGCTGAGGGTACGAGCAGTCTGTCAGCATTGCACCAAATCACTTTTGATCGTGGCACTGACAAGCCCACTGGCAGGGGTAATTCTTGCTTGGCATTTGTGTAGCTCATAACAAGCGAGTGTGTGCATTGAACCGTGTAAACAGATGCACACCAAATACTGTGTCGCACCGTCCAGTTATGGGCCTGACCACTCTGAAACAACCCAGTGTGTGTGGTGCACCTTCTTCCCAGGCTTCCCCAGTGGAAGACATCAGAGCTTTTGGATTGTATGGGGACCGTATCACTCTCTTCAACAAGCTGTCCTGCATTTAACTTCTTCCTTGCCAGCTTCAAGCATGCTTGGGCCCCAGTAGGCCTTTTCATGTGAATTCAGTAAGTCTCCCTGGACTGTGGCTCAGTGAAGTGCAAAGCAGTTCTGCTAAATTAAACGGCAGTCTGTAGAAGAACTAATTCAGTTTTTAGTGTTGAGAGGCACTGGGGCTTGATGGACCTGGCACATGTGGAAGTACTACTGCTTTGTTTTCTCAGCCGTAAACCATTTGCTTAACCGTAATATAACAGTATATTAGTCCATGCCTCTTTCCATAAGAATGTTGATCTTCTCTCACCTGACAAATCACATACTTTTTTCACAGGAAGGAAACGCAGTCTTTGATCTCTCTGTTAGAAAGATAATCATGCTAGTAAATGCTGCAAATCATTGCAGACTTCATAATGGGGTATTAAAATGAAAAGCCCACAGATGCTCTTAATGATTTACAGCCTTGCTGATTAAACACCTTGGGCTGTTTTATTTTACCATGGAACCAAAGAGACTTTACCATTTGTCCTGTATGGAGAAACCCTGAAGATACTGATAAGTCATTTCTGAGTAAAAATTTGTAAAGTCACTATGAAACCAGTAGGTGATCTCAGAAATCATCTAAGCATTCTTTTCAAAATCAGCATTTGATACCAGAAGTATTGTTTTCCATATGAGAAATCCTTTTAAATATCTTGTGCAGTGGATCTGGTAACTGCTGGAAGCTGTGTCTTATTATAGCTCCTTGAAATATACATTGTAAAATTAAAATCATTCAAAGTGTATTCTGCTTCTGAGTTCACAGAGTTTCCATGAAAGTTCAGTGTTTCTATGGTTTTCTTTTCATACTGTCAGCAATTTCTGGACTCTGGAAAACTTGGGGTTTGCTTCTTACCCTGAACTGAAAAACACCATAAAAGCTGAGCAAACCCTATGATGTTACATTCTTCAGTTCTAACCTGGACTACAAAATTGTTTGTCAGTAAGCTGTGATGCCTTGTATGCTATATTTGATGTATTTCTTGAAACCTCAGCTGCTGAAATAATGCACAGAATTAATTTCATCTAACTTATATCACCTGAAAATTAAAGCATATGTTTTCAACTGGTTTTCTAAGTGTTCTTGCTTCTCTATGCAGCTGTGTAAACAGCCAGTTTGGTGGAGTTCCAGGACAAGGTGAGGTGTGAGTCTCTTTCTGGAGATGGTTTTCCCTCTTTTTCCACTAACAGAAAGGGACTTTGGCTGGCATGCTTAGCCTAAACATTACCTGTTCCCTTTCTGAAACTCACTCTCTGGGTTCCTTATGTTAAACTTCCATAACTCTTTGCATACTTTCTATTGTCTATCTTTAAGCAGAATAGCTCATTCCTTGTTGTTTCTCTTTGTAGCTTGTTTTAAGAATAGCATACTTTTTAATGTCTTCTATTCTCTATATTTCCTACCTATTTCACATTTAAGTGAAGGTAAGGCTGTGAAGGTCTGTCTCCAGTGCTCTGTACCCCATAGGTACTGGGGCTCTTACCTGCCTCCCAGGTGAACAAGGTTATTCAGTTTGTTCAGTGCAGAGGATCTCCATGGAGCCAGCTGACTGCTTTTTGTGGGACCAAGAAAGAGTCAGGGGTACCTCCTTGAGGAAATTCTCAGCAGAGCTCATAGGACAGGCCATAAAAATATTTCAGATGCAAATATTCTACTCACCGTTGCAGCTGTATAATCTGGAGGAGTACCTCCAGATTTAGAGATGTGAGAACAAAATGTAGCCCTATTAACTTAGCTGTTCCTAGTCTATGAGAATGTCAATTATGAACAGTTTGGCCCTAGATAATTAGACAACAAACTTCTTCTTAACTGCTAGTAGGAATTAATTCTTTGCATGGTCTTAATTTTATTGTATTTCACAGAGAAGGTGAATCAGACTCGTGATTAGTTTTATTCTCTGTAAACCCTTTCAAGTCATAGGATGAAATAAAATTATGACTGAGTCTAATGATGGACATGGATCAAGATGGCTTTTTTCTGTCAGAAAATGGACTGTTATGAAAAGGTTTCCTTCCATCATTAGTTTAGGAAAGAAGAATCAAGTTGAAAAATAGAACAGAAAATAAAGGTAAAGTTATAGACTGCAGTAGGCAGAGAGAGACAGTTTCAGCTCTTCCCAATTTGCTAGAAAGTATCTTTGCCTCTCTCATCACCTTTCATTCCCCCTACTCCCAGCTTATGTTAAAATATTTACTTAGGCTGTTACCTAAAACCACAGCAGCTAAACCACTTTAGTATGGGGTGAATTTGCAACACGATTCTTATAATTTGTGCCCAGGGACTGGGCAGAACTATGCATCATTATGCAAGTGGCGTATGTAACAGCCAGGCTAAATGGTAAAACAAAAAGGAAAATAAAGGAAATCACTCATGGATGTGCCTGAAAATTGACACAATAGTTTTCCCTGAAGCAATTCTGTCATATTGTGAAAATATGTGCTTGGACCATTTTAAAACTTTTTATTATTTACTCAATAGACCGTAACAGCTCTGGAGCTTACTGCAGTGTTTATTCAATAGATGAGCTCTGTATTTTTGGTCTATCATGTAAATATGCATTTGAGCAATTATAAAAGGGCATATTTCACTCAATGGGCCATAGGGGCTCCTCCGGAGCCTGTTATGTTGTATGGTATTTTGTAGTATGTTGCAGTTCTAATGTTAATACAGACATACTCATCTCCATGGTGTGCTCTTTCAGTATGCTCTAAGGACTGGGTCCCTTCTAACCACTCAGGTGCCTGCATGGAAAGGGGTATTGCTCCAAGCAGCATTATATTGTGCCAAGCTTCTCTCTCTCTCTTTAAAAAGAGACCTGCTTCTGGGGGTAAGCAGGTCAGTGGGAATTAATGCCACTGTCCAAACTTTACTAGAGGATCGTATAGTTAAATTAACATGAAAAAAAAAACCACTTCCTCCAATCCCTTGGTAGCCCCTGCATGCTTGCTTGAAAATCTTAGTTTTCTGGTGTGTCTGTGAATGTTCCAATGACATTATCTTAAGCACATGGAATTTATTGTCTTTTTTAAATAATGCAGACACTTGGCTTTGTCTTGCACTGATTCTTGTCAGCATCCCCCTGCATAGGATCTGTGTGTTTCTAGTGACCCAAACGGGAAGCTGGAGCGGCAAGCTGAAGCATCCTGTGAAAGCCTGAGGTGCAAGGGTTTACTTCTTCAACCATAAGCATCTCTTCAGGCTGCATGAGGGAGGAGCTCTTCTGTAAACAGCAGTCACTCAAGACTACAAGGGTTTTCACCTGCCCCTGGCTTTCCCACAGAATGATGAAACCTGTGCTTAAGGTATTTACCTCAGACCCTGTGACAGGATAAGGAACCTGTCTTAGCTATGAAAACACCTCCTCAGTTAAAAGCTGGACCAGAATCTCTGTTAGTGCATGTTAGCCTATATGACTGGAAATATTTTATATTGTCATCTCTGCTCCTTCCCTTACTTTAATGAAAAAAAAACCTGATTAATTGTTGGATTTTTTGGATTTCTGCCTTCTCTTGTTTTCTTAGTTCTTTCAAAGCTGCTGGCATTGCTGAGGCATTAACACCAGTAAGAGGGGAGTTTGCATATGCAAATTGTACTCCCTTAATTAAAATCAGGAGCACTTGATTACACTGCTGATCCCCAGAGCTGCAAATATGTAAACAAAGGTTACATGCTCAGAAAGGAAAATTGAGCCCTAAGTCATGTTTTTGTGATAGACTTTTGTTAGTTCTTAGTCTGCTGTTAATGTGAAGCCCAGTGCCAAATTAATTTCCTTATTCCTAGATTCAAGTGCGTGCTCTTCCAGGAGCACACTTTGTGGTTATTTTGTTTAGGTTTGGGATTGTTTTGTTTTCATTTTGTATTTGCTCCTCTGATTTGGAACCCTCTTGCTTTCTAGTTGGTAGGAATAAAGCAATTAAGAGCAGGTGTAGCTTGAAGAATGTGATGGGTCATCTAGAAAAAGTGATTAACAGGAAAAATAAGTCATGGGTTTTCATTTGTTTTTTAATTGTCCTCTAGTGTGTGGCCTTAGTCCTTCAAAATCCAGAGAATGCTGAGCTTTTGCTGCCTCCAGAAGTCATGAGGACTTTCACTGGTGGACCTGAGAAGACGATTCGGTGAGACGTTGCCACTTGTGGTAACCACCTTTCTCAAAATGCTTGTTCCCATCCTTGCACAGTAGTCTTTAGCCCCCCTCAGCTATGTTGATATAACTGTCCTTGGATCATTCAAATGATCTGGTCACAAAAAAACCCCCAAAAAAACCCAGCAGAGCACCCTAGTACTGTTTGCTTTCTCTAAAACAGATTATTTTAATTACCTAACTCATAGCACAGTTCCACAAACAGTGCTGGCATGACTGAGAGCCCTGGTGCGAGCCAGGGAAAATAAAAATGGCTGGGGAGGGATAAGTTGAGGAGCAAGAATTTCTTAGACTAGATATACCAATGTCACAAGCATACTTTGCAGATGGACCCTCTCTGATAAAGACAGTAGTGTTACATTTCAGTTTTTCTAAGCACAAAACAGTGTAGCAGTGCAGAAGATTTGCTTTCCTTACAAACATGTCTTATTGAGCTGTCAAGTTCCCTTTTTGATCAGTCAGTTATCTCCCAGTCTTAACAAATAAGACCACTCCTGGAACAGATATGGGAATTAAAAGGACACAAGATACTTATATTGGTGTAGCTCCCACAAATCCACATCTTCCCTAGGTGTTTGCTTAAGAAGCCATGTATATGGTGCAAAGTAGGTGTGATGCTCTTCCATGCTGTTTTGTTATACTTGCTTTGCAAGGCAAAAGTGACTGTACACAGTATTAGTCAGTAGAGATTAAGACTTGTTTTTGGTAAGAAGCTCTGAGATTTTCTAAGGCTGTGGTCTGATGTGCCTGTTAACTTTTTTAAAAAAGAATGTTGCAGGCACTTACTTTTTCAGCATTGATCTTAGTTTTAACACTTTGAGGTCTTTTCTGCTTGCTGTCGGACTATCTATGGGCTTTTGCTGATATGAAAGATATGTAGCAAAATTCAGCATCTGCACAGAAATAGCAAAGGCTGATGCCAATATGTCACATTTTCAGTTTGTAAATTCCACTAACTCGTTTCACTTAAGGATACAATTCAAGCCCACTCTGCACACACAGCCTCTAATTAATTAGGAGTAACTATGAATAAAAGAAAATCTGTAAAATAAACTTCCACAAACTTCACAGGTCTGATGAAAGCATAGCTGTAGGACCTAAGTTCAAGGCAGATCATAGCTACCCAAGTGCCTATCAGAGTACAGCTTTGGGTAAGATTCATTGCCATTAAGAAAGACAATTTTGATCAAAGTCCATAGAATCAAAGCATATATTCACCAAATCCACATATTGACCCCAGCATAAATACACAAATTGCCATATTCTGATCTGTGACATAGAGACTTCACATCATCTGGAAAATGGATCTCTGCATTTTGTCTTAATTTTCATGGTACTTAGTACACAGCCAAAGTAATACCCAACCTAGATTATTAATAGAAAGGAATGTGTTTCCTAAAGATGAACTAGAACCCAAACACAAAGGGCAAGTTTCTTTTATCAAGATAAAGTATATTCTCTTGTCAGTTCCTGCACACATCGCATAAACGTTAATGACAGTTTCAGCCACACACATGTATATCTCTCATTAACACTAATGGACAATACACGCACATAGATCTCTGGTTAATACTGATGGGAATTACATATACGTGCAAAACTCATTAGCATTAATGAGAGTTCTCCTGTGGATATCTAATGATCATTAATGGGAGTTACACGCATGTGTATTTCCCATTAACATTAGTGGCACGTGCATCTCATTAATAATTGATGGAAAATACAGGAAGCCATATTTCTCATTAATATTAGTAGGGGTGATGCACACACTGCAAAGAGAAAGCTGTTCCTGCTGCATCCTCAATGAGGAAAGTTTGAGCTGTTGTTAATTCTGTTCTAAAGTAACTTCAGTTTGTGCTGTCTTGGTGAATTATCCAAGGTGTCCATGACCTTGGCCACAAGGCACAGGTTTCCTTCCCACATGAATGAAGCATTTCTGAAAAAGCCCAAATATTCTTTTCTTTGGTACCAGACAGCACATCATCTCTGCAGGTTTTTTTAAGCAAACATATTTCTGAATTGCTGCTATTTCAAAGAAAAGTCTGTATATGCTTTTCACAGCATAGGGGTGACACACACCAGCTGCTGAGTTATTGCTCACAGGCACACAAAATTTATTATAAGTTCTTGTGATCATAACTCCATTTTACATCATGCACTAATGTAGTATCGTGTTAAACTCTGACATGGTTCCTGACGAATGTAGTAGAGACTAAAGGTTATAGCTTCCCTTTGAAGTAAAAAAGGTATGGTTTTACTACAGTACTGAGCTTTTTATCCTTCTGGTTACTAAGGGATTAAAGTTCAGTGCCCCTTTCAAAAATGTCTTCTCACACCTGCCAAACTGCTTCCATGGGCTTTTCTATAGGATCGTATTTTAGATCTGTTGAACATCTGCTATTGCTGTTGCGTAGTGTCAGTGCAGAGCTCAGAGTTTCACGTGGTGGGGCAGCTGAGGAGTCTGTTCCTGGAGAGGACTTCCCTCTCTCTCCTCCATGGGGCATCACTGCTTGGCTGGGTGCTGGAGAGCTAGGAAGAACCTGCAGCTCAGCATCAGGAGGGTAGATGCTGTCCACGTGGTGTGAACAGGGATGAGCAGACAGGGCTAAGGAACACCATTGATCTCCCTGCCAAGTTACATATATTGAGAGAGGGGAAGGTGATTCCATAAAGCTCTGGCCTGGGAATCAAGTGATTTGCAATCAGTTGTCACCTTCATACCCCATTGTAGGATAAATTATTCTTCTTCTATACTTTGATATACCTTCCACCTTGTACACAGGAATTATAACCTGAAATAGGATCTCTAGATGCCACTGTAATGTCTTAGCTACAGCTAATACTAACAACAGCCACATCAGATATATGCTATTTAAAACAGAAAGCAATATATTTATTTTCAGAAGTGCCCTTTGGTAAGATAGTCTTATTGCTTTTCTCATTACTGTACAGAATTAGAATATCCATTGTCCATGCAAATTAGTTACAAAAAACAATGTTTGCAAATAACAGATGAAAATTAAAAGATTATGTTTGGCAAACGCAACTGTACTATATTAGATTCCTTAAGGCTGGGGGAGGTATATATTGCACCTTCCTGTGCCAGTAAGTCCGCTGCTGTACAAGAGGGCTTTAGTGCCGGGAACGGCAGGCTGTATCACTGCGGCAGCTGCTCCATTTCAGGAGCCTTCTGGAGAGAGGGAGAGGGAGCGAGAGTGTGAGAGCAGTTTTAACTCCCACGAGAGCTGTGCAGACAAACTGCCTCGCATGAGCCTGTTCCACCTGCCCTAGCTCTGCCCCTTTGGCAGCATGCGTTGAGCAATCTTTTGTTGCTTATAGGTTCCTCGTCATTATAGTGGTGTAAGAGATGTTGTCACTGCTTTTGTTACCAGCAGATGTTTTATTGCTGGGCTCCCTGACCCCAGAGGGGTCTATATGGGCCCTGTATGTAATCTACTTCATTTTGCCTATGTAATCTACTTCATTTTGCATGAAAATCAACAACAAATTTAGATACAGTGGGCATAAGTGCATAAAACTCTTTATAAGCACAGATATACAGACTCGGACATATGCTTGCATAAGATGCGCACACACACGCACTTACCCGCACTCACATTCACCCATCCTGGAAAGTCTAATGCAGGAAAGGTGATTCTAGTACTAAAGGATGACAGATGTCAGAAGACATCAAGGAAAATCACAATAATATTCTGTCTGGCTACAGCAGCATTAAAGATTCTAATCTGTA
The DNA here is from genome assembly GCF_900496995.4 of Aquila chrysaetos chrysaetos. NCBI lineage: Eukaryota > Metazoa > Chordata > Aves > Accipitriformes > Accipitridae > Aquila > Aquila chrysaetos. The sequence continues at coordinate 20,241,816 of NC_044015.1, forward strand.
ACTACAGCTTTCACTTATAATTCAGAATTCAGCTGCTAAACAAACTAAATAATTTATCAAGTACAATATGTTCTACCTCGGCAGCTTGCAAAAGCTGCAGCCATACCTTTGTTTCAAAGAGTCACCAAATGGTGGAAATGTCAAGCTCTTCCTTAAAGTGCGTCTTCCTCAATTCCCTTGGTAGATAGCACTGATTTTTTTTTTTTTTTTTCCCCTAAAGATGTTTTATTGTTTTTCTACTTTTCATCAGGGTGGGGTTGCCATGGCAATAAAGTAGGATGTCTTGCTGGATTTCACCTTTGCTGTCTTGCTTCATATGGTTCTCTCTCCTCAGAGCAAACATGGTGGACGCAATGCACATACAGATGTCTGATTTCAGATTTCTTTCTCGAGCATGCTTGGCAGCCGCTCTCCTGAGACAGGCAAAGCAGCACTTCACAAGCAGTGCTTCACATTCATCCTCCCACTCTCTAATGGCCACCATCACGTCTCCCTTGCTTTGTGAGCTCTCTTGTAAGATAGACAAAGTTTCTCATGAAAGACTTGCTTCCAGTGTAAACAGAAACTTTTGTTTAAGCGTTTCAATTAACTAAATGACAAAATCAATTCTCCTTCTCTTGAAGTTAGTTGAGGTTAAATGGTGAAATATGCCACAGTAGAAGTTGGAAACATCAATTTCATATCCCAGCAATATGCCCAGAGCTAAGCCGGTTACTGGATTTAAAAGGCTGGGTTTAGGTTGTGATGCTGCCATCATGACTGTGCCTCTGGACTGGGTCTCTCCCTTCCTCTCTGTCAATTTATTGTCATCCTAATTTTCCCAGTTAGACTTCTAGGACTTCTCCCAGAAAAAAAATGTTTCAAAAATTAAATCACTCACCGAGATGAAGAGTTTCCATTTTATACCTCTCTCCTGCATCTTTCAAAAATAGATTATAAATCTGTTATCTATATCTGAATTTCACAGTGGTAGCATCTCAGAAATCCAGGTGAAAAGGATACTAAATGCAAACGTAAGTCACAGTCCTTCAGTTTGAACCTTGCAGATCAGCTCTTCTCTTCTTGTGGAGTACCATCAGTGGAAATAGCTGGTATTTCAGGGTACACTAATGAATAATGCATCCCATGAACATACCACTAATATCATCAGAATTTAAAACTCCATATCCCAGTAGCTATATGTCACAAAAGAAATAAAAAAATACATAGCATTTTTAATGTGATGTGAATTTTTTCCCTTTAGTCTTTGGATTTCTCTTTGCAATCCAACCAAAGTAACAGTATTACATAAACTCCTGTGGATTAGCCATGACACCTTTCTTTGCCGCTTTTCAATACTCTGCTTGTAATGACCAAGCTGAGAAAATGTTTCCTGATTTCCAGTCTTTTCAAGGTCTTATCCTCTGCTTTCCTTCTGTCTTACTCACCAGAGTTGCATTAAGTTTCCCTTTGATTTTACTGATGTTCTGCCAGGGCAATGTTAGTGTCATTTTAAAGTATCACTATAATATTTGTTCTTCTGACTACATCGGTCTCTGACTGCCAGTCCCACTTTTTCTCTTGAACAGATACTATTAGTAGAGTTATTATTCAAACATTATAGCACCCAAGAGACATGGGCATCGTCTAGCTTTTCCATTTAGTTAATGCCTTAGAAAACTTACAATCTGGGTAGAAGACAAAAAGCACCACATGGATATCAAAACAGAGGGGAAGAAGGGTGCAACAAGACTATATGATTTTGCATGCTAAGCAGCAATATCTGCATGGTGATATTATCTCTTACTTTGGGTGTATTATGATAATAGAGAGTTTGAAGGGGAACTTCCAGAGCTGTCAGATGGTTGTGTAGCTGTTCCTTCAGGAGCTCTTGCATAGGATGTGGTGGGGCAAAATCATGAAGTTATTTGTCTGAAAATCTTGCGGTTAGCATAACAGGTTGGCTTGCCAGGTGAATGGGTGGTAGGAATTGATTTCTTAATAAAGAAGTCACTCAGAAGATTGAACAAACTTTTCTGTGATGTGAGAAAATTTAGTGCACGTTATTTTGTTGAACTGGAACTTCTGTTTTCATCCTGGTAGTAATGGCCTGCAAATACAGGTTTACTGCTGCCATCATGACAAAGACTCTGTATTTTACAAGACAGACTCTTTACTATTTCTGCCCCAAACTAATACTTCTGAGCATGGTATGTCACAGCTACAGTGATAATCATGGTTGTAGATCAAGCTGTGCTTTGGCTGCTTCTCTCCAGGTTTCTTCTCAGGGCAGAGGCCAAGCTTCCTGCTAGTCGTTTCGACAGGACTAGGCAAACCTGTGCCTTTTAAACCAGACTTCAGTCCAGTTACTAACGCATGAGGCCCAGCTTCACCTAGCACTGGTAAGCCTTTCCTCAGAGCAGCTGTGACAGTGCCTGATTATAGTGACCGAAAAGCAGGTTCTGCACAAAAAAACCAGTGTTTATTCTGTCACCTGAAATGTGCAGCATGTGTAGGTCCCTTGTTCTGGAAAACTGAGCTGTGGCTGCTGACTTGCTGCTATTTTAAGAATGCACCAAACCCCAGGCAGCAAGTGACAAGAAGAAAATCAGAATGTTTTTAAAGGTAGTTACATTGCTTAACATTTTTATCAGGAAGATTTCAAAGTGTTTTGTATGAGTATTACTATTATCCCCAGGTTATACGTGGTGGGACTAAGATAAAGTACAGATTAGCTACTTTCTCAAATCCATGTGAGAGTTAAGTGACAAAATCAGGAATGGGACCCCCTACCTTGGCTTTCCATTAAATGTTGCAATTATTATATAGCCCCATGTCACGTACATTTCTGGCATATACAAGTCTAACTCAGCTGCACTCTCTGACATTTAATTCAATGACAATATGTGCATTTGGGGGGAAAAAAAAGGACTAATTTTGGGGCAAGCCCTCTGTGCTGTTTATAGTCTAAAATGCATTTAGTGTGAAAATCTGATGGCTCTTGAATACATCTTTCTGGACTTTTTGCTGAGCCTGCCAAGAACACTGATAATTAACGAAGTAATTTTTTTGACAGAAACAAAAAGGCTGACCATATGTTTTGTTTATAGTCCTGTACCATTTCTCTAAAAGAAAAATGGAACTTGAACCTGCATTAAGTATCAGAACTGAAAATACAGTTCATTACTTATCACATTTACACTGAATAAAATTAAAATTCATCTTTTACGTTCAATTGCATTATTAGAAATATCTAATACTATTTGATTAACAAATTTTTATAGGCCCAAGGACAGTTGGCTGAGCTGAGGTGCTGAAGCATATTATGGTGCAGTATTGCCTGTGTGTTGGTGTGTGAGCTCTACCCATAGTTGAATCAAATGGGAAAACCCATGAGACAAATATCAGTTTTGTCCTGCTTATAGTAACCATGATGTTTGCAATATCACATTACAGCAGAGGTTCAGTGAGGTACTGTTATATTCTCCTAACTCTGTATAATATAAAAAAAAAAACGGTAGCTGCCTCAGATTGCCTTACTCTGGGGGAAAAAAATCAACATCTGCAGCTGAGGATGATTCCTAACTGCTGCTGAGAGAAACAAAATCTCATAGGCTTCACTGCTGTAGAATAAAGCCAATAAAACACAGCAATGCAACTGCAATAATGATGTATTACATAGAAGTGTTTAAAATGTATGCATGTGAACACATTTATGAAAAATATTTTTTGTAGTCCTTCAAAAAGTCTTGCAGGCCAGATACTGAAATGTCTTTGATTTTTCATATTTAATATTTCATTAATTATAACAATTGTAATGGATAATTTGCATATATAATAGCTTCTGTGTGTTAAGATAGTAAAGTTATTTACAACTTTCACCTAAGCAGCAGGTTTCTTTAAGCACTACATACATGCACTGTGTATTTATTTGGCAACTATGTAAACAGGAGTATTAAAAACTCTTGTTTAGGGTATGGGACTGACCCCTCCTAAGGTGATAAATACTCAGTCACCCTTTAATCCACTTTCTAACCCTTCTGCTGAGATGCCCATTAAGTCTGTTAATTGGTAGTGGTCACTCATGACAGGAACAGCGGTAGCCTTGGAAGCACAGTGGGACCTGTGACCTCCTTCTTCAGCAGATACAAACAACTGCCTGTTTAGGAGGATAATTCCAGCTCCTTTCTGCTGACCTGTGCTGGATTCAAATTACTATCCTAAAAGGAAAAGCCTGTGCAAGGCCCATGACAAACTTTAAATGCATTTATTTTTAGGATACTAGCAGAGGGGAAGCAGAGATGAGTAAGACTTTGATCCCAGGAGACTGCTGCTCTTCAAACAAACAGTGAATACCTGACCTATAATTGAAGATAGGTCATGGTATCTTACTTCTTGTGGGTATTATAGTACCCACAGGTAGTCAAAGAGGCAGCGGAGTTGTGATATTAACACAATTCATATGCTGATGAGCCAGAGCTCTTTCATGTAAGAAGTGAGTTACGGTTTGTCTGTGCAACTGGATGAGAACCATTTCAGTACACGTTATACTGTTATTCTTGAGCTGTGTGATGTCTTTAATATTAACCATTGTCTTTATTTCTATATCTGAGTAATTCCCTGAAATGGGATACAATATTAATAATCTTGAATAGTTTAGAAATCTGCTGATTGAAGCAAATGCTTTAATCACCTTGCCAAACAGAATCAATAAGCAAATATCTGTTGACTGAAAATAGTTCAGATAAATTAAACAGAGTATTCTGTTTGCATTTACTACTGCAACAGTATCAAACAGACCAGGTCTGAATATTCTTGTTTTCAGAAATTTGATGCAATGCGGCTTACAACAAGCAAGAAAAAAAAACTCTTTTCTGATTAAAGACTACTGGGAAGGGCAGGTCAGCCATTGATCTCAATGCTCATTTTAGACACACACAATGTGAATACAACACTAATACAAATCTGAAGGATTTAAATCTTGTTAATTTTAGAGTGGACCAAACCCACAGCGCTTGCCAACCACACTGCTCAACCTGAGAGAGAACAGGACATTACTCCTACTTTCAGAAACCTAGAAGCTCTCTCTCTGAAAACAGAAACCATTTTGTATCATCACAACAGACATGGAGAGATGTCAGTGAGGGCTGTAACTTCGGTCAAGGATCTCAGAGCAAAATCAGACAAACTCTTTTGTGACAAAGATTCAGCATTAGTGCAAATGCCACTAGTTATAAAATAGTGAGGGGGAAAAAAGACATGCTGTATAGGTGAAATCTCAGTAGACTGATTCAATTTTTTCCATGAAGCATTAGCAAGGTTTTAAATAGCTGCAACCTGCATATTAAAAATGCCCATGTGTATAATACATGAATAAGGGCACCTTGGCTGAATACATTATGGAACAGACTGTCATCTTTACCCTCTTCACAATCATACTTTTGCTTGCTTATGTGAATAGACAAGAATAGCGAAGAGCACTTATCAAAAGTTAAATTAGTGAATCAATGGATTAAGACCCTATTTTTAAAAAATAAGCATCTCTCTGCCAGTTCCTTTCTTTCTACTGCTTTTTCAAGTCAGGCCATTTCTCTGCAGTTCTTTATTTAGACACAAAGCCTGGTAAATGATCATGTTTTATCCACAGACTGACTGGGGCTTTTTTGTGATTCATTCACCTGCTGCTCCAGCAAAGGCGTAATCCCGTCTTCATTTATATACCTAAGAGACAATTCAGATACAGGAAAGAATGTATGCTACCAAAAGGAGACTGTTACATTTGCTGTGCTTGATATATGTGAAGTGTGGCAAAAACCTCTCTGCAGCTGTTTGTATTTAGGATGAGAGGATATAATAATGCACTTGCAGGGCAGGAGTGACTCACTGAATATTTAAAAAAGATATGCAGATTTTATGCTATTCAATAATATATATATATATATATATATATTTCTTTTGACAAGCCACATATTCCTGGCCCATTAGCCCGTTTCAGGAAAGAGACACAGAATTTTTGGATCAAAGTAGTTTGACTTTTTCCCCTTAAGTATTGATTCCCTGTGTAACCATTATTTTGCAGCCCTCTGTAGAAAGGCTAGCAATTCAGCTTTTTAATGATGCACTATCTCTAATGATGGAAGAAAAAAAAGAGTGGCAAGTTTTCTGGTAGAGATGGCTCTTGTCTATGACACTGGGTTTTAGCTCTCAAGTGAGTGGAACAATGTATAGCTCCAAGTGACAAAGCTTATGATTTGCTGTTATCAGTGAGAGCTTGCTGAGAAAATGAAGTGCATGCCTACACTTCTATTTTATATTCCATGGAAATTAAAACCATTTTAGGCCCTACATGCAGGCCTTTACAGATATCTGAACTGTATTTTTTTCGTCTGACTCATGTCTCTGTGAGTCATTTATAGGACTTTCATATGCAGAGAGATTTTTTAGGCTATTTGTGATGCACCTTTAAGTCTATTTAAAGCCCCCCTTTTTAACAGGGGCTGGGCGCACAAGGGAAAAAAGTTTTTTCTAGATAATGCTTTACAATGATAGAAATTACAATGATGTTTAGAAAATGGAAATCCCTTCCTATTGTAACCACAAACTATTTCTAAGTAGGAGCAGGCTCTTACCTGTATTTAGTACATTTCATCGAAAGTAAGGAAATCCAGTTTGCCCTTTCTTGTGTGACCTTGACAAATCTCGACAACCCTAAGATTTCGTATGGCCCCAGAGTTAGACAAAAGTCCCAGGCTTCACACAGCGTCCGGGCGGACTGCCTCAGCCCTTCGCAGGCTGTGCTGCACTCGGTGCTGGAGCAGTAGCTGGCAGGGAGGACAGAGCGACAGAGATCATTAGCAACCCTGTGAGACACCACTTTGGCAATCTATATTGTACTTGGGAACAAACATCAGTACTGCAGGGAAAAAAACAAAAGATGCAAGATCACTAAAATGGCAGAGCTACTGTGTTTGCTTAAAGAAAAAATAAAATCAGCAAACAAAGGCATTGGCAAGTAAAGGACTCGGAGTTTATTGTTACCTCCAGTGCAGGTTTCACTGTCCTTGTACACCATCCTATTACACTAAGGGTATGAAACTAAATTTCCTTTCTTCTCCAGGACTATTTGCAAGCTGCTCCCAAGTCCCACATCAACACACACTTCTTACTTAAAGATGGCTGCCAAATTGCAAAGATAACAAAACAAAGCGATCAATTCCTGTTTAAAATGATCAGATAATAGTTAGCAAAAACATTTTTTTCTGGCTGCCTTTTCAAACCCCTACTGACATAAAGGCGGGGGGGGGGGGGGGTGTGTGTGTGAAAAAAGCTGAAACCTTAAAGATACATCCCTTTTGTGGGAAGGCTGGAATGGTCTCTTCAAGGCTTTCTCTTTATTTTGAAAATTTTTAGAAATATAGATTAGAACAGACCAAAGAGAGGGATGAGATGATACCCTAAAAGGAAAGCATGAAACAATATTTAAATGATGTGTGACTTCATTGTTGCCTGAAGGCATGCTGAATTCATAAAGAGAGTCCCCCAGGATATTTCACAGTGTGGTGGTACACAGCCTGCTTCCCTGACAGGTCATTACTGCATATCATGCTGGGATCCAGTACCTGGCATGCTGGTGGCTGCTTTACCTGCCTTGGTCTCAATGTAGCCCCTGTAAATATAAGTCGAGGACTCCGGCTTTGGAATCCCAAATGTCCAGGCAGACTCACAAGACAACGGGTGATTGATTTCCACTACAGGACAGAGCTGTCAGAAAAAGTTATCTTGAATTCAGAAGGCTTATGGACAGGGTCCTTGCAAAACTTAAGTGTATAACATGGATGGCTATGTGAGGTTGGCTTATTGAAGTACTCCTTTCTGACTTCATGCAAGGTAGCAGACTCTGAGTGACTGAAAGAAATTCATTTAAAAGGGGGAGAGAACAGAACACAAATACAGAAGGAGGGCTGAATGTAAAATACATAATAGAGATGCATTAGAATGGATGAAACTGTGAGGAAAAAATACTTCATTAGTGGGACATAGTGAAGGCACACCTCACAGCTAGCAGAATAACTGCCTTTCTGTGTTGTGTGGTGGTTTTCAGATAGAAAATCTGTGGTTGGTGTGAGAGTTTTGCATGGCCATTTTGAAAGCTAGGCTGGCTCCTCTGGACTCACGGACGTGTCAGTGGCACTGATGACCCTGAAGAGGGAAGAACTCCCCCCTAAAGCAATCTTTCTCTGGCAAGAAATTATCATCTGACCCTGGCCAACATTCTGCCCAGTCAAGTAGCAAAGCAGTAATAGCGTAAAAACCATGAGTACTTGGAGATTGGGCTGAGTTTGATCATCCAAGCCCTTTATCAAATTTAGGCCTTTGGAAGTTTGCATTGCTTGTGCAAACTGTTAGTGAACAAAAGCTTTTTAATAGTGGCTGATGCTTATAGAGATTTTGAGAACAAATCAGATTTCCTGTTTAAAAGCTAGTGCATCTGTGAAAGTTTTAGGGATACGTGGATAATGGGAAATATAATTTTATTTCTGTCCAGTAAAATATTCAGCCTTCTGGAGGCAGGCAAAATTTTAAGGCTTTCAGACATGCTGCTTATTTAGATCTGTTAGCATTCAGATTTAGAACCTGAAAAATGAGTCTTCTGGCAGCATTAGTACCCTCCTAAAACTAAAATACCAGTTAGTAATAATAACAGATACACTCTCAGGGCGTGTCCATGCATTGAGAAAAAAAACCAAAATACACAACTTTTATGCTAGATTAACAGAATTTTACTTGTGGCCAGTTAAAGTAATTCTTCAAATCCACTGTGGTCTTCCTGTAACTCTTCCGACTAATTGGATGTTGAAATCACTTACTTTTTGAAATACGGTAAGAAAAAACATCTACTTAGCATTAGAGTGGGAAGTATAACCTGTGATCTTACTGTTCTTATTTTAAATCTGAAGGAACATTTCTTCTTATAGTGGAATAGAAAAATGTGTGAATCAATAAGTGGTGCTTCAGTATTAGCTAGCAGAATTGAGGAAGTGCAGCTGGGGATAAAAAAATAGCTAGAGGATGCCTTATAGTTGTTACTAATCTACCTTGTGACATTTTTACCTCTGTATTTTTTCTTTCTTCCTTTCCTTCCTCTTTCTCAGAAATAGCCTTAGTCAGTTTATTGATTTGTTTTTACCCCAGATTTTCAAATTGTAAAAGTAGCTGTGACTCCTGGTTTGCCCAGATACCATCACCTTGACAGCACTTGTAGGCTTGAATCACAGCTACCTGCTATGTTTGGAAAAGTCCTTAGGTTATGAAGGCTCTGACAGATCATTGGATGGGAATATCTGAAACCAAGGCTATCTTACTCTGCTTATTTGCAACACAAAAGTATACATCAGTGGTTTTACGTGAGCTTTAATAGTAGTTTCTTGTTTGAGCACTAGTGTTTTTAAGCCATCAGCATGATAATATGACAAATAGAAGACAGAGGGTGTGAATGGCAATTATATATCAATGTGGATTAAAGAACACGTGAAAGGGTCAATACACTTATTATATGGTGACATGGCTAATCAATGCATGCTCATTCTCTGTTTGATCTGCATTACTGAGTTAAATCCTGCTCTTCTGTGGGCACAGAGGGCTCCTTTGCATTGCAGCCAGCCTATTTTTTCTACAGAAAGGCAGAAAACAGTGGATGGCCCCATGGGGATACATGGCCAGTGGACTGCACAAAGGTAAATTTCTTCGCTTGCTCACATGGTACTTATGCCCAGAAACATAACAGAAGTAAACAGATGAAGAACTAATAATTCTAGAATAGAGATAAATTTAATGTTACACACATAAAAATTGACCAGGCAAGGAAACATGCAGTCATGCCGTGCCATGGCAGGGACTGAGGCTTCTCTGTCTCAGCTTCCGCATCTGTAAAGGGAGTTGGTCCATGAAGTTTCTTGACATCTGAAAATTTTTAAAACCACTCTACAGATCGTGCAAGTTTTCTTTCAGGAGACTATTCCTAATTAAAAATGGTTCCTAGTTAGGACACTTTCCTTCATGCTCATTTGCTTTTGTAATATTCCTTTATTTCTATTTTCCATATTCCATTATTCTCTCAGCCCACTCTTTTAAGTTCTTCTGCCAACATGGTGATAGTTACAGTACCACCCTTGGTCAATGTTCAGCTACGTTACATAATTCTTACAGACGTTCCTTATCAGTCAAATTGTTCTGGTGCTTAAACATTAGCATGCTTTTTGGTTTATTTTTTCCCTAAGCTCAATATCTCACCATCTATCATTGCCCTTCGTTTATAGCTTGTCAGCCAATTTTAAATCAATGAGACAGTGCTCATTTCCAACCCAACTGAGATTAATTTTTCAAGTGTGATTTCTGAGGTATTGCATCTGATGTCTACGGATGCTGGATACAAGATCTAAAATTGCTCTGTGTTACAAATTTGTGACCCCCACTGTAGTCACCTTGTGTTCCACCACGTATGTCTAGGATCATAATTTCACTCATTGCTCTTTATTGCTCATGTTTCTGCTGTCAGCTGCTTACTTTCCTTTAAAAAAAAAAAAAAAAAAAAAAACAAAAAACGAACCCCACTTCCATTATTTTCCTAGGGATTGTAATGTGATTTACCAGATGATAATTTCCACAATTACTCTTTATTCATCTTCTAAAGTTCAGTGCCATCCAGCCATCTGGTGTCTCATTAGTTCTGCAAAAGCCCTAGCCTACAAAGAAAAAAAAGTCACTCACATGGCTAATTTTAAATATGTGAATCCTAATGATGCAGAGGAGACTGCTCATATTTTTTGAGCCAGGCATATAGATAACTCTTGCAGGACCAGGCCATAAAATACTTTCAAAAGATTTCTTTGGTTAATCGTATAAAGTAATTAGCATGAACACTGCAATGTATTTCACACAGGCATGCTAATAGGCCCATATTAAGGTTTTCCATTCATTTCTTTATTAGCTTTTTATCAATCACCTAGGCATCCGATTTTTGACAATATGAAGAGCAGTGTGAATCAGTGTTAACTTGAAGCATGTTGATGGATGTATGCTTTCAGGAGATTTGGAATCAGATGCAGTGTCTTCATTATTTCTTAATTAGCCATTTTGCTTTCTCTCTCCTTTGTGGTGCTAGAGACCCACATACCAGCACAGTCAGTTTCGAATCAGCATTGTCAGTTTTTTGGTCTTCTTCCTTAAATAGCAGATTTTCTTTCTTAAACTACTTGTCCTCACTGATATACATATAAAACCCCATCGTATTTGTCTTACATTCTGCAAACAGAATTCACTTTTTTCTGTCTAGAAAGGTGTTACTGCAAAGGAGCAGCTCTTTTCCATACCCCCTTTTCTGATGATATCTGAGAAACACCTTTCAATTTGTTAATGCACTGTCAGTAAAAACATCTACCCTATACCAATTTTAGAGTGCCATTATTAAGGTGCGAATCATTTTGTGAAAGGCAGCTTGTTATTGCTATATATCATAAATATCCTTCAAACGCCCACTCTTTGAACTTGTGAGTCATCAGTCTGGCATCTCAAATTCTCTTCTGCTAATTACAAAATACTGATCTTGCTCATTACCACCATAACAATTACACCTAGTTAGGAAGAGAATACTGCTTCTCCTGGCAGCCTGCAATGTCTCATGTTTCATTGCTTTCTGTCACTTAGCTTATTAAACCAGTTTACACATAGCCAGTTTTGCACATGCCTCTGCAAAATCCTGAATGTTCTTTTGTAGGCTCCTGAATTCAGACTGGGTGACGTGGAATATGCAGGATGAATGTTGCTTGCTATCATTAATTTATGGACACTACCCCAGCTCAGAAATGCATTTAGCCATGCATTTTGTTAAGCAATACAGGAGATGATGTATTTTTATCTCTTTGAGTATGGATCATTGAAACAAAGAGAAATCAGGTAAGTTTTCTCAGGACCTGTAGTAAGTCTCTGCAAGTGAATGTCCTGAAATTCAGCAAATGTCTTACTGCAACACTATTCCTCCTGAAAAGGTAAGGGCTCTAAGCCAGTCGTTAACTGCTAGGAAATATTAATCAGAAAAGGTAGAGGCAAATTCACCTACCTACTTCTAATTGATTTGAGACAGCAGGGAGAAGTTCAGGTTTACATTAGCTGCTTTTATATTATTTATTCATTACGTGCATTTTGATACAAGAACCAGCACTTCACTAGCCTGGGAGAGGAATATCCCAAAGACAACTCGCCCAGGAGAAACAGAGAGACTGACCAAACTCTGGAGTTGGACTATGTACAAATGTAAAAAATCAACAAATACTGCTTCCCCTAAAACAAAACCAAATCACAGCATATCCCCAATGGGCTCTTTCAAATGAAGAAATTTAAATTCCCATATTATTCTTATTTAATCACAGTCCAGATGAGAAATTATTAATGATAAGCAAGTGTTTGGTCTAAATACCAATATTAAATCCACTCTGCAGAGTTGGAAGTTTACATAGTTGACTGGCTGTGAAATAAACGCTAGAATGAATGACTTCTACAGGTCAGGAAAGAATTTGCATGTACACATCCTGACAAAAGAAGAAAGCCACTTTTAGACAGCCTCTAGATTAAAAGCATTGTGAATTCATTTCAGGCTTAGCGTAACAGTCCTGATGGACCAGCATGCTCTCTGGGATAAGAAAACATAACACCTCTAGAAAGAAGAGACTTCAGTAGAGCCAAGTCAGTTCAAGATCATTTCATTCAAAATCTCCACGTAATTTCCTTTATTTAAACCATTATTAAGAAATATCCTTCAGCTTATCACATGTGAAGCATAAGCTTCCTTTGGTATTAACTTTGACACTTGGGGGATTATATTAATTTAGGTGATAGTACCTGTTAGTGAGCATTTGATTGCCCTCAATGCAGAAGGATTTACTCTTGTTATTGATTTGTTGGCAAATATATTGGGTGGAAATCCCCTGGTATTGCTGATAGCTGCAGATTCCAAATTTTATTGGATTTGTGAGTAATTTTCCTCTGTGTTTAAACTTGTGATCACTTTATAAAAAGAAGAACCCAAGAGTAAGGTGAAAAACAAATGCTTGTTTTTATTTTGCTAAAAAGGAAAGCTGCCTTGTTTTGCTTTGTTCCTGGTTGTTGACTGCATTAGTCTGGCTTTGTCATGGTTACACTTTAGACAGGCAACAAAGTGAGAATACATTGCTACAGAAGCCAGCAAGAAAGAAGCCATCACCTCTAATGGGCAAAAGGTCATCAGGGCAGATTTGGTTTCATGCAGAGGATAGAAATCAAACCCATCCACCCTTTAGTTGCCACAGATAAATGTATGGGCCAATGTGACTTCTTTTATAGCACTATTTTCCTCCTAAATAATTTTCCTCAATCCTTTAGGCAGGAGTTAATGAAAGCCAAGAATAAGCCAGATGGAACCCTTGCCATCTGGACCCGAGGCCAGGGTGGTGGGCATCCAGGCAGCTCCTCCCCACTCGCACACACCATGGCAGGCAGGCTCTGGGGCCTACAGGGCATGCAGAGGGCTGCCCCTTGCCTGCAGGCAGGACACAGCCAGGGAGCAGGTCCAGGCATCCCTGGGAGCATGTGGTGATGACAGTGATACCCATTCCCGTGATGTGCCATGGTCTGTGCTCCAGCAATCAATATATTCTTAGTCTTTGTTATCAGCTCCCCAGGAAAGGTACGTTGATTTATCTTTGTCTATTCTTTGCCAAGGGGCAATCCCTCTGTCCTTACACACTGAAATTTCTGGTAGAACACCACAGAAGTGTCACAAATAATAAATGCAGAATTGGGCCTCTAGGACAAAAAATGTCTTCTCTTTAGCTTTTCTTTAAGACTGATTCATAAAACTTGATCAGAATTAACAACAACAACAACAACAAAGGTAGTTTAATTAAAACCATATTGCGAAATGTCTAAAGAAATAAAGTGTTTCATTATGTTCTCTTATTGCATCCTACAATATTAATCCAATTAAGGTTAGCACTCAAGTTATTTTTAAGATGTGGCATGAATAAGATAACCTAAGTTATCATATGATTGCTCCAGCTGAGACATAATAGTTGAAAGTCATTTTTTCTAATAAAAATAACAGTGAACAGTGCTATTAATTCATGGTAATGATGCTACTGGGAGAAGTGTATGACTTCCACTGCTGAATAATCAACAAAAGTAAATTAGCTTTAAGCAACAGAATGTGTGTGTATGTCTATGTCTGTGAGTGTAAATGACCTTGAGAATAAAGAATTGAGAAAAGCAAATTAAATACAGTTTTAAGCATCATAAGAATGTTTTTTTCAAATTATGTGTTTTGAAATGTAGTCCATAAGAATTCAAGGCTCTACAAGGCAAAATTAATTGTTATTCTCTTCTTACATATTGTAACTAAAATGCACAGATGTGTACTTCTACCTGAAACCTTGCCAAATTTCATCTTTATCCCATGAAGAAATATGGTTCCTGGCACATTTCATTTTTACTTCTAACTCAACAAAATCAGAAGCAAAACATTAAATTTAATAAATCTGCAGTTTCTTATCCTTTGTCTCTCAGTCCTCACAGACTCTTTCAAGTGGGCTGTATTTAAAGAGAAAGCATTTATCTCCATTGTAGACATTTTTGATCAGCCTAAAGCCTAAATCAAGCTGATTTAAAACATTCAACTTCTTAACTTAGGAAATTCTTTTTTAGCTGTATTTATCTATTAACTTGTTTATTTTTTCTTTCTTTCCTACTCTTCCTGCCTCTCAGAAGGTACATATTTTCCTAAAACTACCTGCTTTTCATTTCCAGTACCTTTTTGCTATTTAATTGGGTGTGTGCAATTTGCACTTTTACCTGTTCAGACTTAATGTGTTAGTTTGAACCCCTCTTGTCACCTTTGAAAAAAATACATTTTTCCTTTTTTGCAGTCCATTTCTTACGTTTTTTCATGTATAGACACTCCACTCACCTCCACTTACACAATGCTTCTTTGTGTTTTTTCACACTGCTGTCCTTTACAGTCCTTTTTGTTGCTTCCACCTGCAGCCCCTCTCACCAGGTTGGTGGATTGGTAGCTGTACAGCAGCTATATATTTTTGTCTCTATTAAACAGTCTTAAATACATAAAATGTGATGTTATGTGGAGAGAAGGTGCTCTTGACACAGACTTTTACACAAAAGAAAGAAAAAAATACTTTTGAAGACTTGGTATTTTTCAGTTTGGACTGCTTCAATCTTCATAGCTGCAAAATTGGAAATACCTAATTAAGTGTTGATTATTTAATTTAAGAACATTCTCCAATAATGCCTCTTTCTTGTTTGTTTAAGATGGTCATTTTCCTATGAAAATGTTGATAGAGATACATAAAGCAGAAAACTCAAGATTCCAATGAATCTGTGATTATCTTGACTTGAGAGGAACCAGTAGTTCTCCAACAGTTTATGTGCTGCAAATGTTCTGTACATGAATATATAAAACCAGAATATTTTTGTACATAACCTCAGAGTGGCTATTGTGAAATGATTATATTGGATTGGGGTACAACTGTTACTGACAACTATTTTTAAGCAGAATTTTCAGATAGCTTAGCAGCAAAGATAGGCATATCAAGGGACATGTGAATTCCATAATATTTCTACAGCCTAAAAGTGCAATTTGAATGATGATAGATGTATGACATAATTAGAAGTAAATTAGAGACAGATTATTATGGCCATTCTAACCGTGATTTATTTTAAGAAACTGAAATCTTTTAGGCGTGGTAGCATAAAAGATACTGATGTACTACAACTTCTCAGGCAATATTGAAAATGAAAGCATTAGTACAAGCTGCTGTGTTACATTTTGAAAGAGTTATGTGCCCTTGTGTTGTTTTGGAGTCAGTTTCCTCCTGTAAGAAACACCATGAGTGTGTTACAAGGCTTCCCAGAAAAATTTGGCTGACAGTGCTGCGCTGTCCTTCCACCTGCTCATCTGGTGTGCCAACTTCTCCAAGGAGTTGGCTGTTGTGGGGAAAGACTTAGAGGGAGTGAACCTCTTGTTAACTAAGACGTTATTAAAAGTTAATTTTGGCTCATGGGAACTTCATAAAGGAAACCTGTCTGTCTTTTTTATTTCAGTCATGCTACAAATAAATTTGGGACGTTAACTGAGAATAGAAGAGGAGAGTGTCATGGTTTCAGCCCAGCCAGTAACAAAGCACCACGCAGCCGCTCGCCCACTCCCCCACCCCAGCCACGGTGGGACGAGGAGAAAATACAAAGGCAGGCTCGTGGGTCGAGATAAGGACTGGGAGGGATCACTCACCTCTTACAGTCGCGGGCAAAAGACAGGCGCAACTTGGGGAAGAAACAAAACCAATTTCATTTACTACAAGTCAAAACAAAACAAGGCTATTAGGAAGCAAACCCAAACCTGAGCACATCTTCCCCCCACCCCTCCCTCCTTCCCGCCTCAACCCCACGCCCGGTTCTCTCTCCCTCGTCCCCCCGGCGGCGCAGGGGAACAGGGGATGGGGGTTGGGGTCAGCTCGCCACACCTGGTCTCTGCCGCTCCTTCCTCCTCAGGGGGAGGAGGACTCCTCGCTCGGCCCTGCTCCGCCGCGGGGTCCCTCCCGCGGGAGACGGTCAGTCCTCCACGAACTTCTCCAGCGTGGGTCCTTCCCGCGGGCCGCAGTTCCTCACAAACTTCCCTGGCGTGGGTCCTTTCTGCGGGCTGATCTTCAGTCGCACGCTGCTCCGGCGCGGGCTTTCCCATGGAGCCGCGGCCATCTTGGGGGGCCTCCGCTCCCCCGCTCCCCTCCACGGGCCGGGGGGGGACAGCCTGCCGTCTCACCACGGGCTGCGGGGGCATCCACCTCCTCAGGCGCCCCTCCTTCCTCACTGACCTCGGTATCTGCAGAGGGGTTCCTCTCACATTCCAATCCCCCTACTGACTGCACGTTCCCCTTCTCAAATCTGTTCTCCCAGAGGCGCTACCGCCGTCGCTGACGGGCTCGGCCTGGCCCAGAGGCGGGTCCGGCTTGGAGCCGGGGAAGCTTCCAGCAGCTTCTCACAGGAGCCACCCCTGACCCCCTCCCCCGCCACCAAAAAAATCCCCGCGCCACACAAACCCGTAACAGAGGGAAAAAGAACAAGGGAGGAGGGAAGCTGAGCAGGAAGATGAAGCTAGGCAGAATCTGAAAGCTATGCAGTTTCTCTGCATGAGGCAGTGTGTAGTGTGTATAGATATAGTTTGTGCGTGCATGTCTAGATACGTGCATTTTATACTTTCTAACTGTACCTGGGTGAAAAATCAGCTCTCGGTAATCAGTTGTAAAATTCAAACTTCTTTTGGTGATAAGTGATCTGAAATAAATATTGCAATGTTCGCATGTATCTGGTATATGCTGAAAAATATGTAAATAATTTTGAATATGTATGATACATATGATAAATTCATTATGACTGTGCTGGATGACACTGGCTGAGTATAAAAATGTGTCTTTCATTGATTAGAATGTATGCCTTAGATTTTTTGTTCTCTGGAAATATCTAAAGTTACAAAATTGCAATTAATTTAAAATTTACACTTTCTCTTATGGCTCTTAGTGATAAATCTTTTTAAGGCTATTTACAGAAGACAGATAAGTCTGTACATGGATAAAGCCATTAGAAAAAATGAAGACCTGTTTGGACATGTTTTGTGATTTTTCCTCAAGTTGACACAGAACATAACATCAGTAGGTGCTCTCCCAGCCAAAATTTGGATATCCTACATGTGTTCCTACTGGAGACATGGCAAATAAAGAGCGAACTATTGACTTTCACTAACTCTGAATTTGATACAATGAAGGTATTAAAGGACCATCTAAGAGGGCTGAGGAAAACATGAAGAAACCAAGATCACCATCCAGGAAAGCCCACTCAGTAGCTGATTGCCACCTGAGATGATGATGAAGTCAGTCACGTAAAAAGGTCTTCCTTTATTTCATTTTCATATATCTGCAAGCTAGGCAAATGACAAATTTGCACTAGCAGAAATTGATAAAACAGATTTTTGCCTTTGCAAGTTGAGATTTGCTCAGGGAGTTTTCAGCCATCTGGCAACTGTAATTATTTGAAGCTCTTGCAGGTCATTTGCCAGTGCAATAAGTGTTTCAAACTGAACAAATACCCTATTATGCTAGATTCCTAACATAGCTGTGGATTTTTTTTTCCTGTTCTGAAAGAGTTTGGATCTGATGCTGAGTAACCTGTGTGTCCTAAGTGTGTAGTTTTCAAAGCTTTCTGTGTACAGAAGACATATTTGGAAGAAAATGGACTTTGATTTAGCCGTACCTGAAAGTATACCTTAGATTCATGAAGGACATATACATAAAAGTATTAGTTCTGCCAGAAATTTTCCAGCCCTTAAAAACAGAGTACAAAAACTCACAGAATTCTGGAAGCCAGTGGATATATGGAAGGCAAAAAGTAAGAATAAATTCTATGCTTTTCTTAAAGTATGTTTATCTAAAGCCTGGCATGTAGATTTTTTTTTAAAGATATAGATTTTATATATATGAATTTACATATAAAGATACAAATTTTTATATATTTTATATAGAGATGGAGATTTAGATATGAAGATATGTATTTTTAGATATATAGGCTAGATAGATATTTTAAACATCAGATCAATGATATAGGGAATATTAACTGAGATCTGTTGGAAAATGAAACACTTTATGTGTTTCAGAACGAAAACACAAAGGAAAGAAAACCTCTAGCTTTTTTTGAAAAAATACATATGTTAAAAATATGTGACTAAATAAAGTGGTATGTTAATAACAACAGAAAGACTTAACTTTTATTAAAATCTTTGGAACATTTAACAATTAATTTCATGGGTTTAATTCCATTTTGGAACAAAAAGTCTTTGAAAGCATAAATTCCCCTGCAGAATAGATATTCTGGTTCAACTGTAACTTTCTGCTTGTGAACATCAACATATTCTCAAACTGATTTTTTAATGGAAATGAAACAATAAACAGGTAGAGGTTTATTTAAAAACTGGATGTTAAAAGCTAGGCTTCTAGTAACCAGGATGGGATTTTCAGTGTCAAAATGATTTGGGGAGATCTAAGATATCTAAGAGACCTAAGTAGTACTCCTCAATTTTTGGAAGATTCCTAAGATGCACTGTGCTAACTTTGAGATAGTTTAGAAAATTGAACCATCTAAATTTATGTTTGCATTTTCAAAGGTGCTAAGCACCTCAGCGTCATTACTAACTTCATTGCTGCCCACAAAATTTACTTTTTTTAGCTCTCCGTTTTATAGCTAGATGAACAAATCTCTTTCAAGTTAACAAGCTGACACAGAGCTGCAGTTAGTGCAATATTTGGTGTTTTGAGCAAATATTCTGCACAGATTTTTTTTTTCATAACTACCATTCTATCAGGTAGTGCTCCTGCTACTTCTGTAATACTAATACTACTACTAATAATAATAATAACGTGGCTTAGGAAGACAGGAAACGTTTTACCTTTTGCTACAGATAATAATGTATTTTAGAATGGAATGTGCAATGACCCAGACTACCCCCAAATCCATAAGGAAACTATTTTGTAAGTTGTAAACTTCTAATTTGCTTTGTTTGGCATAGTTAATACACACCCTATAACGGACAACATCCACCAGTGTATTCAACACCAAGTGATCTTAGCTTGTGAATTCGGAATTCATTTCAAACTGCTACAGTACATGAGTGTTCAAATGTTGTATCTGATGATGCAAGCAGGATTTTCATGTGCTTTCCACACAGCAGAAATAATAGATGAATGAAAATCTCTGCCATGCAAATTCTTTCCTGGAATGGCAAATGAGTTTGTGACCTAGTTACTAAGTAGAGGTGATCACCACAGTATTGATGATATATGCTGTTCTGAAGCCATGATAATTAAGGAGCATAATGCTTTGGGCATACAGTCAGAATTTCAGGGACTGATTAAAATTGGTGGAACTTTCTATTATTTTTTAATTCCTTGACAATACCAGACATTGCCATCTTAAAAAAAAAACAACTCTTCAGAGTGCTTTACTTATGTTTGTCCGGAGGTCTACTTAATTAATTTTCATTACCTCTATCTGTAAAACGTCAGAGCCAAAAAGGCCAGAGAATTCTGTGGGCGCTCATCTAAAGGGACAGTTAAATATTAAGCTAAAAACTATCAATGTCTCAAGATACATTTGCCTTTGACTTTGCTATCTCCATCTTCAGTTTAAAATGAATGTCACTTTACTAGGAGAATGATTTAAGCATGAGAAGTGCTTTACGTATTTTTGTATGTTGATCTGATTGCAGTCAGATGTCCCAGAAAAGACAGATACTCAGAAAAATACATTTACACAGTAAGTTATTTATGAAAAGTTGAAAGAAGACATTACTTTACTTTTCCTACTATAATTCATGCTTAACAATTTCTTTGATTCATATAGCCTATTTGGAGCTAGGAGATAGGGATTTTTCTCAGATTTATAAAATATCTGAATGTATTTTCCAAATGTTTTTTTAATATTGTTTCCTCTTCAATGTTTCCTTTCCAGTTCACATTGTTCTGTTTAGCTGTGAACTGCCAAACAGTGCTTTGGGGTTTTTTTTCCCACCCACTCACTCATTAGGTGATCATCCACAAATTTCAGATTAGAGCACTGAAATGGACCTTCAGCAAAAGCACCAGGAAAGGGCATCGGCCAGCTGTCAGTTAGAAACAAGGGCAGAAGGACTGCAAACTTCAGCTAAAGAAAATTCATTCACAAAAACTTGTGAACAATTGCATCATTAGCCACCTTGTTCTAATCTTACCCAATTATACCATACATTAGAATAAGGCTTAAGCTATTTGCAGAGTATGTTCAACACTTAATGTTGTGTGTGAAAACAAATGCCCAGCTTTCGGCTCTGTAAACAAATGAAGGATATCCAGAAATATTTTATGTCCTATCCTTATAAAGAAAGAGTAAGTAAGAAAAGATGACTATCTTAGTACAGAAACACCACTTTGTGCAGTGAGAGTCTGTAGGCAGTATGGTGTTGAACTACACAACAGATTTCTAGGACAGTTCACACTAAAGTGACAAGAAGAATGGATTTTTGATAAACCATGTTTGATATATTGTCTGCAAAAATCTAGGGAATGTTTTTGCTGATGCTTTCTATAATCTTCCTGTTAAAGAATAGAGTCTAGTTCCGGACAACATAGAAATAACTGCTAATGGCCAATTGAGGTGAATGAGGAGGAAAGGCATGTGGTTCATCTTCTCAGTCCCACCAGGGGGTCACATTAACACTTTGCATTTAGCAAGTTGAAGGCAGAAGTTTTTAAGTCTGTCTAAGGATATGCTCTGATGGGAAATTTGGGACGTTTTGATCTTGTGGTCTTCTTTCTTCCATACTTTCTTGCAACATAGCTTTTTGCATATTGCCAGATTTTGCAATACTTGCAGTAATGGGAAATGTTTGGTCTTTCCATAGCATATGCATGAGAGGTAATCAGAGTATGATACTATTTATCACCAGACTATCCTTCCCAGAGAGATCTGTGTACTGCCCCTCAAGAAAAAAAAAAAAAAAAAAAAAAAAAAAAAAAAAAAAAAAAGAAGAAGAAATAAAAATGTACAGCAAATTGATTATCATGGGACCATGTTAATTGCTGACGGTGTAGGGGATGGAATTTGTTCTGTTTGTC
The DNA here is from genome assembly GCF_900496995.4 of Aquila chrysaetos chrysaetos. Taxonomy (NCBI): domain Eukaryota; kingdom Metazoa; phylum Chordata; class Aves; order Accipitriformes; family Accipitridae; genus Aquila; species Aquila chrysaetos. The sequence continues at coordinate 20,263,529 of NC_044015.1, forward strand.
TGGCTACTGGGGGTGGGCAGGGGGGAGGAGGGAGGAGTTTGTTTATTTTTCAGTTTTGCTGTTTGGTTTTCTGTTAAAGATAAGATGATCTGGGTTCAAGTGCCTGTGACTTTATTCTGCTCTGGCAAGACAGTTTTAACAGTTCATGTTCCAGACTTGGACACAAACCTTGGAAAATACTTCCAGGTTTTACAAATAGCACCTTTGCCCAAGTTTGAGGCAACATTATATACCTTGTAATGGTTCTCACCTCAGAACTGCATTTCACCAATACTTAATTGTTTATTTAGTCACTGTCACTCAAGTATAATAGGAAGCTTTTAATAAACTGATTTAGTGATCTTTTTAACAATCCTTTCGAAAAGAGTAGAATAGAATAGACTATTGCAGTTGGAATGGACGGACCTACAACGATCATCTAGTCCAACTGCCTGACCACTTCAGGGCTGACCAAGTTAAAGCATGTTATTAAGGGCATTGTCCAAATGCCTCTTAAACACTGACAGGCTTGGGGCATCGACCACCTCTCTAGGAAGCCTGTTCTAGTGTTTGACCATCCTCTCAGTAAAAAAATGTTTCCTAATGTCCAGTCTAAGCCTCTCTTGGTGCAGCTTTGAACCACTCCCACGTGTCCTATTGCTGGATACCAGGGAGAAGAGATCAGCACCTCCCTCTCCACTTCCCCTCCTCAAGAAGCTGTAGAGAGCAATAAGGTCGCCCTCAGCCTCCTTTTCTCCAAATTAGATAAACCCAAAGTCCTTAGCTGCTCCTTATAGGATATTCCTTCCGGCCGTTTCACCAGCTTTGTTTCCCTCTTCTGGATGCATTCAAGGACCTTCACATCCTTCTTAAATTGTGGGGCCCAGAACTGCACACAGTAGTCAAGGTGAGGCCACACCAACATTGAATATAGTGGGATAATCACCTCTTTTGACCGGCTGGTTATACTGTGTTTGATGCACCCCAGGATGTGGTTTGCCCTCTTGGCTGCCAGGGCACACTCTTGACTCCTATTGAGCCTGCTGTTGACCAGCATCCCCAGATCCCTTTCTGCAGGGCTGCTCTCCAGCCTCTGCTCTCCCAATTTATATTTGTGCCCAGCATTACTCCATCCTAGGTGCAGAATCAGGCATTTGGGCTTGTTAAATTTCATCACATTAATCCTAGCCCAATGCACCAATCTGTCTAGATCCCTCTGCAAGGCCTCTAAGATGTCCCTCAAGAGTGTCAACAGCACCTCCCAGTTTGGTACCATCAGCAAACTTGCTAATGGTGCATTCAACTCCTGTACCCAGATCATTGATAAATACATTGAACAGGACTGGCCCCAGGATTGAACCCTGAGGAACAGCACTAGTAACCAGTCACCAGCCGGATGTAACTCCATTCACTACAACCCTTTGAGCTCTGCCCTTCAGCCAGTCCTTCACCCAGCACACCGTGAACCCACTCATCCCACAGTTGGACAACTGGTCCAAAGGGATGCTGTAAGGGACAGTATCAAAAGCCTTACTAAAATCCAGAAAAACCGTATTTATCGCCTTGCCTTCATCCACTAAGTGGGTGACCTTATCATATAAGGATAGGAAATTAGTTAAACAGGACTTTCTCTTTGTGAACCCATGTTGACTGGGCCTGATGATTGCATTATTCTTTAAATGCCCTTCAACAGTACTCAGTATAATCTTCTCCATAATTTTTCTAGGAATTGAGGTTAGACTAACAGGAAAGACAGAGCATTCATATGACAGAAGCTCTTCTTAAGCTACTCTGCCATCCTCCTCCTTCTCCACTTTCCATCCTTAACTTATGGCCATGTGCCTCCCCCCTCCCCTCCCATAAGTACAGGGTGTGGGAAAGCTATCAATTCAGAATTGAAAAGGGATTGTAATTTTGCTTGATTCACACCTTATTTGCAGGCCTTGTCAGTGTCTCAAAACCTTTTTAATTTGACCCGTTAAGATCCTGGTTAGAGGAAAAGTTAACTCCATGTCGTATCTGTTAGTGTTCATAGCTCCGTATGCTAAGCAGAAAGACCAATTCTGTCTTCTGTGGCTGTGAAAGGCAGGACAGCAATTACTCAATGGGGTCAATGTCTTTCAAAGGGCATCTTGCTTCATGCAGTGTGTGCACACGCACACACATGTGTATGTGTGTAAATCAGTCACAGAGGGACTACCAGGGCTTTCCAAGCTTTATGTGTAAGTGATGTTTCTATTCAGATATTAATGCCTTAAAGCTTCATCACTGGTTGTTTGTTTTGGTTTTTTTTTTTTAAATGCACTGTCAACCTGAGAGGTAGCAGAAGTGGCAGTATACTTGGGGTCCATCATTTCTCTGCTTTGTTTTTTATGGCATCTTGTGAAATAAAATACTTGAAGAAATTCCATACAGGATAAAATGCTGAGGCTCTAAGGTTCTTGAAAGGTTGGCTGAAAAAAGTCTTTTATGAGGTTTTATCCAAAGTATATTGATGTTGATAGTTGTATAATAATAGCGAGGAATTGTAGTGTCTTTCAGCTGTGTCCCAGGAAGCCCCCTGGCTGAAGCAGTGACTCAGAGACTTTTGATAGACTACTGGTGTGATGGAAATGTGTGTCAGTGTCAGTCAGACAGACATGATAGCCCTGAAGACCTACACAGCTGAAAAGAAAATGTTTTCCATAAATTCAAGCCACCACGTAGTATTAATAATGGTTTGCAACTTGCAGGATAAATCTAGATGTGAAAACCCAGATTTGGAAGATCAGTTCTGGCACCCAAACTGATACTTGGGTATTCTAGGTTTGCCTGAATCCTGTTTGGCCTGTGAACTGGCTCAAAATTTTCCCCCGTCCTATCATCATACATTGGATATTGCTTGCTGGAAAAATAGCATTGGCTAACATTTTTATATTTTAATCCACAAATTGTACATGCAAATCTATAAGAACTAATCTGCAAGAACAATTCTAAATGTTAAAGCAAAAGATTGTTTTTCAGATTGTCTTTTTTACCTATGAAAAAGCACATAAAGTCATAAACTCATTCACAGAAATTAATTTTTTACTAAAAAGCTGCAGAATCTTTAAAACAAATGGCCCTTAATTACATGCTTATCTAACATGGTGGGGGGTTAGTAGAAACTGACTTCAGTGATTTGCAGTTTGGCCTTCCCTATTGAAATAAAAGTATACTACAGAAGAAACTAGAAGAAGCAGGTATTAATAATGGATGTTTTTATTATTCTAAACCAGTTTCAATCTCATTTTTAGTTGGGTAAGTACTTATATGAGACTGAAAGGGCTTTTATACAGAGATATGCTACATAATTTTTTTTGCATGCTCATTTGGAGATCTAAGAGAAACTTTTCAGGACCTGAGCTTAGAAAGTCTTCCTAAGCAAATAAAACTATAATAGTGATCTAACATATGCCTTCAACCATCTGTGCTTTGCTGGCTTATAAAATTTCTATGAGAGTTTGTTTTGATGATGTAAGCAGCATTTTCTCCTGCTTTCTATGCATGAAAATAAAGACAAATGCAGCAATATTACACTGCCATTCCAAAATGAAATATTGTCAGTAACCTGTTTTCTGTAGGAAATAATGCTATACTGGCACTTCATATCCTCTCCACTACTTATAAACCAATAGGCCCAAGCCTTAGGGAAAAAAAAGTAGAAAAATAACCTCTCTTATTCATATGGATTGCTTTTTTTCCTCACCTTTCTTCTATTAAAGCAAATAAATGTTTTGTAAGTCTGATGTTCATGTTTAACAAAAGTGAAAGAGCTTAGAGAGCTCATTTGATATAGAACAGGAACAAATTAATATTGCGATTAATGTCAATTTCTAGAACTAAAACTTTCTCCTGAAAGGAGATAACATGTTTCTTTTACAGAAAGAAGAGTCAGAGGGCTCTGATATTAAATCTGTTTGATGCTTTAAACATGCTAAACATATTTAAAGCTATTTCCCTTAGTGTAAATATGAAGTGATGAAATTTTGGTTTTATTAAACTGGGTGGTAAAACTGGCATAGCAGATTTCTCTATTTCCGTAAAGTTTCTAGCTCAGTCATTAAGACTGAGATTAAAAGTGTCCATGCTCTTGAGAACCTTTCTGCTGAATGTAAGCTTCCATTCTTCTGATTTAGAAATTCAGCTGAATACTTACAAACACAAAAGTAGCCCCTAGAGAGCTCTGTCTGAAGTGTTCTCTGGACTATGCATTTTGCATATGTGCATTAAACTTTTGAAGCTGGCATATCTTTGTAGGGCTGTTCAGTGTAAGTACTGGGTGTTCAAAGAACTGGGAAATCTGCTCACTTACTCATCTGTCTTTTCTGGTCAGTATTTCAATGACATGTTGAGAAATTAAATTTACAGTGCCATATTTTCTTTTATAAAATTAGAATGTTTGCTTACTAGATCATTTACCATGCAAAGATATTGACATTATGAGATAATTTTCTATTGACTTTTTAATAGGTATGACACAAATCAGACAATATCTGCCTTCATCTAGTATGCTGATATCAGAGCTTTGGCTGAACCCCTTTTTGCTTATTTTTAAGTCTCTCTGTGGGTTTTGAAAATTCATCTCTCCTATTGCTGGTTTCCTAGTTTTCTGAAAAGGAAGGTGAGAAAACCAGAGAAAGTTATATGGGCAAATGAGAGGCAAAATTGTAGTGAAGTCCCTACAGCATCTTAATTTACCCCCAGAATGGTCATAGTTCAGGTAGTGTCAGAGAAACAGGGAGGGTGAGAGAGAGGAATAAAAACTGAGAACTGTTCTCATGTATATGTTTTATTTTTAAAGGCTGAAGTTAGATGTGCTACCCAGAGGTTGCTGAAAAATTGACCACATCTTCCTGCTCATTATCAATTACTCTTCCTCTTTCTAGTTCTAGCAGTTTTATATCATTCCGATTTTGTGGGAGGAAAAAACAAAACACTACTGTTGCAAGTTTTTAAAATACACTGGAGTAGAAGGACATAGGCTGGGGAGATATTCCAAATATTGCAATACCAGCACATTTAAACAGAGAGTGATTTTAACAAGGCATTGGAAGGGGATTGTTGAATTTGGAGTGGAATGGTGACTCCATACTTGTGTTGAACGCAGCCAGAACAGCACACTTGACTGGAGCCTTGTATACAGCATTGCCTTTCTTTTGATAGGAAAACTTTCAAAAATTCAATCATCTTCTAAAAGCAGAAAATAGATTTGGGTATGAGGGGAAAGAGTATGAAGCCTTGCAGAGCTTTTACAGTCTCATAGAAAAGATGAAAAAAGGGTCTACAAGCGAGATCTAGAGATGTAGATGAGGTTGAGCCAGGTTTTGCTAGAATGATTGGGGTAAAGAAATCTACAGAAACATGTTCAGAAGCCATTTTTTAGCAGATAATATTTCAGCTGTAAACCACTTACAATGAACAGTTCAGGTTCTTGTTGCTGATTGTTGTCTTCAAAAGCTTTCAGTGTCTTAGCAGTATTGGGTTTGGACTGTTAGATCTTGTCTACATAGGAAGTTACTGCAAGGTAAACATACAGATATGATACTGTAGTACAGTGGGCTTTTCTGCATTGATTTCCTTTATAGGCTACCTGTGGGCGAAAAGCACAACGTAACCAATTCCACTTTCAGTACTAGCCCATGAGGAGTAGCTGTTGCATGTTGAATGCACAAAATAACATTCTTCCATACCTTGATGCCCACATCTGCATTACTTTGTGTAACAGACCAGTCTTGTGGCCCTAGCTTTATTGGTGCTATGAAGCAGCCAAATAGTGATGTATTTTAGTAACTCAACCCCCTCTACCAGTGCCACTACAACAGAAACCTCAGTTTAGATTTTGGATGGCTTAATTCTTATTTTCTCCATGCTGTATTATCCATTCTTTACATTTGCTCATCCTGTTCACTGTAGGGTAGTCAGAGCCGATTATGGGATGTGCCATGATTCCCAGAAGTACTCTTTGCAAAAGATGATTCTTCCCAAAATGACACTACAACATTAGGCAATGGCTACATTCTGAAATCACTCCCCGATATATGCCTTCCTGGAAAGCTTCTTTGGATATTGACTTTTCAAATATGCCAAAGCTCAAAGATTTTATGTCCTTGAGTGTCTTTGAGTTCCATGTCACCTGAAGAGTATGCACATAAAGGACCACACACAAATACAAACACACACCCATCCATTTCTCAGCCAGTGTGCTGGGACCTCCAGAGGATGAAACTCAAAAGCAAAGACAATTTAACCCTTCTTCTGGTCTCCCTCTACTTTACCCTGGTTTTTTTCTTCAAGGTCAAGTGTCTTCTGCCACCTCTCAAAACAAACACAAAAATAAAACCCATGCTTCTTGCCTCTGTGGCAGCACTGTTGCTCTTTAATAGCAAATAAAAACGGTAACAAAAAAGTTTGTTGCTGTAGTAAGAATTCTTTAACCTGAAAACGTCATGAAGGAATGATCTGGATTATATTTAAGATAGGATAAAGAAACTTAAAGGCTAGAAACCCTTGTGCTTAGACGCATAAATCAGCTACCTTTTTACTTAACAAAGCAGTTCCTCACACCTCTAAAGAAGTTGTCCTGTAATTTTCCCTTACACCCTTTTCTTGCACTTTCTGTAGAAGCTGGTCACTTTCAAAGAGAGAATATTGGACAAGATTTGTGGTGCTTCTGCTTTGGCACAGCAGATCCAGTGCTCTAATTCAAGGCAATTTATGGCACAGCTGCTGTCCTTCAGTCCTGTAGCCTCTTCCCTCTGTCATCCTCTGGTAAGGTATGGCAGAGTGACAAGTCACCTAGATATATTTAATGTGAAATGAAATATGTTGCTTTTTGTTGCTTCTGTTTATTAATTTTTTATTATAATGGCATGTCATCTTAAAATATATACTTGAAAATACTTTTGAACTAGGGAGCATATTAGTCTACAGGTCAATTTATTATTTATTTATGCTTTCTTCCCACACTGTCATGCTACCAAAATTGGAGCAAAAAGATTCTGATTTTTAGGAGAGCTAGATAATGTCACAGTGCAGAGTGAATAAAATAATAATATCAGATATGATTATCTTTTTGGTGTGTTTCCTACTGTTTTTTGAAGATACATATACAGTCTGGCCAGCAGTGTGTTTCCATATTTGCACAGGAAAATACCAGAAGTTCTGCTAAATCCTTTCCTGTTCTGACCTTCCAGATCTTCCCTGCTTCAGTGGACCCTTTTGCATCCTGACTTGTAGAAGATATGGCCTCTTATGTTAAATTATGGAAGGTTGTTTTTAAGTACCAAGGCCATGCAGTTTTCCATACACTTGATTCTAGGGGCTTGATGTTCTCAGCCTGTTGCATAAATGTACTTCACCCCTATTTCACTGCATGCAAGCTGAGAATTTGAGTTGGAAGGTAGCTAAGACAGCTCTTTGCCTAATCACCTGTAAAGGCAGAATTCCCTATAGGACATGCAAATTTGTAACTAGGTGTGAATGTCTAACCTAAATGCCAGATGTATAGGAGAAATTCAATTTCTACTGTTTGTGTGGGAAACTGTTACTTCTTTCTCAGGAAAACTTGAATTACAACAGCGAAATTACATTGAGATCAATGTCAAGTTTTTGCTTTCATGAAGAGTAGATATTAATGGCTACTGATGATAATTATGCATAATAATCTAGGCTAAAAATCATGCTTGAGCTGTACATCCACAATGCCTGAACGTTTAGGCAAGCAGTGAGTAGAAAAGGTGGATGCATCTGCCACTTTATATTAACTCCTTGTGGATTATCAGTGGTCCAGGAGCCACAGTTGAAGAGTCCAGACACTGGCTGAAGGATATGTGTCTGGAACAAACTCCATTTCAAAAGTGGGCAATAATTAGTAAGGCAGATATATATAGAATTCTAGCTGCAAGAGTGAGACTGTGCAATTCAAGATATGAGGCAGATGAGACCTACAGGAATAAGTAGGCCGAGATACTTGCTGTTGGTTATTTTGAAATTAGTTGTAATACAGTAAGTACCTCATTGCCTAATAAGATTTTGGTTTTAAATAGTTTGGTTTAAAACATAGTCTTAAGAGGTGCTATTTTCTGGAAATTCTGTAAGACTTTTCCATGAGAATTGAGCTCAGTTCCAGATCCAGTAGAAATGGGCATACTTAAGGCTAAGAACTGCATTCTTATATTAATGTCATTAGCTGCTGTGCATGAGCATCCAAGGACAGACTTTTTTTCCTCAGGGTATGTTCTACTTTGAAGTTCCTAGAGTCTATAACCCTTTAAAGTTAATGGGAGTTACATGCTATGGTATGCATCAGGGAAAAAGATATAACTTGCAGTTAAATATAACAACATTGCTCTTCATAGACCACTACTGGGCACTGTGTTCACATTCCTGAAACACATACATTGAATGAGGCTCTGAACTAGTGATTTGTGTAGTTATTTGCATCTGTCAGTGTAAATAGAAATAGATATGTTGAGTTTGTCATGGCAATTGGTAGACAAACAACAAGTTCTTACTGCACCATGACAAATCCTTATCATGGCAAATCAGCAGTTCTGCAGCCTGCAACTGCCAGCTCCTTAGCAGAGTGCTGTCTGAGACAGGGACTAAAACAGCAAGTGCTTACCTGCTGCAAGTGATTTCCCTCATGATTCTGGAGGTGTGTGTGTCTAGGACTCCTCTTGCCACTATACAGTGTGCAGACAAGACTAGATTTTCAATTTTTATATTATTACGTATGTCCCTGGAATATAATTTCTTTACAATTTTCCATTCCTTTTAGCACTGCATAAGCATGCATGTGTATGTTTATGCACATTTCTCAATGCGTTCAAATGCCTTTGATGAACGTCTTTTCCCGGCTGTCAGAAAATCTAGTTTTTACTCTCACTACTTGTGAAGCTTGCCACCTATCTTCGTCAAGCTGCTGCTGCATAAGCACTTTAGTTTGGTGTGGTTCTTTTGTTATAAGAGACAATATCAATAACTATTTAATAACATAACCAGGCAGTGCCCCAGAAATGGGAATACGATGTTTACCCTATAGTATCATTTTATCTGCTTAGTCTGAATGACACCTTTTGTATGCAACACATTTTATATTGATGAAGCAATGCCACGGCAGCCTCCTGCATCTGCTGTCTCTGCTGCCTGAAAGTGGCTGTAACTATTAACATGATAGCTAATCAACAAAAATAGCTGCCAGACACTATTTAATGGCCTCAAATTTCTCTTCTCCAGAAACTGAGGACATGAAAGGGAAAATGAGTGTGCAATATGTTCACTGATTGCAATATGTTTATTCTTATCTCTTAGGCATTTTGTGTTGAAATCCAGCCCCATTGTTCCACTGGAGCCTGAGCCACAATACTGAACAAGAACCTGTTCTACAGTACTTGTTAAAAGAAGAATTAAAACAAACCTTGCGGATACCGCTAACTTGTGATTATCTTCCTTGAAAATATCTATCTTACACAGTAGTTGTAAACAAGTGGTATGCATGCTATCTGCTATGAATGGTCATAACACTATTGTTTTAGTTGAGTAAGCTTTATATTTTAAACAGTATTGCCATCTTGTGGTTCTGACAAGTTTTATCATTCTGTTTCTTTCTGCAACCCTTTTTTCTTTAGTTTGTTGGCAAGAATTCCTGAAATGCTACGGCACATACAACAGAATTGGTATTGCCCCAGTTGCAAAACATTCACAGGAAAAAATTAAAGCCATGTCTGAATGTCATAAACTATTTCATGAGTCTTTCAACAAGATAATTTTATCTCCTTTCACTGAAAGGGAGTAGATGATAGTTAAGGTTTTTATTAGAAGGGTCATTGTGAGACACCTGATTGTAAGAGCTGCCTTATTAATTATTGCCCACTTTTGAAATGGAGTTTGTTCCAGACACATATCCTTCAGCCAGTGTGTGGACTCTTCAGCTGTGGCTCCTGGACCACTGATAGTCCACAAGGTCATCCACAAGATCATCCACAGTCCAAAAAGAGACCTGTACTATCTTAAGAGTACTTTTATTTCAGACATCAATGATAAGGGCTCAGGAAAATGTTCTGAAGTCACAGTGGCAGAAGTCCAATTTTTTTTTTTCCCCCTCAAAAAATCATTGGTTTCTGTGTTTGCACATTCCTAGTATTAAGGGACCATGCTCTCACTCACTTGTGGACAATGTTAATCAATAATAACGTACCACTGCCACTGGCCTCAGAGGACAGTCTCTCAGAGTTCAATACATGCAGCCCATTTGGCAATGGAGAGGACTGCTCAATACTTCAAAGAGTGAATGGAATTAGCCTCTTGGTCCAGAAGACTGAAAATACAATGCCTTTGTCACCTTTGGTGGCAGGAAAGGCTCAAGCCTTTTTACTGCACCAGTCATTTGTCACATAACTTGAGCTCTGCCTTGTCAGATGAGTTGCTGAGCACCTGGTATTACATGGTCTCACTGAAAGAAAGAGGCTGTGACTTCTACTGGAGCTTAAGAGACAGGCAGGATTTTTTTTTTCCTCTCCTTTTTATGAAAAATGTCAAGCTGCTTATTTCCATATCTGAAGCCAAGGCCCTGTAAAAAAGTGATGGTTTCCCTGGCGCTTTGGTCATTCCTGTGGACACATGTTTAGCTAACATCGGTCGCAAGAGCATTCCAGAGGCCTTTAGAAGACCTTGAACAGAATAAACAAGAAGACTAAAAAAGAAAGATGCCAATTAGAAGAACACAGGTGCGCATTCCACGATAAAGGGAACTTGGCACAAAGAACCTCAATTCGGCAGTTTATCTTGACCAATTAGACTGAGACAAGTTTCGCGTGTTTTAATTGGTATAACCAATTATGTCCTATGTTTATGCGCGTGTACAGAGTTAGTATAACCAATTATATCTTATGTTTATGCGCGTGTACAGTGTTGATATAACCAATCATATTTTATGCTTGTGCGCGTGTACAGTGACTTTGCAGAATATGTGACTATAAGTATGTGTGTGTTTTAGCAATAAAGTGTCGTCTGTTGTCTGCTCTCAAGATTACAGGCATCCGTCTATTTCAATCTCCTCAATTCCCACTCATCTTGGAATTGTACTACCTGGTATAAAATCGGTAGTTTTCACTATTCTGGATTTGAGGTCCTGCAGAAATCTGCCAAGTACTGATCAGGTACTTGTGAAAATCCCACCTATGTAAAACACTGTACAGTGTACATGAACTCATAAACTTGCTGTATTTCCTTCAGGACACTGTTTTAGGTTGAGCCTATGAACAAGGATTTCCTGTTTTGCAAATAAATTCCAGGGACACCACATTGTCAGGGAGGGAAGTTTATTGACAAAGAGCTTTTCTTGATAAACCAAGGATTTCTGACAAACTTTCTCCATATTAAAGCTTATCAAAGCTGTACACGTCTTTGAAGTATTTTGCTTTTGATGAATCAATATCTTCTCATGAAAAATCCCCACAGCCTCAGAAGTTAGTCAATCCTTGATTTACAGTATGATGTGTGAAGAGACATGTATATTTGGCATCTATGCATTTCACAAGATTACTCTCTAAAAGTCTATTCTGAATATTTTGTGTTGCTAGTAAAAGACAACACATCCCCCATCTCTCCCCGAAGCACAAGAAGTCTACGACAAGTGCTGCCATATAGTGGTGACTTCTCAGGCTGTACTACAAATCCTACACCATACTGATAGTCACTTTACTCTCACCATGTTGATTTTTGGTCAAGCTGGTCCACGCTGAACTATTCTAACTTTCTGGGGATGAATCTAAAAAGATGAGGTTGTGGAATTAGTATCTTCAGACTGGAAAGTCCCAAAATGAGTAGCCTTCTAATGGAAGTAAGCTAAACACAAACAACAGGATCTGTATTTATGCATGAGTTTCAGCGTTGAGTTATAATACATATTGACATCCATTTTTTGTGCTTAAGCAGTGAGCACTGCTAGAGGACATGTGCGACATAGTTCCTAGTTTAACTCCTAAGATGAGCAGCCTATTCTGAAAATACCATTTTGATTGGTAAGAAACTTTCTCTCTGTAATAAACTGTAAAGCAAATATATGAAAATAACTTGAGATTTTTAACAATCTTTATGTCTTCTGATGGATAAAAACAGAAGACATCATTCTTTCACTGTAGTGATACTAGAAAATGAAGAGTTATTATCATTCAGGTTTCAGAACACACTACACATGATACACTGCACATCCTTTATACCGAGAACCAGACTGGGGAGATAAAGGGTGAGGATTACGTTTATTTATGCATGAATGTAATGAACATCTGCCAAAATCTATCTAGTTATTTTAATTCTCCATTTCAACAAAGTTGACCATCTGCTCTGTCATCAGCAAAGATCTTGTCCTAAAAGCTAAATCAAAAGATCACCTGTCTTGTGCACCTTGTTCTGACTTAACACAAACAAAATATTAATGGTATCCATCTGTAGGTATGACGGTGACCTGAAGCAAAAGCAGCTGGAGTTGTAGTAAGCAGAATGACAACTAAAATATTTAGACTCTATCAATAACTAAGAGGCATGAAATTAGGTGTACTGCTTAAAACAGTCACTCTGTATAATTGTAATACAGAATCTTCAGACACCCATAAAAGCCAGTGATACAGAAATTAAAATATATAAATTTTCCTTAAGGTGATGCTAAAGTCTGCAATGAAACTGTTGAACTTGTATTCTCTTTGTATTTCAGGGTACACATTTAATAACACAGAAAGATTCTATCACTGCATAAATATAAAATATAATGCAATAATACATAAATTGCCAAATTAGTGTTTAATATGAGAAACTGAGTTTTGTAATGTTCTGATTTTTAATATAATTGCTCAAAGTACAGAATAGTACATTCCATTTTGGGTTGGTTTTTTTCTCTTTTTTCCCTCCCTGCCAAAACGAGGGAAAATAAGAGGTAGGTGTTAGAACCTTTACATTACTTCAGTTGCCATTAAGAGAAAAGAAAAATGTTGAGACAAGAGGATTTTATATCATTTGAGTTAGTAAATGGCCTTTTATATTGCTTGCACAGCCGTCACTGGCGTTGCAGAATTTTGTTGTGCTCGTTTTAACAAAAAGAAGGTGGAAGCTTTGCAGGACTGTAAAGACTTCAATAAAGTGTTAGTTTCTCATAGGAGGAAATCTGCCAGAACCAGTAATCATTAGGGACTGACCCCCCTGGCTCAGGCTGCCTAAGGAGCTGTGCTAGCAGGAAACTCCATGTGTTATTGCAGCCCAGGCCAGCTGAACCTGGGCCTCCAGACTGCTGCCAACACTTAAAATGTTTTGTTACTGTTGCCAAAACCTGAAGTTTTCTGTAATTGAGGCTGCAGATAACAGTACATTGTTGATGCTTAGCACTTAGCAAAAAGACAGCATTTATGCTATGCGCTTATTTGCAATTCACTAGAACTGTTTCATCTAACATTGGACTGAACTTGTTTCTGTGCGCTAAGTATAGTACTATCAGCAAAAATTACATGACTTCTCTCAATACCGGTTAGTGGTTATTTTCCAGAACAGTCAAATTTAGATTAAGCTAAACTATTACATTATTAGTACTTACATTATCCTGATGATCATGATCCAGCTTCTTTAATTAGGCACATCAGCATGCCTATGTATGATGGCTCTTTTGTAGACAGTCTTTTCAAATTTTTTTTGTTAGAGACTCATTAGCCTTCCTGATACACCACTTTGTGTTCCAAGAAACACCTAGCAATCAGGCCTTATCTCTGAATTACATGTGATCTTTTTGAAATATTTTTTAATTGAACAATAATAGGATTGCATTCAAGGAGTAGAGATTATTTGAAATAAAAAAAAATCTAGTTATTCAAACTTAGGCTGTAGATTAGTAGAGGTAACAGACTAAAGCATGATACTTACTTACAATGAAAACAAATTTCTTTTCTCTCATATGAATTTACCATGTCTCTTTCAAAGTATATTGAAGGGAGTGACCTTCAGTGCATCTCCACCTGCTCCAGCGTGGGGTCCTTCACAGGCTACAGTATGGATGTCTGCTCCACCATGGTCCTCTCCACAAGCTGCAGAGGAATCTCTGCTCTGGCACCTGGAGCACCTCCTCCTCCCCTTCCTTCTTTATCTCTTACCTTGGTGGTCACAGGGCTGCTCCTCACGCTTTTCTGCTCACTCCTCTGCCTGTACAGCATGTTTGTCCTTTCTTAAATACGCTTTCACAGAGGCACGACCCGTTTTCACAGATGGGCTCAGCTGTCCCCCATTGTGGGGCCATCGTGGAACTGGCTGGAACAAGCTGTGCCCAGCACGGGCAGCCTCTAGCCTCATCTCACAGAGGCCACCCCTGAAGCCCCCCACCACAGACACTCAATAGATTGTAGGGATTATCACTTAAAAGGACTCTATGGCATTGCTTTCCTGTCCATGATAACAACATTGATGTTTTAAGTTTGCCAGGTCACGTTACTGTCTGGCTTCAGAGACCAAAGGATAGCAGATCCAGTATTTAGCTTTAAAGAGTTACAAGCCTGTCACATTTTCAAACGCAGAAAAGGGATGACTGCTTAACAATGCATGTGAAATAAAGGTGTTGACTGACTGTCATCAGCAACTGTTGCAGGGGCAGTTACTCACGTGAGGTTAATCTGGTAAGGCCCAATGCACAGGACCGGTGGAGCTGTCTTCGACCAGAGTCCATGGTGAGAGGCAGATAATGAGAGACCATCATCTGCCTTGTCCAAAGCAGAGGGAGCCAGAAATCCTGCATGCTTTTTTCAGTTAGTGTTTTAAGAATCTGTTTTTCTCTTAAATTTTCTAGAGACTGGAGCCATGGCCAAGTGACAAAGAAGAGGTAGCTCCTCGTGTAAGAAGTCCATGCGCACTCCTTGGGGCCCAAGCTCTGTCACAGCAGCAGGAGTTTCCCCAGGGCTCAGCCTGTCCTCCTCAGCGTCTTGCCAAGTCACTGTAGTTGACTGCTCAGCCGGATGATACTGGGGAAAAAAGGCCTATGATATTTAATATATACTTGATGCAATTTTTTTCTCCATATGGAATGGCCTGTTTAAATATATCAGATGTTCAAACAGATGACATTAGCATACTATCCCTGAATCAAGCACTTTCCTCTGCACTAAAGTTGTCCAGCTAATGGTAAAAAGTAAGTCTGAAGGTTGATATTAAGTATAATTGAATGCATTCAGGGCACAACTGCAAATCTCTTGAAACTGTCATAAACCTTGCAAAACTACTTTCTCAGTGACAGTTTGTTGAGCACAAAAATGGAATTTGAAGAGCCTAAGCTATTTATTTCAATTCAGTGACATACTCAGCAAAGCTTACAATTCTGTTATATTCCGTAGAAATGCAGTGTCTCCTGAACATACAGATGATATCCCATCTATATTATAGATACAGCTACAACACTGCCTTTGTGTATATGTGTGTATACAATATATACATATCAGTAGTGAGACTAAGAATATATTTATTTTGCACAATTTAAATACTTTCAAAGTTAGAAAGCAGCAGAATTGTGGTTTTATACAGTCTTTATCTCTGTTTTAGTGCATATTGATTTTAAAGTAAATAGCAGCATGGTTTAAAATACCAAAACTTTGACCAGGACTTCAATGGCAGCACGGATGGCTTCTCTAGAATCTCTAGATATTTGTTTTAGAAAATTTGTTCATTCCCACATGTTAAAAGTTTGGGGATTCCTCAGTTTTGCTGATACAAGCATTTGTGGAGCTGTGTGTTATGGCTCCAAACTAAAAACAAGCAAAAGGTATCATGAATGTAAAGAGTATCTTTTTTTTTGTTTTTATATGTTGCAGTACTGAGAAAATTCAGTTCATGTTTGAGATACTGTAGACTGGAAATTCCATGCAGATTTGATTTCATGTAGTCACTGTCATTATAGCAATAATTAAACACAGTTGTGAACAAAATAGTTTTCTAATGACATGACACAAGTAATTTTTTTTTTGATGGCTTCTTTTTTTGAGAGCAGAATGCCTATTATTTTTCAAGAATGATAGAAAAATGCATGGAACCAGAGACTGAAGAGGTGTTGCCAAGGTGCTCTACAGCAGTACATTCCTAGAACTTCACAGTAATTTTAATTAGTAGCAGCACAAAAGTTTTTTGAAGAGCTGAACAACTCTGCAAACACTAATTAGTGGTCACTTTGCTCACATATAAACTAAATGAGTAGTATTCCTAGGAATTGCTTGGGGACAAAATTCTTCACCTAGCTCATTTGTAAAATATAATTGTGAAATAACAGATTTATTAATTATCCATTTTCTGGTGGGTGAAGATGCCAATAAAATATCAACCAGATAGACAGCTTTTCAATAACAGAAGAATTGAGCTGTAGATTTGCTTGAGATTTTTTCATTAGATCTACTCTAAATCTGCCTTGAAAATGTACACTTTATTGTACAACAGTTAAGGCATAAAAAGGCACAGTATTTTGAAGCATTGTTAAGAATGTGGGAACAAGAACACGAGGTTATATATAGTTAATCAAGCAGTCAAAAAGCAATAAAATCATGAGACTAGATCACTGTGACAAAATAACGTCTCATTCTCATAAGATGAATTTCTTGACGTTGAGTTGATGTTTATTTTTTATTGCTGTCTTTGGTGTTTAAATTGCAGCTTTATCCATCACTGTGATCAACTTACTGAACATTTATTCCCTAAAAATAAAGCACATTTTGTTGAAATTGATATGGCTAATATCTTGCCATCGAGGATATAAAAAATTTTGCGTTATTTATCATTCCAGTTTAAAACAGGGTACACACACAGCTGAAAAACCTTTCTGTCAAATATCTTCTCTTCCACATATTCCATGAGAGCAGTGGGTTCAGTATAAGAAAGGAAATTTAATACAATAACATTAATGTTATCTTACACTCCTAATTCTTAACAATTTTCAAAAGGTAACATGTGAATCAGGCCTCCAGCATTGTTTGTTCTCAGGTATAGAGTCTAGGCATGACTCAGACTGTCTATTTTAAGTGCCCCAAAGGCAGGTTACAGCACCTAAACCAGCAATGCCTGACATTCAACAAAAAATACTTAGGTGGTCCAGAAAGCCACAGACTAAGCATAGCTACAACTTACCCACCAAGATGGACTGAAAACAGGCTGGTTTGTGTTCCTGTCCTCCATCTTGAGCTTAGATTAATTCAGTCTGAGGTCCTCTTCTGAATGCAGGATATACCAGCAGAGTTGCTATGTGCCTTTGGTACATGAGTGATTAGAGGACCCATGGCACCTTGAGGGAGGGAGAGAGTGTTGCAGGGGGGTTAGCCGTGTCTAAGTCTTACTTCAGACTTGGAAGGGTGTCAGTGATCTGCTCATATATTTTAAGACATTGCTCTACTAGGCTGCGAATTATTTGGGAAGACCAGGAATGGTGTCCTTTCTCTTTTGTTGAAACTGTGTCCAAAGTTCAGAGACGGGGAGAGAGGCTAAGCAGAAGTAACACATTGTGTGCCTAAATTAGCTAAAGAGCAGCTTCCTTTAAGAGGCTTAATGCCAGGACTCTTGTTTCACATGGGGCATTCCATTGGAAATACTTTTTGGCGTAGTGTTTCCTCCTGATAAGAGATGTGTGGCTTCCAGTTTTGCATTCAGGAGCATGGGACTGTCCTACAGAAACACCCATGGGTCCTGTACAGGTAATAATTTTCTGGGTCTTAGTGAGCTGTTCTAAGGCTTTCATGATACTGTGCTATTCCTTCCTGAGTCTGTCCTGACCAAGTCTTTAATTTAGCAGGCTGAAGACCAGGCAGATCCAGGCTGCTTATGCCTCAGTTAGTTACATTTCTGTAATGCAAATCCTTTCCAACCAAGTTACCGTGATGATGAATTCGTTCATATTTCTCAGATACTTATGTATTAGGAGGAGAAGGAAGGGAAGAGACATAAATATAAAGATGAATAGATGTGGCCTTATTCCACTCTCAGCCTTAAACTGAACTCAGTTTAGGACAAGTATTACTCTAATTAAAGTAATTATTTCATTCCATATGTGACCACCTTGTAATCAGACACCAAACAGACCTGTCAGCTCTCATAGTTTCTTTATGAGAGTCTTCCACATGGGCTCCATGTACTACTCCCCAACTACAATGCTCAAAAGCATCCTGCAGCACAGTATATGGCCCCTGACTCATCTCATGATACAATAGCTTCATCATCACATCCTTAAGTATCTGCCATCAGAGTATACACAAGGCAAGAAAAATCAGCTATCCTCTTTTCCTTCTTCCAAAGCTGAAGTCACCTCTCATTACAGTAAATATTTCAAGTACCCATGTAGAAACAGAGTGTGTACTTGCAAAATAGTGAAGGGAGAAGGACAGAATCAGGTTTGCTTAAAGCACCCATACAAGTTTGAACAAGAACTGCCATTTCTATCATTTTTGAGGAATAGAAGAGGGAGTAGGGAGAGTTCGGACTGCAGATATTTTACTGTGTAAAGGGTGTTGGGCTTCAGTAAAAAATTCTCCACTTATTTACTCATTTGTTAAAAGTTGAGATTAGAACAAAACATAAAAATAAGACTCATTATTTCAAACATTTTAAGGGACCTATGCATAAACCAAAAAGATTACTGTATCTGATCATTCTGGTCTCAGTGTTGTTTTATTTTTCATACTTGTGTCCACTTGATTTCAATGAGAATTCTGGATGCAGAAGAAGTGTGAGACTGGACCATTGATTATCCCAGAAATAAAACCCTATTTGCTAAGTAAGTCAGATCGTTAAACAGTTATGGCAGAAACTGAATATAATGGAATCTATAAATATTTCATATAATTTCCAGCTAAGTGCCTAAGGGGTGTCCTGCAGGCATAAAGAATGAAAAAATATATACATATGTGTGTATGGATATACACAGACTTCCTACTATATATATATACACACACACACACGCTTATATGCCACTTGATTTGACATTAGTCAGACTGTTGCAAATATTTTGATAAAGAAATTAAAATTTGATTATATAAAAGAGTTTGGTTTGATTAAGAAGTAGAAAATTGTGAGGCATAGGTATGGGAGTGTTAAGTTTGAAATATAGTCATAGGAACTTTAGAAAATGTACTATGATGTGTAACCATAAGAATTCAAGTATTGTTTAAAATCAGTTAACCATAGAAACTTTGACAAAGATTTGTTGATTTGTAGTGGGGTTTTTTAAGAAACTAAGGAAACTGTTATGGACACCAGTTTGCTGCTTGGAAACCCCTTACCCTTCCCACCTCGATCTAATTATGGAGGATTCCAATCAGTATGTTTTAACATAAGAATATTAATAAGATGGTGTGACTGAAGGACAAATTATTAGAAAGGTTAAATTTAAGGATAGACATAGTATGCATTTTTATGTAAACTAATATAGATGATGGTGAGAATCATACTGCACAGAATCACCTAAGAGAGGTCAAGAAGTGGACAAGTGAGGAAGACTATGGAAGACCACCAGAGGGCTCCTGAAGACCACCAGAGACCTTCACTGCGAAGAGACATTTACATATGCTAATGATTTATCGGAAATTTAATGATTATGTATAACATTTTCCAGAAATTTAGTGAATATGTATAACAGGTGTGTATTTAGCCTGCACAGTTAGACTAGACAGGTGCACACAATAGGTGGAGTGATCCCCCGTGTGCCCAGCGCTGCAATAAAGGAGTGCCTGCTGCTTAACTTCTTATTGCTGTTAAGGAGTTTTATTCCAGATTTCGGTAACAAGACCACTTGTTTCCTAATCTTTTCAGGGTAGAGAGATACAGTGAAGTAAGGTTATACCTGCAATGATTACAGCTTAACTAACAAAGTTTGTAAGTGTCACATCACGTGAGGCCAAAAATCTATTGAATCATGCAGGATTAGAAAAATTCTGTTACTAGACTTTTGTGTCTACCTAGATAAAAATGAGGAAGGGAAAAATGAAAGTGGCTTTAATTTTGTGACAGTGTACTTAATTCTATTTGATTTATACTACACTGACATTCAGCACACACTTAGTTTCTCCACTACTGATAGTAAATATTTTCAGGGGAAAGACAAAGAATTATTTAAGGTGATTAAAGACTACTGAACTATAATAACTTAAAAACATAAAATTTAGCTTACTGATAGAAATTTGCCTATAAAGTCCATTAGGCAGTAGAGTAGCTTTTCAAAAGGTGCATCAACAAAGCTGTATTCAAAGTAGACCAGATAAAACACTTGAGAGAAATGGAGAGGATCATCTTGTAATTATGGTGCAACTCAAATGATCCCAATGGTCTTATCCAACCTTCTGATCTCTAAGTGTGGGATAAACAGAACATGGCATTTGCGTGTGAATCTCAAATGAACAGAAAGCCACCTGTGACACTAGAAGATGAATATTTTTTCCACAGTTAGCAGACATAAAAGAGAAATTGTATTGCATCCACGGCAAATAGGAAGATAGTAGTAATTCAGGCCTGGATTACATGATGTTTCCTTCTAGAAAAACGCAGCCTTCCACTGTGCAGTTATATCACTCCTCCAGTGTATCAGCTTTATAAATAAGCTGCACACTTGTTGAGACAAGCCTTCTCCAATCTCGTGTGAGGTCAGAAAACGACTTGACTGATTGTACAATGAGTTCATGAAATTCACACAGTGCCATGAGGGAATATCAGCACAGACAACATGTGGGTTTCCACATGAAAAGGTGTAGAAGGCATTTTCCCACAATGTAGAAAATCACAAAAGTGATTTTTATTGCAGCTGTTTTGAGTTCTGGTTTTGCATGTGTAGGGGCTTCTTATGCAGAACCGCCATGTCAACTTCCCTTGGCAAGCAACAGAGAACTTATCTAGAGACCACAACTTAATCGAGGCTGGCAATGAAAGTAGTTAGCTATTATATGTAAAAGATGGGTAATTTAAAAAAAAAATTTCTAGAAGCAGATACTGAACTGGATTCCAAGGAAAAGTAGAAAACTAGATCCAATTCCACTGCTTAAAGTTTTCTGCCACATTTCCTTCTCTCGTAACTTCTCAGGTCTCCTATCAAGAGGTTTTAACATCCCATTCGTCTTACAACTTAAGGACATTACTTTTATTTTCATAGAGTAAATGGACAATTTGCTACAGGTTACAGCCTTACAAAGTTCTCTCAATCACAGCTGTTGTAAGATATAATTTCTTTTCCCAGTTAAAGCATGAAAGTCCTATCTACAATACATAAACATGATCCTTGCTGATCCACTTGCCTTAGTCCTGTCTTTTTGTTGTTTCGGTCGTGTGTAATTCCAACTCATGGATACACAGTTTGGTGCTTTAGACTAGTCATCCAGAAGCAGTTTGCCTATTCTCTGTTTGTGTTCTATCTTGTTATCTATCATTTGCATTTATTCATCTTGTCAATATCTTCTTATTTGTCAACACTGGTATTCATTCTAGCTTACCACCCGTCTAATTGTTCTGCCATGCTCTCTGTCCACCACTGACTAATCTGTCCTGTCACTGTCACCACTGTTCATAGCAGCTCTCCATCACTAACTGCACTGTCTAGTAAAGGGTATATTCAAGGCATAGCTGTACGAAGCTAGACATGTGCACAGAAGCCAGAGTGAGAAAGCTCACGTTTTTCCTTATGTGTTATTAGCTTTTATTGCCTTAGGTACTGCTATACCCCATTATCTGTCCTGATTGATAGGGTTCAACTTGCCATCATTTCCAAGAAACTTCCTTTTAGGAAAATGCTATTCTTCCAATTGTATTGCTTTCTGATAAGCATTAGTAGTTCTCCAGACCAAGACTGCTGCTGCATCTGTTGTGCTTTTAACAGCGGGCTGTGACCCCATCACTTCTTAAAAAAATGCTTGTTTACTTCATTATTCTTGCTAACTAAGGCTATACAAGAAGCCTTTTCCATTCACTTTGGGTTTAGTGCCAGAAAAGAAGAAACAGGAAAAAACAAGAAGAAAACACCTGAAAAAAAAGAGAAGAGAAAAGAAGAGAAAAAGAAAAGAAAAGAAAAGAAAAGAAAAGAAAAGAAAAGAAAAGAAAAGAAAAGAAAAGAAAAGAAAAGAAAAGAAAAGAAAAGAAAAGAAAAGAAAAGAAAAGAAAAGAAAAGAAAAGCCAAAATTACCCTTTTAGTGTTAGCGTTAATCTGACCAGCTCAATGTTCTTTTCCTTTTGGTAAACATTATGACTGGTGAGATACAACTTGATTAGTATCTAAATTCAGTCAATGGTTATTCTGCAAGTCAATGTTTTTATCCTATGAGCTCAGGCAGCAATTATTTAAGCTTAGTCTTGACAATCCCCAAGACACTGATGTGCTTACAAAAAAAATCTTATAGAAAATAATGGTGTAACAAACAGTTCAGCTTAAATACAGATGAATTCCAATATTTAAAATATACCACAAGGTCCTGTAAGATAATGAATAAAAATTTTAGTGACTACTTCCCACACAGACTATAAGGGAATCGCGCAGGAATAATACCAAAGTAAATTAGGCCAAAATCTGAATGTTCATTATTGTAAACATAATGAGTTCCCTGCAGTCATCTTGCCGAAATTCTAAAAGTTAACTTTTTCCAAGGGTCTTCTGACTGACTTCATGCTCCACAGAATATTCAGACCATTGCAGAAATTAACATCCACAGTTATTACCATTTGTCAACTATGAACACTCAGAAATTGCTAAGCTTCCGAAGGATTTCTTCACAACTGGGAAGAAAAATAAAATGTGATGGTAGTGTATTTTTACCATGACATCACCCTTTCTTTTTTCTGGAGGGAAGGAAAAAAATCCTTGTAATAATAAGGAAGTATAATGCAGTTAACTAACTGGGCTACTTCTCAGTCTTGGTGGCTGGATAAGGCTATCTAATTCGTAGTTTAGGACCGAGGAAGACAGTAGAATTTCATTGTGTGACAAATGTTTGGTATTTCCATTTTCAACTCACAAGTGCCACAGACTCTCTCACACTTTATTCCTCTCCTGTAGGGTGTAAGTCACTTTCTTAATGGTACATTAAATGCTCTGCCTCTTTATCTCGGAGCTTTTAGCGTCCTAACAGGTTGAAAAAAACAAGCACTTTCACTTTGGCTCTAGTAAGCGGATATAATTCTACCACTACCATCTCAAACAGAATTCTACTAGGTATGGATAAAACTAGTAGCAAAAGGTTATGCAAGAAACAACTATGTTCAGTGCACAGGGTAACAAATGAAGCCATGAAATATATAGTATTTGAAATGAGTAATATTTGTGAACTTGCATTTTATGGTATTACTTCTAATATATTTTTGAATGAACAAAGACACTGGCCATTTCCATCTCTGAGATTTTGCTATGGTCAACTGGCTACTTAAACTGAAGACATCTTTGTTAAATATAGCATATATAGGTCTCCTAATTGATTACCACTGGTTTAGTCTGCATAAGTAAAAGTATTCTACTATAAATATTC
This sequence comes from Aquila chrysaetos chrysaetos, assembly GCF_900496995.4. Taxonomy (NCBI): domain Eukaryota; kingdom Metazoa; phylum Chordata; class Aves; order Accipitriformes; family Accipitridae; genus Aquila; species Aquila chrysaetos. The sequence goes on from NC_044015.1 coordinate 20,287,018, forward strand.
ACTGAGAATATAATACTGCTGTGACCAGATCAGGCAACACAATAGCTGACAATTTATACCATAACAGGTCATATAGCTCTAGGCTCTTGTTAGGTTCTAAGGGGACTGATGATCTTTCCTTTTGTGAGGGCATTGCTATACTTTACTTTCTTCACATAAACTACTGATAACATTAAAGATGTCCAATTTATAACTAACCTCGATAGTTTCTCCAGTAGTAAAACACGGTGTTTTGTTTAATTAAGTGCAGTGTGCTTTGTTTACATGTATTCAGAGAACACATCAACAAAAGAAATGTACATAACAACAAAAAGACATTTATTGCTATGCTTCCTTTTTTTGTTCTTTCTTTCTTTTTTTGTCAGAAGTTTAAGAGACCAAGTGTTTTATACTTACAAAACTGACAAGATTCCATAGCCTTTCCCACCTCAGTACACTTAAAACACCTCATGACAACATTTATTTAGGAAGTAAAGGACATTTCTTTCTTTATCACCCAATTAAACACAAGTACAATTAATTAAATGAGAAAAATAGAAACTATTCCTCATTGATTTTGCAAGTGTTAACTGTTCAGAATATAACACAAGTCCCTAAACTTACTTAGTGTAGAAATCACAGAATTTAAGATGGTAAATTAGAGGACCATAATAAAATATACAGAAAGAATTGGTAAAATTTTAACCTTTCTCTGGAAAACCATTTAACTACTGTCCCTAAAATGTTCTCTAAGGGATACGATTGCCCAATAATGGATACTTATACACCATATGGTTGAAATAACTCAAGAAATTTTTCTCTTGAACACTGCAAATTAATTATCTCTTCTTTGATCTTCCTTCTGTTCCAGTATACATCCCTTAAATGCCTCCATATGTTGTACGGCACAAAACAAACCATGCTCAAACAACATGTTGATATATACTAAGTTCTGCTTAGTTTCAATTATGGTACCTATGACATGTATCTATTCCAAATGATACCATTGAAGGCTTCATATTCCTTGAAGTTACAGTCTCATTCCACTCCTGCTCCAGCCCAGTATAAAGAAAATACCAACTTGTTTCTTATTTAACATTCAACATTGGTAGCTAATTCATGTGATCATTTGATGTAAAATCAATGCAAAATCTTCCACAAAACCATAATTGCTTTGGGTGTTGTTTGTCTTCTGCATTATCCAAAAGGACACTATAATGCTCTAAAAACATAAAGTTGGTCAAACAGTGGTCAAAATGCCCATCATACAAACATTTGATATGGATTTCTTATCTCACAAACTAAACAACTATAAAGAGCATTTCCTTTTCACGGCTGCATAACTCTAACACAGTTCCTCCGAACTTTACAAAAAGCACAAAGAAAGATCTGACTAGGAATGAAATGGTACTTGGCATGTGACAGAAGAGACAGACGAGCACAAAAAAGCAAAAGCGGGGGAAGTATAGTAGAAGAGAGTAGAACAGAGGGGAGCTGGATGAGCCAAACAAGAGACAAAAGAAGGAGGAAAGAAAAGAAGGTTTCTCAGCGATGATGTTTTCTTATTTCTCTTAACTGACGATAGACAGATTTATCTCCTGCCCGACAAATGTCAGCTGAGTGGTGCCTCATGATCCAGCAACTGCATTCATGCTCTTCTGGAGTGAAGCAACTGAAAAGGAAATTCTGTAACAGAACTAGTTAAACTTCATTGGAAGAGAAATCTCAGAGATCCAAAGGAAAATAATTTACTGCTAGCCATCATTTTTCCTCCATTCACTTTAGAACTGATAGTAAGTGAACAGTACTTACCTTTGCTTGAAGTCAAGCTGTTTCCAATCAGCTACATGGCATAGCCCTCAAAAAGGAAATATTTAATTTTATGTGCTTAATCCCAGCCAGTTAGGTTTGGAGGACTTTTCCATGTTTAAATTCTGGACCAACTTTCAAAATAAAATATAAAAACAAGAAGACATTTTACCTGAAAAACTGAAAACTTGATGTGAAAATAAAAAAACAACTCTAATTCAAACCATTACTTTGTTTTAATTCTCAAAATTTGTAGGGTTTCAGATATTATTTTGCAAGGCTTGATACATGCGATATTGCAACAAAATTTAGAATACCAGCTATGAGAGGTTTTGGTAGTAGTCTATTAAACTCAGATTGGCCAATGACACTGACCACTACTTAGCAACATTGAAATATGAAATATTGCATAATGCCCACAATATTCTAATATCTTACACTTCAGCACATACATCCTATTGAGCCCCAGCAAATATCTTAGTTAACCATGATAAGTTTTACAACAGGACTTGAAATTTTTATTCATTAACAGCATACAAAATTAAGGCCTTACTGACATAAATTACATATAGAAGACTAGCAAAAGAGATGATAAAAATAACTACAAAAATTTGCTATTGCTAATAATTTCTGAAGAACTCAAAGATCAATGGTTTCATGACTAATCTGAAAGACCTGGTGTTGATTTCTTCATGTTCTTTCCTCTCAAAATTATAAGGCAAAGTGTCAAAAAAATGAAATAAAAGAAACAAAAAAACCAAAATCTGGATGCAGGTCTTGTGCCTTCACTGCAGTTAACATCTGGCCCACAATGTTCCCTTACACCTAAGGACACTGTCTCATGATTGTTTTTTCTCCACCTTGTATTTAAGAGCACTGTTAAAAACGGAACTATCTGAGTCTACATCATCGCCTATTTATGGACACCTTGGCACAATACCTGTCATTTCAATCATTTATCAAAATACCTCGGTATCCTGGGGGTGGATTTATAATTTTTTTAAAGGTAGACTGACTATTACATTGGGCTTTAGGTAATGTTCGAATAATAGATAGTAGAGCATGCCATAGTTTCTGAGAGTTAGAGCTGAATGCATGAAGTAAACAAACAAGGGTGCAGTAAACCAGAAAGAGAAGGAAGTGCTAATGTATTTCAAAGGGGCAGGAGGGCTCCCTGGCCTGACCATGGCGGGGTGGCGGGGGGCAAACAACAGGTTTGCGATGACTATTAACATCCTGCCACATGGGCATCTCAACCTTTGACACCGCTCCAGTGAGCAGATCCAGGGGCTGCATTTTGCCAGCAGGCCCCCTGCCCTCAGCAACGCGGTGCACTCTCACGTTTACCTCGGCATTTTCTCACGGCTGACAATGAAATTGGGAAAGATGCCAAGTCCATGCTCCGCCTGCGTAATTCTCTGAGATATGACAGAACAAGCAAGCCTAACGCACCACAGAGACAAGCCTAGGCTGTGCTTCAGCCACCGTCACGAGGTCTAAGCGATGCTTGGATATACAGCGTGCTGCTCCTCGGCCGCCTTTGGAACAGCCACAGCGAACGCTAGTTTGCAGCAAGCCGTTGGGGCTAACGGTGGAAGATCTGTTTCTTGATTTGTACAGGCACAAGCTGACTGTGAACCAGGTAACCCGCTGGCTTGACTGCTGTCATAGGCTGGAATAATTGATTGGCACGGCCCAGCTTCCTCTGCCGACCCAGACCCCGGGTTTGGTTTGTCACAAGAAACAGATAAACTGCCTGCGGGCGTAGGCACTGCACGTAGCTGACCACCCACAGTGTGTGTGTGTCTGGCTGCTCTGGGATACAGAGGCTGGGGGGGTGTCTGTGTATTGGCCTTGGAAATACTGCACTTTAACCTACCCAGGTGTTGGTTTGGGTTCTTCTGTTCGTTTTATTGTCTCCCGTGTCTCTGTGATGTGGGAAGTGGAGTGCTGCACTGCCTTAAAACCCGCCACTGCGTTGCCACTAGTTATGACGTGATAAAGTTACAATCCAATGCATTACGGGAAAAAGCATTACTCTTCAATTTGATTGCCATTTATTATTCACTAGATGATACAGAGTCACTCACGCCCGAATACCAGGGAATCACATATAGGGGAAACAGTAATGCACAGACCAAACGGAGAAGGACATTTCTCCTGTGTTACAACTTGGCATTAACATGAATTGCAACGAATGGATCTTCAGCATGGTTACTAATCTGGAAATTAGCCATTCCATCACCAGAAACATGCACCTCTTTTCCAGTGCATCTGTCGTCCTCCTTTTGTCCAGAAATAACATCACAGTAGGTACCAGCAGGCAGTCCAGTTTGCACATTGACATTCATATTCCTGTGTGAAAATAAGTGAACGCTATTTATCCATTGTTTTCAAAAGAGGTATTTCAAACTGGGTACAGGATTTTTGAACCTGCTGCTACTCCCTTACTTTGAAGGGCAATGTACAGTGTGAGCTTTCTGATCCTATCCCTGCTTTGCTCCCTACACTCCCGTTCTGGCTCTCTAGACCTGGCATGCAACTGAATGACTAGTTCAGGCTGTAGTGATCGCTCTCGTCAGGAGAAGAGGACGTTCCCCTTCCCATCAGTATGGCTGATGAGGGACGCTGTGCTTCTCTCTGGGGACACCGCCTCTCCCACTGACTTACCAGTCGTCATTATTAAAAACGATGAAGCCTTTACTACCACGGCCAAAAGCTACTTGATTGCTGCCGTTGTCCCACCAGTTGGAGAAAGGCTGACCGTCCACCACGTTACGGAAGATAACCATGTTCCTGAAAATGCAGGGAATGGCTCTCACTGTGGCTGCAAGAGCTCTAAAGCCACGAGGAACATGAAGCAAAAGCAACTGCTTTCACTTATTTTTTTCTCCACAGTGTCCTACTTTATTTGACGCCAGCGATGTTCACAAACCCAGTCGTTGCCACAGGTAGTGTCTGCATTGATTGCAACAGGCTTTGTTGATCCATCCGAGTTACTCGGTGGTCCAACCCAGTCATTGACGTCCTGTAATTAAAAAGAGAACTTTAAAACTTCTTACTGAAAATGCAGAGAGCCTCTCTGTAGAGAAAAGCTAGATGGAGCATCAAATTTCCACCTGCTAGATCCAACATGGGACAGAGAACTCACTTCACAAATTCAAATGCACTGGACTGCTTCTCTGGCCCTGTTCTGGTCCTTACGCACCATGAATGTATCTATCTTCAGTGTTCCCAGCTTACCCGTCCATTCACAAAAGATCTTGGCCAGCGAAAACTTGACATCACACGTGTGAACCCATATGGGTGAGCAAGCATGAAACCAACGGCCATTTTATAAAGCCTGTTCATTAGACAAAGAAAGTAATGAGACGTGGAAAGAGAAACCACGCCAGAGAACAGAGAGGTAAACAAGCAAAAGGAAGAAGCATTGCCCCGACAAGAGCAATCCCTTCCTTACCTGGAGTCCCAGAAGGTTAGAATGGAAGCTCCACCAGCCCCATGCCCCCGCTGGTTGTCGTGATTATCCACAAAGACCAGGGCTCTGTCGGAAGGCACGAAGCCCCAGCCTTCTCCCCAGTTCCTAGCCGAAAACACAAAGACTTGAAGCTACCCTGTCAAATGGTGTATCCCGGATAAGTCGCAGCATCGTCATCCTTACTTTAAGTAGGCCATCTTCTCTCCATTCCACTTGCGGATCACTGTCCCCAGTTTTGCACCGTATTTGAACTCTGTCACTCGGCCGTTTCCAAAGTAGTCACTGCCTTTGATCGGCTCTCCACCCAAGTCAATTACCTGGTACAGGAAACAGAAACCGTGCACCTGTTCTCGTCTCAAGAGAGACAAAAATTGCAGTGTACAGTCCTCGACATTAGTTCTCGCTTTACATTGAGAGGAAAAAATATTCAAGTATGTTTATTTCTGCTATGTAGATCAACCCGAAGTCGATCTAATACAGGAGGCACGCAGGCAGCGACATGAGTCAAGAAAGAAAAGGTAAAGTTAAATGACAATCTCTTCTGGAGGCATTTTTAAAAAGCAAAACTACTTGTGTCTGCAGGGCTGCTCCAAAGAAATGGCTAGCTTTTTCTGGGGTAAAGTTGGATGAAGATGTATTACGGTCCGTACTCTGAAGGAGGAAGGTAAAAGAGATAGCAAAGAAAGACAAACATAAAGGAAAAAACATGGAGATCACCTCCTGGTAAATGAAAGGTTTTGCTCCTGCAGAAAACCATTTTGTATTTAGATCTTTCAGCTTGTCTAAAATTGCCTTCACATCCCCAGGCCACATATGCTTGGCAGCATCAATTCGGAAGCCTGCTACGCCGATATCAATGAGGTAGTTCATGTACTCGGCAACTTTTGAGCGTACGTAGTCCTTCTCTAGGGCCAGATCAAGAAGGCTAACCAAGCGACAGTCCCGGACCTGAGTAATGGAAAACAGAAAGAAAAAAAAGTTTTGAGGTGCCACTCTGTGAGTTTGTAAAACCTTTCAATGAAATGTTTGCATGTTTCGAGCCACAGAATCAATTCTGCTTGGATATCCAATTTGCATAGAAGAGAATTATGCCAAGGTCTGTATGCTGGTTTGGGGTGGGATAGAGTTAATTTTCTTCACAGTAGCTAGTATGGGACTATGTTTTGGATTTGTGCTGAAAAGAGTGTTGATAACCCAGGGATGTTTTCGTTATTGCTGAGCAATGTCTACACAGAGCCAAGGCCTTTTCTGCTTCTCACACCAGAAGCTTGGAGGGGACACAGCCAGGATAGCTGACCCCAACTGACCAAAGGGATATTCTGGACCATATGACGTCATGCTCAGCATATACAGCTGGCGGGGGAGAGAAGAAGGAGGCAGGAGGACGTTTGGAGTTACGGCATTCGTCTTCCCAAGTAACCGCTATGCGTGATGGAGCCCTGCTTTCCTGGAGATGGCTGAACACCTGCCTGCTGATGGGAGGTGGTGAATTAATTCCTTGTTTTGTTTTGCTTGGGTGCGCGGCTTTTGCTTTACTTATTAAACTGTCTTTATCTCAACCCACGAGTTGTCTCAGTTTTACTCTTCTGATTATCTCCCCTATCCCACCATGGCGGGAGTGAGCGAGAGGCTGTGTGGTGCTCTAGTTGCCTGCTGGGGTTAAACCATGACATTCCTTTTTGGTGCCCAATGTGGGACCCGAAGGATTTGAGATAATGACAGGTTTGACTGGAATGTGCTAGGTCGAATTTATAGCTGTGATTGCTGTTTAGCTATTAATTGGCAGGCTCCTGTGCTTGCCATGGGGCTTGCTTGCCTTACTGTATATTAGACTCTAGTGCTCGTTAGTGGCTGCTTTTTTTTTTGTTTTGCTGCTTGCTGTACTGCTTATCATCTTACTCTACTGTGCCTGGGAACAATTTGATGACAGCAATGGCAATGCGCCTGGCCTGGCAGATGGCCAGGCCATCGCTGCTGTTTCTGTGCTGCTGTGCTGGACAGGCTGAAACTCCAGTGTGAACTTGAGTCGAAGGGACTGTGACCTGTGGATGAGTCCACATGGGAGCAGGACACCCTGAAGCCTCTGTGGCCATGGATAAGCCCATGCCAGAGCAGGTACATCTCGAAGCATCTGTGGCCATGGTTATGTCTGTGCCACAGCAGGTATGCCTCTGAAGGGATTGTGGCCCAAGGATAAGACCATGCTGGAGAAGGTACACCTCAAAGCATCTGTGGCTGTGGATAAGTAAGTCCATGCTGCAGCAGGTACACCTTGAAGCATCAGTGGCTGTGCATGAGGTCATGCTGGAGCACCTCAAAGTGTGTGACCATGGATAAGCCCATGGCAGAGGATGTACTCCCCTGGAGGGACTGCAGCCATGGCTAAGGCCATGTCCGACCAGGTTTACTTCTGAGAAGACTGTGGCTGTGGGTAAGGTCATGCTGGAGCAGGTGCACCTCAAAGCGACTGTGGCTGTGGATGAGTCTATGCCACAGCAGGTGTACCCCTGAGGAGACTGTGGCTTATAGATAAGACTCCACGTGGAGCAGGTACAATCCTAAGGCACCGCAGTCTGTGGAGAAGTCCAAGCCAGAACAGGGGCAAGGGCAGGAGTTCATTGCAATGTTAAACCCTATGGCATGGTCCAAAGGGACCAGGGGTGGAGATTGTAATGGAAATCCCTTTAAAATGTTGGAACCCGAGATTTGAGTTGCATGTTATAGGTGTTCCCATAGCAGGAACCACCTGAACAAATGGAGGACAAGCCTTACAAGAAGCAGTGCAAGTGCAGCAGTGACCCAAACTGAGCTGGTTTTGGTGCCCAATAATCACGCAACATGCCACCTCTCCTGTCTTGAGGGACTACCTGTCCTGGTTTTGGCTGGGATAGAGTTAATTGTCTTTCTAGTAGCTAGTATAGTGCTGTGTTCTGGATTCAGTATGAGAAGAATGTTGATTACACACTGATGTTTTCAGTCATTGCTAAGTAGTGTTTATACTCAGTCAAGGATTTTTTCAGCTTCTCACGCCCAGCCAGCAAGAAGGCTGGAGGCCCACGAGAAGTTGGGAGGGGACACAGCCAGGACAGCTGACCCAAACTGGCCAAAGGAATGTTCCATACCATGTGACACATCACATCTAGTTTAGGAACTGGGGGGGGGAGTTGGCCGGGGAGGGGCAGATCGCTGCTCAGGGGCTGACTAGGCATCGGTTGGCGAGTAATTGCATTGTGCATCTCTTGTTTTGTATATTCTAATTCTATTATTATTATTATTATTATTATCATCATCATCATTATTAACGTTATTATTGTCATTTGATTATTATCATTATTATCATTATTATTTTCTGCCTTTCTGTCCTATCAAACTATCTTTATCTCAACCCACGAGTTTTACTTTTTTTTTCCCAATTCTCTTCCCCCATCCCACTGGTTGGCAGAGAGGAGTAAGCGAGCAGCTGCGTGGTGCTTAGTTGCTGGCTGGGGTTAAACCACAACACCACCATAACAGATGGAGCCCAAAGTCATGGACTAAATGAACTCAATGGACATTTGTGGACATTTTAAAGACATTTTACAGGGGTGGTCCACAGATTAAGGGAATGATATCTGTGTATATATTAAAGGATGGGGAGGGTGGTGGTAGCTAATGAGGTTGTATTGGATAGTGTGGTACCTGAGCATGGCGTAAATGGTATGGAATAAGGGGTGGAGAATGTGCTGGTTTGGGGTGGGATAGAGTTAATTTTCTTCGCAGTAGGTAGTATGGGACTATGTTTTGGATTTGTGCTGAAAAGAGTGTGATAACCCAGGGACGTTTTTGTTATTGCTGAGCAGTCCTTACTCAGAGCCAAGGCCTTTTCTGCTTCTCACACCACCCCACCCCACCAGTGAGCAGGCTGGGGGTGCACCAGAAGCTGGGAGGGGACACAGCCAGGACAGCTGACCCCAACTGACCAAAGGGATATTCCGGACCATATGATGTCATGCTCAGCATATACAGCTGGCGGGGGAGAGAAGAAGGAGGCAGGAGGACGTTTGGAGTTACGGCATTCGTCTTCCCAAGTAACCGCTATGCGTGATGGAGCCCTGCTTTCCTGGAGATGGCTGAACACCTGCCTGCTGATGGAAAGTGGTGAATGAAGTCCGTGGTTTGCTTTGCTTGCATGTGTGGCTTTTGCTTTACTTATTAAACTGTCTTTATCTCAACCCATGAGTTGTCTCACTTTTATTCTTCCGATTCTCTCCCCTATTCTGCCATGGCGGGGCTGAGTGAGCAGCTGTGTGGTGCTTAATTGCTGGCTGGGGTTAAACCATAACAGTCTGCACCAAGACATAGGTAAATTTACTGTACAGCTCAATAGTCAAGTTAGGACATTTGGTGAAGGATATCACCTCCCTGTGCAGGTGTCATCAGAACTGAGAATGAGAAACAGCATGGTCTATTGTAACAAAGTGGCCAAAGGAAGAGCAGTAGCCTTGAGAAAGTACTGCCACACATTCCATCTACAAAAAGAGAAAGTCACTCAACCAGGTGACCATCTTGCACTGCTGTCATTTTCCGGCGGGGTGGGCGGGGGGCTCATTCTCAAGATCTGCTGAGTTTACAAGCTATAACAAAGAGCTCACCAGCTGAGCTGAATACACTGGGCTCAGTGCAGGAGCAAACTGCCGACATACATGCCGACGTGAAACATGCAGGATGGTCCTTGATTTCTCAGTACTTAAAATATTTTGCACCACGAGTACCCTTCCTGTACCTATTTTCACTATTTCTGTCACTTGTCAGATGACTAAGCACAGGTTTTGTGAGAAACTACTCCCTTTGGCCTTACTGTAATGTTTATGGAACAGGTTAAAAAAAAAAAAAAAAAAAAAGGAAAAAAGATTTCAAACTTTTGCCAGAGAAAGTTACCTGATACATATCGCCATAATTTTCAATGTCTCCACTTCCAGTTTGACATTTGCCGTCATTGAAATCCCAGCCAGAGTATGGCACAGCTGGAAAATCTCTGTTCCCAGCATCAAAATAGCTTCCACAAGTAGAATGCGTGCCTGAGCCACCCGCAGCCCCACACATGTGGTTGACAACAGCATCCACATAAATATGAACCTGGAAAAGCAGTAAGTGCATTTCAGTATGTTTTGTAATGATGGTGAAGTGATAGCCAGAGCTTTACCACATCACTATTAGTTCCACCTTTTTTTCCCCCTTCAGTTTATGCCTCCTTTGAGGACAGCAGCAATAACTTCCCTCAGCTGATACAGCACTTCTTGCTGTATCAGATATAGATTTTCAAGGCACTTACTCCAACATTGTTGCATCTGGTCACCATGTCTCTGAATTCATTTTCATTTCCTGATCGAGTACAGAGCTTGTAGCTGACGGGCTGGTACCTCTCCCACCAGGGTCTGTTCGGGTTAGTAATGACAATATTTTCATTTGGAGGTGAAACCTGCAGATGAAATTGTGCACTTTGATAAGAAATCAGTTGGGTTTATTTCAACCTTTTAAGGGCAAAATCTGCGCTCAGCACCTCTGCCCTCAGAGGAAGGCTAGTGCCCAAGCCAGTCTCTCTCCCACAGCATAAGCTCAGGTTTGGGAGATGTCCGTCTAGTAGATAGGCAAGAAAGCTTTCTTTTCTTCCTGTGGGCTGCCCAGGTCCAGCACGGACCTGCTTTCAAGGACACATGCATTGGAGGGCTGAAGACACAGGAATTATTTTTACCTGGAATAGTGACATCCTTGGGAAAGCCAAAACTCAGTGCTTATGCACTTCCCTCCGAACAAGGTAAAGAGGAAAACTTAGCTTTGCAGGGGAAGCGTTTCAGAGGAAAGCATGCCCCTTTGTAACTGACCTGCTGGAGATACAATGTCATTGGCTGGCCCTGCAGGCTCTAGGGTTGCTTCTAAGAGCAGTTACTACTTCCACCCCCTCTGCCCCCCACCTCTACTTCCAACACCAAAGTTACTTGGAGCTGGCTGTCTCTGATTCAGGCTTTTTGATTTATTAATCAAATGCTACAGTGCGATTTGCCTACCTACTTACAGGCAACAACTTACCTGAACGCCTCCAAATCCATTAGGCGCTAAATAGCGTTCGCACTCAAGAGCAATATCCACCCAGCGCCATTCAAAGAGATGTACAATAGACGTCCTCCCAGCCTCAGTATTGGGGTCGTACTGTGCCCAGCAAAACCCTACAGCTGCGAGCAGGAGAAGGACTTGCATGATGCCTTCAGTATGAGGCTGTGGTCTCTCCACTAGCAGTTTATACACCTGCAAGATGACAAAGTTCCTATTGCAGCTGTCAAAATTCACACAGATCAATGTTATCAGCCATTATTCGGCTAGCTAGCTCGATATCATTGTTCTGTTTTGTTTTTTCCTGGATTGCCCAACAGCTGAAGATAAAATACCTTTTCACAGTGATTATACATTATCATAAACCAAGCAGTCTGTGAGTAGTGCACCCCAATTCAGAATTGTACTCCTTCCAATCATGTAAACAAAGATACTTTATCAAAAGTATTCCAAAACATAACACATAGGCCCTCAAAGGGGGCTCTGGAAGGTGAAAGGAAAGGGAGGTAATTAAAAGACAAATGCAAATCTAACAGCTCTAGGAGAATGAATGTGGTGTTTGCCAGCATTCAGAGGTGTCTGGCTCTCAGGATTGGTCCAAGCTCAAACCAGGGTACCTGATCAGCCACTCTCAGTCAATAGCAGCTATAGGATGCAACACGTCCTGGGTCTTCACCAGGTGAATCACACTGGTAACTAGAAACTGATCCCTTTTCATGCCTGAAGTTTCTCGATCGTCATTGCCCCGTGCCTCCTAGGAACTGTTACAGGTTTTCTTCATGTGGTCTTGCAGAGCAGCTGTTGCTCTACCTGATTGAAAGTGATCAAGCTGCAAGTGTTTTCCTCTCCAACAGAGACCTTGCATAAGCTTTCATCTCACTTTGAATGACCAATGAGTCACCTGAATCAAGGCAGGCAACCCAGAATCAGAGGTAAAGTGATACTGCAGATGAATTTTAGCTGCCTGACATAAAACTGAATTTGAAAGCCAGAGCTGTGGCCCAAGTGCCTTCTGGCTTTTCCTGCAATTTCCTCCTTCAAAAAAACCTGCTGACTTTTGCTCATGACTTAATTTCAGGTCTTCATTTGGAACTGACTTATAAGATCGAGGTCTAAGCAGCAATGCTTCATGAATAAGCTCAAGTCATGCCAGTGATAAAACAACACTCTGAGAGAATACGAAGACCAGAAAATCCCTGATGTTTGATGAATATCTGGGAGGAAAACAAAAAGTCCACAAAATGGCACATCTACTCCAAGAGAAAAGAAACCTCAGTGTGCTTTGTACCCGAACTGCCCCTAGTATGTTCTTTCTGAAAGTAGCCATGCCATTGAATATGTCACATGCATCCTTCTTTTTCCGAGAATTTGTACTCAAGGACAAAATGCAGAAGCAGCTTCCATTTGCCCACCTGTTCATTTTCATATCCCAGACTGTCTGAAAGGTCTCCTTTTTCACTACAACAATGAAATAGTAAATTACTGCGAATGATCTTGCCTACTCCCTAACAGTAAGGTACCAGTGAGATGATTGCACCTTGTGATTACCAATTCAGTGAGAAGAGACGCACCACCCCCACCCCCTCAATATTACCGAGAGCAACCAAATGTGCCTGACGTTAATTTTTACATCATCATTCCCTGTGGGGTTCCACTGATGTGATAGCATGTCACTGCATAAAATTCAGCTTCCAGTGACATGCGTTTGCCACTGAAATACACTGCTATTAGCCCAGGAGGGTAAGGCCCCATCCCTGATAGCCTGATGCGACGGATGGCCAGTCCACTGGCAAGGGAACTGGGAGCCTTCATGTGACAGGCTGCTCAGCAGCTCAAGCTGAACAGGCTGCAATATTTTAGCATGCTGAGGAAATGCCTGAGGGCAGGAGAGAAGGTGGCCATCCAGCACCGACGATTTATGAGTCTTTCTGAAGTATAACCCCAAGTAGAAAGTATTTAATGTGCAGTTTCAATCACAGCATCTGTTGTGGTATGGTAAAAATGTCAGGTGCCTCACAAATTGGCTCTGATTTTCAGGGGAGTTGAAGCTCTGGGCAGACGAGACATTGGAGCGGTTTGGCTTTGTTTTGAAATCCCATGTTTTAATCCATTTGATCCCCCAGTATCATTGGAAACCTGGTTGTGAGAAACTGGAGGATGTGGGTTCTAGACATTGAAAAGAGAGCCTTTTATTTGCAAGCTTTTGCACTGCAAACCTAAAAAGGCAGGCCTGCTCTTATATGTCCTTATATGGTCATGGCACAGCTCTGTCAATCAAATACACAATCGAGGCCTTGCTGCAACGCCAGCGTTTTCCCAACACACTGTTGCAGTGTCACAAGACCTACCAGCATGTGACTGACCGATAAGCCCCTGTGAAGGAAGAAAGCTCAGAGGAGACAGGCGAGAGTGACTTGCCCATGAAGCTCAGGGAATAATGCAGGCTGTGACTGTCCACAGCTGTTGCAAAGAATGCTGACTTTATCTCAACACACAGAGGGCTGGAAGGTGGCCTTTATTTTAGATAAACAGCTATGTCAGTTGCGTGCATCAGCTGGTAGTGTAACTATTTCTCCCCGAGTTAATTAAGAGAGAGTGACTGTCTCCCTGGTTTAGCCACACCAGCATGGGGAGGAGTGTACACATGACTCAGCACAACTGAAATTATAAAAACTAAACAATTAACAGAAGATTTTTGGAGATAGCAACAGGCTTTAGCTGGATTCAACCCACATATTCCTTTCCAGTGACTGGGGACACCCAGCATCCTGATGGTGAGTATATTATAGAGATCACGTCGATACTGTGATTGAACTGTATATTGCAACTGTTTTATTCTTGCTAAGTGTAACTTACATTTGTCTTGTGATTTCAGTATATCTTGTATCACTCTGCTAGAGGAAGTATCTAGCATCGATTATCTTCAAATAAGTAAATTTGACATTAAACTTTACACCCTGCACATGTGGAATATCTAAAAGGAGCTGATCAGAGCATATGGGACTCTGACACAGCCAGAGCAATCTCAATGCAGTCATCTGCCTCGCTGCTATTTAGCTTGACCAAATCAATAATCAATATTGTTGTGCTCTGTCATAACAACGGCTTGAGGGGTATGAAAGACGGTTAAGTATGCCTGTGTATTAAACACAGCATTCAATTATTCCTAGACAGGTTGTTAAAAACAACATAAAAGACTAAGGGAGATGACAGTCTTAAAGATGCTCAGTTAGCGATATTAGACTTGAATTATCATCTTTTAAAAGAAGAACATGTCTACATTTATTGCTACTCACCAGACAGGTGAGTATCATAACATGCTGCAAAGTTGAGAATTGTTCTCCTCTCAGTAAAGAAACAGTTCTCAAATTTCAGTGGTATCTGCCATAGCAAGTCCACTGGAAATCCCAGGAAGGGTGGAAAAAGTGGTTTCAGAGAAGCAGAGAAAGAGCCAGTACAAGAAAAGATTAAGCCGTCATAGCTGTAGGACCTAAATAATCATGCCAATTTCCACAACATCTTGATTGTAAATTCTCAGCCACCAGGATACTGCCACTATCGCACACTACGTGAGAGGTCATGCTTTTGGACCAGCTTTCCCGAAAATTGACTTTGGGGATGTTCTAGCACGACATGGATGAAAACCCATCCCTTTGTCACCCTGGTTTGCACGAACAAGTGGATCCGGTCTGTTTCAAAGGGGCAGGAGGGCTCCCTGGCCTGACCATGGCGGGGTGGCGGGGGGCAAACAACAGGTTTGCGATGACTATTAACATCCTGCCACATGGGCATCTCAACCTTTGACACCGCTCCAGTGAGCAGATCCAGGGGCTGCGTTTTGCCAGCAGGCCCCCTGCCCTCAGCAACGCGGTGCACTCTCACGTTTACCTCGGCATTTTCTCACGGCTGACAATGAAATTGGGAAAGATGCCAAGTCCATGCTCCGCCTGCGTAATTCTCTGAGATATGACAGAACAAGCAAGCCTAACGCACCACAGAGACAAGCCTAGGCTGTGCTTCAGCCACCGTCACGAGGTCTAAGCGATGCTTGGATATACAGCGTGCTGCTCCTCGGCCGCCTTTGGAACAGCCACAGCGAACGCTAGTTTGCAGCAAGCCGTTGGGGCTAACGGTGGAAGATCTGTTTCTTGATTTGTACAGGCACAAGCTGACTGTGAACCAGGTAACCCGCTGGCTTGACTGCTGTCATAGGCTGGAATAATTGATTGGCACGGCCCAGCTTCCTCTGCCGACCCAGACCCCGGGTTTGGTTTGTCACAAGAAACAGATAAACTGCCTGCGGGCGTAGGCACTGCACGTAGCTGACCACCCACAGTGTGTGTGTGTCTGGCTGCTCTGGGATACAGAGGCTGGGGGGGTGTCTGTGTATTGGCCTTGGAAATACTGCACTTTAACCTACCCAGGTGTTGGTTTGGGTTCTTCTGTTCGTTTTATTGTCTCCCGTGTCTCTGTGATGTGGGAAGTGGAGTGCTGCACTGCCTTAAAACCCGCCACTGCGTTGCCACTAGTTATGACGTGATAAAGTTACAATCCAATGCATTACGGGAAAAAGCATTACTCTTCAATTTGATTGCCATTTATTATTCACTAGATGATACAGAGTCACTCACGCCCGAATACCAGGGAATCACATATAGGGGAAACAGTAATGCACAGACCAAACGGAGAAGGACATTTCTCCTGTGTTACAACTTGGCATTAACATGAATTGCAACGAATGGATCTTCAGCATTGTTACTAATCTGGAAATTAGCCATTCCATCACCAGAAACATGCACCTCTTTTCCAGTGCATCTGTCGTCCTCCTTTTGTCCAGAAATAACATCACAGTAGGTACCAGCAGGCAGTCCAGTTTGCACATTGACATTCATATTCCTGTGTGAAAATAAGTGAACGCTATTTATCCATTGTTTTCAAAAGAGGTATTTCAAACTGGGTACAGGATTTTTGAACCTGCTGCTACTCCCTTACTTTGAAGGGCAATGTACAGTGTGAGCTTTCTGATCCTATCCCTGCTTTGCTCCCTACACTCCCGTTCTGGCTCTCTAGACCTGGCATGCAACTGAATGACTAGTTCAGGCTGTAGTGATCGCTCTCGTCAGGAGAAGAGGACGTTCCCCTTCCCATCAGTATGGCTGATGAGGGACGCTGTGCTTCTCTCTGGGGACACCGCCTCTCCCACTGACTTACCAGTCGTCATTATTAAAAACGATGAAGCCTTTACTACCACGGCCAAAAGCTACTTGATTGCTGCCGTTGTCCCACCAGTTGGAGAAAGGCTGACCGTCCACCACGTTACGGAAGATAACCATGTTCCTGAAAATGCAGGGAATGGCTCTCACTGTGGCTGCAAGAGCTCTAAAGCCACGAGGAACATGAAGCAAAAGCAACTGCTTTCACTTATTTTTTTCTCCACAGTGTCCTACTTTATTTGACGCCAGCGATGTTCACAAACCCAGTCGTTGCCACAGGTAGTGTCTGCATTGATTGCAACAGGCTTTGTTGATCCATCCGAGTTACTCGGTGGTCCAACCCAGTCATTGACGTCCTGTAATTAAAAAGAGAACTTTAAAACTTCTTACTGAAAATGCAGAGAGCCTCTCTGTAGAGAAAAGCTAGATGGAGCATCAAATTTCCACCTGCTAGATCCAACATGGGACAGAGAACTCACTTCACAAATTCAAATGCACTGGACTGCTTCTCTGGCCCTGTTCTGGTCCTTACGCACCATGAATGTATCTATCTTCAGTGTTCCCAGCTTACCCGTCCATTCACAAAAGATCTTGGCCAGCGAAAACTTGACATCACACGTGTGAACCCATATGGGTGAGCAAGCATGAAACCAACGGCCATTTTATAAAGCCTGTTCATTAGACAAAGAAAGTAATGAGACGTGGAAAGAGAAACCACGCCAGAGAACAGAGAGGTAAACAAGCAAAAGGAAGAAGCATCGCTCCGACAAGAGCAATCCCTTCCTTACCTGGAGTCCCAGAAGGTTAGAATGGAAGCTCCACCAGCCCCATGCCCCCGCTGGTTGTCGTGATTATCCACAAAGACCAGGGCTCTGTCGGAAGGCACGAAGCCCCAGCCTTCTCCCCAGTTCCTAGCCGAAAACACAAAGACTTGAAGCTACCCTGTCAAATGGTGTATCCCGGATAAGTCGCAGCATCGTCATCCTTACTTTAAGTAGGCCATCTTCTCTCCATTCCACTTGCGGATCACTGTCCCCAGTTTTGCACCGTATTTGAACTCTGTCACTCGGCCGTTTCCAAAGTAGTCACTGCCTTTGATCGGCTCTCCACCCAAGTCAATTACCTGGTACAGGAAACAGAAACCGTGCACCTGTTCTCGTCTCAAGAGAGACAAAAATTGCAGTGTACAGTCCTCGACATTAGTTCTCGCTTTACATTGAGAGGAAAAAATATTCAAGTATGTTTATTTCTGCTATGTAGATCAACCCGAAGTCGATCTAATACAGGAGGCACGCAGGCAGCGACATGAGTCAAGAAAGAAAAGGTAAAGTTAAATGACAATCTCTTCTGGAGGCATTTTTAAAAAGCAAAACTACTTGTGTCTGCAGGGCTGCTCCAAAGAAATGGCTAGCTTTTTCTGGGGTAAAGTTGGATGAAGATGTATTACGGTCCGTACTCTGAAGGAGGAAGGTAAAAGAGATAGCAAAGAAAGACAAACATAAAGGAAAAAACATGGAGATTACCTCCTGGTAAATGAAAGGTTTTGCTCCTGCAGAAAACCATTTTGTATTTAGATCTTTCAGCTTGTCTAAAATTGCCTTCACATCCCCAGGCCACATATGCTTGGCAGCATCAATTCGGAAGCCTGCTACGCCGATATCAATGAGGTAGTTCATGTACTCGGCAACTTTTGAGCGTACGTAGTCCTTCTCTAGGGCCAGATCAAGAAGGCTAACCAAGCGACAGTCCCGGACCTATATAAAAATTCTGAAATGAAACATTTTTCACCTAATAAACTAAATGTAGTGTTCTACATACATTTTTAATTTTGTTACCTACATGACAATGCCAAATAAAACCTTCACTAGCCATTGTTCACCATGCATGTCTTTGCGTTGGACAGTTATCTTGCACCATCATCTACACAGAAGGTGTATTAAGAAGTCTGCATTCACCCAGCTTACACAGCTGTAGGTGTTGAAGGATTATAATAGAGCATCAAACCATTAAATCTATAATCAGCTTTTTAATGAAAGTATAGGGCAAGAATATGATGAATTATTTTTACTACAGTGTATTAAGGAACAGATTCATTACTATTTCAAGTGCACGCATTTGTTCTCTGATGTAGGAAAGATTTCTAGAAATTACATTTCTAAATCTTTTAAAGATCTTGAGTTATTATAGCCTTACAAAACATTAAACTCCTGGTTTTGGCCCCCTTTTTGTCTTTGTTTCCAGTAAATACAAAATGATGGGCATCAATTTTCATCAAAAGAATACTTTAAACATACACTGAATATACTGAAGTGCTTTTTTTAATAACTCTCATGATGGGTTTCCATGGCTATGCACATCAGCCTGTGTTGCAAACTGTACTAAAGAATTAGGTACACAGATGCTCCTTTAGAACTGCTCAAGAACTCAGGGACATTTAAAGTCTCCCCTTCTGCCATTTCTCCAAAACCCATCTCCCCTCAACTCAGATTCAGGAAAGATCAAATGCATTTGAAAGGCATAAGACATTATTCAAGAAAGATAGGTATTTTTCTTTATAAAATAATTTTTCATTCTGTGGTAGTTTTAAAGTCCTGACCTTGTAATCTGAAATAGAGGAACAGACAGACTCCTAGGAAGAGAAATCTCTAAACAGAAGGTTGATTTTCAAGATTTTAGCGTTACTATTTTTATTTATGAAATTCTAACCTCTATCTTCTGAAATAGAGACCAAAGAAAACTTCCAAATTACAATAAAAGGCAAGTAATAACTCCTACTTTTTCTTTTAAACACAAAAAACCCACACAAGATAATCCCTAAATAGATTTAATGAGCTTTAAAACTGTCTTTACAAAGTATCTAAGCACATTTGTCTAAATCTGAAATTGAGCCATTGGCTCAAGTAGAGCTATCCCTTTAAGAAGTGGTGTTCCTGATAGCGACACTAACCTCTATGATCAATTTGGATGGTTTTCCATGAGGATTTTTGTTTTGTTTTGTTCTTTAAAAATGTCTGACAGTAAAGGGGAGCAAAGAAGCCACAGCCCAGGAATGGATGTACATGAAAAATATATTTATAATTCTAGGTTTACCTGAGATATATCATGATAATTCTCAATGTCTCCACTTCTAGATTTACATTTACCATCATTAAAGTCCCAGCCAGAATATGGCACAGCTGGAAAATCCTCAGTCTTTGCATTGAAGTAGCTTCCACAAGTAGCATGGTCGCCAGCACCAGCATTAGTTCCGCACATATGGTTGATTACTGCATCCACATAAATATGTACCTAGAGAACAGTATTCACATTTCAATTTGAGAAAGCTACTTCCCACGGCACCACTAATTAAAGTTCTCTCTCTCTTACCTCCTGCCCTATGCCCCCTCTTTCTGCTTGCTTGCTTCTGCCAACATTTTATTTAAAATATTTCTCTTTTATTAATATACAGCAATGGTGATGCAACATCCATCTCAACACATAGGCAGATAACATTGCACCTATTTTTAAAAAGGGTAGAAAAAAGGACCCTGGGAACTGCTGACCTGTCAGCCTCCCCTCTGTGCCTGGGAAGATCACGGAACAGAACCTCCTAGAAGCTATGCTAAAGCACATGAAGGACAGGAAGGTGATTTGAGACACCCAGCATGACTTCACCAAGGGCAAGTCCTGCCTGACCAACCTAGTGGCCTTCTATGATGGAGTGACTACATCAGTGGACAAGGGAAGAGCTATGGATGTCATCTACCTGGACCTCTGTAAGGCCTTTGACACGTTCCCCCCACAACATCTCTCTAGATTGGAGAGAGAAGGATTTGATGGGTAGACTGTTCGGTGGATGAGGTATTGGTTGGATGTCACATCCAGAAGGTAGTGGTCAAAGGCTCAATGTCCGGATGGAGGTCAGTGACAACTGGTGTTCCTCAGGGGTCCGTATTGGGACCAGTACTGTTTAATACCTTCATCAACGACATAGTGGGATCGAGCGCACCCTCAACAATTTTGCAGATGACACCAAGCTGAGTGCTGTGGTTGACACACCTGAGGGACAGGATGCCATCCAGAGGGACCTGGACAGGCTTGAGAAGTGGGCCCATGTGAACCTCATGAGGTGCAACAAGGCCAAGTGCAAAGTCCTGCACCTGGGTTGGGGCAATCGCCAGTGTCAATACAGACTGGGGGATGAAGGAATTGAGAGCAGCCCTGTGGAGACGGACTTTGGGGTACTGGTGGATGAAAAGCTGGACATGAGCAGGCATGTGTGATCACAGCCCAGAAGGCCCACTGTATCCTGGGCTGCATCAAAAGAAGTGTGGCCAGCAAGTTGAGAGCAGTGACACTCCCCCTCTACTCCGCTCTGGTGAGACCCCACCTGGAGTACTGCATTCAGCTCCGGAGCCCTCAGCACAGGAAAGACATGGACCTGTTGGAGCAGGTCCAGAGGAGGGCCACAAGAATGATCAGAGGCTTGGAGCACCTCTGCTATGAAGAAAGACTGAGAGAGTTGGGGTTGTTCAGCCTGGAGAAGAGAAGGCTCCAGGAAGACGTTATTGCAGCCTTTCCGTACTTAAAGGGGGCCTATAAGAAAGATGGGGACAAACTTTTTAGCAGGGCCTGTGGCGGTAACACAAGGGGTAATAGTTTTAAACTAAAAGAGGGTAGATTTAGACTAGATATAAGGAAGAAATTTTTTTACAATGAGGGCGGTGAAACACAGGAAGAGGTTGCCCAGAGAGGTGGTAGATGCCCCGTCCCTGGAAACATTCAAGGCTGGGTTGGATGGGGCTCTGAGCAACCTGATCTAGTTGAAGATATCCCTGCTCACTGCAGGGGGTTGGAATAGGTGACCTTTAAAGGTCCCTTCCAACCCAAACTATTCTATGATTTTATGAAAAAACCCTCACCTTCACTTCAGTGCTACCATGTCTCCCCTTCTAAATTACTGGTTGTCTATATCCCTGCATTGTTAACACCAGAAGGTTTTCAAACCACTTACTCCAACATTGTTGCACCTGGTCACCATGTCTCTAAATTCAGTTTCATTTCCAGATCGCGAGCACAGCTTGTAGCTGATGGGCTGGTATCTTTCCCACCATGGTTGCCAGGGGTCAGTAACAATAACATTTTCATTTGGAGGTGAAATCTGTGAATAAGATGGTGTCTCTTGGTAACGGGATACTGATAATGGTTTATCTGTTTGCCCAGTATTGTTAGAGAAAGCATATAAAAATAGAAAATCAGGTCCGTTTAATGGAAGACACAATACGTAACCCATGTAGATCCTCAGTATCCTCTGCCTACACGGTACCAGGCTGAAAATAAAAGACTTAGGCCTGTATCTTCAGTGGGTAGAAACTTGCTACAAAAATGATGTCCATGGACATAGTGTCCTAATTATCTTTGTGAATGCAGGCCTCAAAGATCAAAAGAAGGGTCTGAAATCTGAAGGACTAGGTCAGTAGAGATAGCCCTGAATCAGGGAGGAAGTGACTGCAGAACAACTGACATAACATCCTGCCCTTAAAATTGATCTAACTTCCCATTTCCGTAATGTTTTGGATAAAAGTGTTCTTGATGTGAGACTTGTCATAGTTTCCAGATAAGCTATACCTCTTCCTTTTACAGACTCTTTCCAGGATACTTTTAAGGCAACAAGCTTTTGCTGCTACCTCCAAGTCTCTGGGCATAACCACCTGGTCCCACCATTTCTCACAAAGATTCCTAGGCTGCAGCCTACTTAGCTGCCATGCCTTTGTGACCAGCACAGCAAGTCTGCATCTGAAAAAACTTTCTGAGACCCTGTCACAGCATGGATTAAAAAGATATCCAAGTGTATCCCATAGTCTGAGAAATCAGTTTAAAATCAATCAGGCCTGTGCCTTGAAAGAAAGTTGCAAAGAAAAGATGTGGTATTTGAAAATTATGGGAAAGTTCTCACTGAGGCCAACTTGCAGACTCCTGGGTTACAAGAGATAGGCAGAATTCTCTTGCCAATTTTTCCTGAGCAATCTGACAAACAAACTGAAATAGTTTAATAGGTGACTGCTCTCCAGCCGTACTACCCCACCCATCTGACACTACTGGTTCCACAGGAACCTGTGTCTGTTGTTCAGACAGAACAGATTCACATTGACACACCTCCACCAGAACCTGTGTTCATTCCATTTCTGCCTGCTCACACCAGGTTGCTGCAAAGGAGGGTCTCTTAATGGCTTACTCTGACACTAGGCTTTACAGAAAGAAACTTGCCAGTTTGGGTGAACACAATTAGCAGCCTTTTATATTTATTTATTTAAAACCTTCAGCCCTTTGGTATTCTCTTTGAGAGCCTGTTTTCTCAATCATAGTTTCATTTTATGTTTATCCAGCTCTTAAGAGCTTCCCTTGATTTAAATAATATCAAGCAGATAAACGTAGGTTACTCTTCACAGCAGTAAAAAAAAGATTAACCGGTGATATGCAATTCTAATTCATCAAAATGTAATAGCACAGAGTGCAGAACATGCACTTTGGAGCAATGAAATAAATTCACGCTTACATGATGATGGCTGAAGTACGTATTTGTCAGCATTTACTACTTCCATTACCCATTTCTATTTTTCTTTCTCAGTACCTGTCCTTTGGTGAATTGAACATTTTCTCTGAAAAACAAATTATCATCTATGTAGCAATTTTACTACCTACTGATAGGAACAGACATACCTGAACTCCTCCAAATCCATTAGGAGCTAAATAGCGTTCACACTCAAGAGCAATATCCACCCAGCGCCATTCAAAGAGATGTACAATAGACGTCCTCCCAGCCTCAGTATTGGGGTCGTACTGTGCCCAGCAAACCCCTACAATTAACAGAAGAAAACAGATACCCATCCTGTGCTCTGTGGTCAGTTGCACTCTTCTTACTGCCTATTTATGCTCCTGCAAGAGAGTGAAGTACACATTACGAAATACACATTTAAAAGTAAATGCCTGTCATGGTTTAAGCCCAGCCAGCAACTAGGCACCACGCAGCCACTTGCTCACTCCCACTCACAGTGGGATGGGGAGAAAAATCAGAAGAAACCTCAAACTCATGGGTTGAGATAGAAACAATTTAATAACTAAAGTAAAATAAAATATAATACTAACAATAATAACTGTAACGTAAAGGTATATAATAATAAAACCAAACCAAACCCAAGAAAAGACAAAGTGATGCACAATGCTGACCAATGCTCACACAGCGATTGGCCCCTCCTGGCCAACTCCCCCCAGTTTATATACTGAGTATGGCGTCCTATGGTGTGGAATATCCCTTTGGTTAGTTTGGGTCAGCTGTCCTGGCTGTGCTCCCCCCCAGCTTCTTGTGCACCTGCTTACTGGCAGAGCATGGGAAACTGAAAAATCCTTAACTTAGGATAAGCGCTACTTCGCAACAACTAAAGCATCAGTGTGTTGTCAACATTGTTCTCACACTAAATCCGAAACACAACACTATACCAGCTATTAGGAAGAAAATTAACTCCAACCCAGCTGAAACCAGGACCATGCCCATCTCTGGCATCCTATTTATTTAACTATACTTGACTGTCATTTTGTTTGAGAATTGTATTCTAGCTAAGCTATATCAACCTCCCATACTAATGGTAACTTTGTTCTTCCAAAGTTAAAATTCAGATATTGTCTAATACAGGCCATCTCTAGTGTGCAAAAGTTGTATTTTTGTTAATATAAGCCCAAAAACAACCCCAAAAGGCAAAGGAGTACTTACATAGACTGAAATGGGCATTTCATTTCTCATTTTCATGTATAATATTTCACATTCCTATTTATCTTTGAGAGGCCTCTTTTTTTCAATCTGGTTACTATGACTTTTGCATACTTAGACAAGGCCTTGGACAAGCAGTATGTTCCTTATCGTGAGTTGCCATGAAACCCCAGATATTTTGGAGGTCTAACGTATGTGAATCTGTTGTTTGTGATATGGCTGACATCTAACATGCAAACAGCAGCCCTAATCTTGGAGGATCTCACAGATACAGAAGTGACTATACTGACTCAAAACCAGAAATGCTGTTTAATCTCTGCACAGCTGCACAATTTGTGTGAAGATATTCTTCTCCCAGAGAACACAGCACAACGGCATGCAGAGGTTAGAAGTGCTGTGAAGCTCCATAACCAAGAAGTCTCCTTCTCAGTGCCCAGGTACAGAGTTCTGCAAGTGCACTGAAGCTTTCCAGAGGAAGAAAACCAGCTGCATTACCTTCTGATAAGCTAGGCTAAGAACCATACTTCCCAATTCATATTGTATTTCTATTTACTTATATACGAACACAGCTGACAAGCCTATTAAAATTGCCTTTCCCTTTTCTCATCTAAAGATTGATACAACTTAAACCAGAAGTTAAACAACTATCAAGGTTTATGTTACACTATTTAGGATCTCATTTTGCACTCTTCAGGTTTAGAAGTTGATTTAGAGAGTCTGAGATACAGAGAAGTCCTACAAGGAGATCTTCCGCAAACAAAAGGCTGAACTACTACTTCCCTTAAATAACAAAACACAGAATCTTGTTACTTTCCTCTAAGTATCTATTCTTTGTAAAAAGCTATCTTAACACCGAAACAACACAGGCCAAAGAGGGAATAAGGGGATTCCTGGGTGCTGTCATAGGGGACACCAAACACTTCAGTGAAGGTTTAAACATGAACACAAGGGCCTTCAGGTTTGCTACGTGAAAAAAACCTGCACCCTTTCCTGATTTAATACACATTTGGGAATGCACGGCTAAAAACTCCAACCTGCTATGATACCGATACCCAAACAAAAGTTTATATAAAATCTTACGTTACTTCTACAAAACGACCCTCATTTTTATTTCAAGGAAAGGATGATCCATATCTCTCAGTGAGGGTAGCTGCACTCTTTGGAGGAAATTCAAGCACAAAATATGCCAGTTTATGAAACGTAGAACCTGCCTTCCAGAGCCTGTTGCTATCACCTGTCACTGTACTTCACAGGCAGCCAGAGTTATTTAGAATGAATCACTTGGTAAATTTAGCTTGTTTTTCTGCTTGTGAACAAAATAATTTTAATGAAATTATTTACTTTTAGATCTTTGGTAGAGCATACAGCTAAATTTCAGCCGTAAGCAGTGTGTGCTTCCATTTTCATGAAAGAAAGCTTCTTTGCCCTGATAAGAAGAACATACATTAACAGAAAACGAGCTGAGACAGTTCGATCTTCTCTGATGAGAAGCCATTTATCAGATCGGCAATTTTTAGTTACAGCAGTAAGTACACAAAGCAGTAAATTACACAAAGCAGTAAGAGCAATATATTTTGACTCAACCAGCTCCAAGGCGTAGTGCTTGAAGAGAAAATACAGTTTTTCATTTCTTTGAAATAGGTTTACGGCTGCTCTGGCTTCAGTATAAGTATTGGTAAGACAATGGAGAAGTTGAAATCCCCAACACACTCTGAAGGCTTTAGCTTCAAAATGCTTTTGAAACTTGGAAGAAAAGTAAGAGGCCTGTATTCCCCTATGGGAGAAAAGAGAGCACAAGTGATTGCAATTCAAAGAATGTGGGAGAGAATCGTTTCTGAGGAACGCTATTGCTACCTTGGACAACGTGAGAACTCAGGTCAGTCTGTCTTCTGCTGGGTTAAAGGCTGTGGTACGAAACTCAGCTGCTATCTCCAAAATACTAGTAACAGTATTTAAATTCACGAGAGGTCTGACGCAGGCCTGCTGAAGCTCCGAGATGTTAAACGCTGTTACAGGAAAGTAGTTTCCCCGTGAACTTCTAGTCACTCCCCACAGAACTTCCCTCAGCAGCTGCCCGTTTCGTACAGACCACGCAACTCCGCTTCGCCACCTTTTTAGAGACACAGCGCTGCCCCTTACACAACCTCGTCAGCAGCAGCTCTACCGGCCGCAAATCCTGCCGGGCCTCTTCAGCACGGACGGGCAAGAAACACAGCGGAAGCGAGCAGCAGAACTCAACACGTGCAGTTTGGGGCTAACCTGGGTCGTTTTCACGGGCCTCGGCAGCACCAGCCGGCCCAGCGCCCGCCGAGCGCCGCCGGGGCCGCAGCGAAGGGAGCCCAGCCCCTTCCGCTCAGGGCGGGGAGGGGCGGCAGCGGAGGGAGGGAGGGAGGGAGGGAGGGAGGGGCGGCGGCAGCGGAGGGAGGGAGGGAGGGAGGGTGGGAGGGAGGGGCGGCAGCCCCCGCACTGCTGCCCTCCAGCAGGAAGCGAGCTCCAGCCCCTCAGCCGCGCGCCAGGCCTGCCAGTGAGACACTGGTGGACGGCAAAGTAAACTGGTTTCTCCACAAGCTTTGTATCACATGCGATTACGTTGATTCAAGATAAAATTACAATCTGGAATATATTTGTTCTGGAGGTTTGAGAAAGGAAATCTCTCTGCATATACACTTCTTCAAGTATTTTTGCCTTTGAGTATAGCACCACCTTGCTGTTATCCTACTTCACTGCTCTGAAAGTGAACGTAGCTAGCCTTTTATGCACTATTTTAATAGCTTGGTTCTGTACTTGTAACTCAACGTGGGTGTTAGGACATATTGCCTGTTTCCTCTCTTATATACCTTTTTATGTGCAATAAACTGAGTAACAAAGCTTTGTAAAGTGGCTCCATCCAGATACATACTAAAAATGCAGTAGGGCAAGGAAGGGTTCTGCATCCTTCAAGGAAGGCTACAGTGGATTAACTAGTATTTTCTACTTTAACGTTGCTATATTGCAACACTGGCTTTGCCATACAAAGTAACAAATGGAGTTTGTCATTATCACAATAATGTTTCTTCGGGAACAGTCAAAACCCCAACCAGAGTAAATATTGGTCATATATAACATAAAACGATCTCATACCAGAAGCTGCTTGCTAGGCTGGAGTAAAAGACTCCAGTAGGAGTCGCAGGACTCGAGCGTTTGTCCTACACTAGGAACAGTAGCAAAGCTACTCAAGGAAACCAATGTATTTACAATAGCAAATACATTCTCTTCAGTCTTGTATCAAGTAGGAAGATACATTTAAGACAAAGCTGGAAGCAATTGGACACATCCTAGAAAATTCTCAAGGAAAAATGATTCTCAGTTTGACATTAGGTCCCCTCTTAAGCTGTCAACTTCCAAAGATATGAAGGGATAACAAAGATGCAAACTATGTAACACGTGAAACGTCTTAGTGAATTTTCCAAGTTAGTATCATCATAATGATAATTTAGCTAGAAACCATTCATTTCTGAATGCACATTAACTTCACTCTGTAGATGACATTATTTTTACCTTCTCAAAACCAAAATTTCTTTTCACTACCATATAGTGAAGTCCCTAAAATTCACAGTTTTTGAGGAAAAAAACCACTCAAAAGATTGGAAGTGAAGATGAGCCTCATATAACAAACTCACACTAAGGACACCGGAGAAATGTGCATGCTCTTTTAATATCCATCTCTTTAGAATTAAAAGCATATTAGAATGACCTTCTGAATTTGGCTTTCAAAGACAATTCTGACAAGGCACACAACTCGCATATATAGAAAATAAATCTAATTTGGCTTCTGTTATCACAAGATCTTTCCTATATCAAGGAGTCAATTTATACAAGAGCACTATAGTAAAATTCATGATTGTTAGATTACCTGAGTCAGCCTCACTTTGAAAATTATAGTGATATGAGCATATTCAAAAGTTTAATTAAATAAGAAATGTTGCTGTGTCTGTATGTCATTAGCTAATGAAGAAAAATTGTGAAATAAGCCTGCATTCACTGCTTATGTGCAGTCTCGGAAGCTGGCCCTAGTGACTTGTTACAAAAATAAGAGGTTATTTGATCTGAAATATCAGATCAAACAAAACAAACATTCTGAGGGGGAAAAAAACAAAAACAAAACAAAAACCAACCAGCAGAAATGTGTATACAAAAAACCAGTTGATTTAAGTGAACGAAAGCTTTGCCTTCTGAATTTTAAAGTTCTCTCAACTGGACTGCAGAAGTTTCCTTGATAAATTAGCAGTACAGGATGGTGGGGAGCGTGTTTTATTTGTTCTTTAATAATATAAACCCACCAAGAACACAGCTTAGCTTTATTCATAATGGAATGGCCACAGAACACTGAAAAAAAAAATAATTCTTTTTTAAAGCCACTTTTTTTCCCCTCTTCTAAGCATCATAAACCCTTCAGAAGTTCACATATAACTTCCTCTCACAGTGTATTTTTCCTAGCCTACCACTCCAAATACAGATAAAAGAACTACACAGTCCACATGGGAATGCAGCAAACAAGCTAAGAAGAATTCCAGTAAAAGCATTTTAAAGTAATCTGCTAAGCCAGTTCATACTGAAAAAACAGCAAAGATACACTTATTTTGGTCCAGCAATCAATACTAGTGAGTTAAGCTGTTTACAGCTGGAATGATGACAAAACAAAAGTCTTTACACCAGCCTGTTACCACACCATCAACTACGAATTAATATTTTATGGAATAATTTTCTCCTTAAATCCATTGGACTCTTTTGCCAAGTAAACATCATTGCAATGCTTCCCACATGGTTTTAGAAAGTTACACTAATCTTCCTTGTATGTAACAAATCTTACTGTGTGACCTCCACAGCCCTAATTTTTATTAAACACAGATCAACAGGGCAAACCACACTGGTTTAACACTGTGTTAACTGCTACTCTTGTTTTAATGACTTTAGTCTCAACTAGTGATATTTTAAGATGTGGAAGAACAATGAAAGTTAATTACCAAGGAAAAAACAGTGCCTAATTTCACAGTACAAATTCATGCCAGTGCACTGTGCACTATTCCTCCTGCTTAGTCTCCAAGACAAGCAGACTTACACTAAAATGAGATTATCCTTAGATTTTCTTATCTTTTTACCCTGAAACACTAACAGCTAAACATCACACTCTAGAAGGTGCGTATGAATATATACTCTGAATCATCTAGAACATGCTGCACAGTTACAATTGGACTGTTCACCTTTTCAAAAAAAAAAAAAAGTGTCTTCCTCCTCCTTCCCACTCCTAAACCCCACAACAAAACAGTCAAAATGAAGAGAAAAAGGCAAAATGAAGAGAAAGGAAATAATTTATTAGGAGATTTCACAAGCAAACTAACATACATTTATCATATAAGTCTTGTGACAGTTTAAAGATATCTGGAATCTTTAAGATGAGAAAATTTATGCTCTGCCTTATATACTTTAGAAATGCTACTACGCACAGTTCAAGAGTCCTGATGATTACACTGCTTCTTTCCCCAGCTTGATAATACTTGAAAGAGATGGAACACAAAAGGGACCTGGAACATCATAAAGGCATGTTAAAAGTAAGAACAACCAGAAAATAGTAGTGTTATGCTTTCTTTTGACAACTAAATTGAAAGATGTTTAGCATTTAGAAAAGTGCTGAATGTCTGAAAAAAAAAATCTGACTTAATAGATACAGGCTGTATTAATTTTATATTACAGTAAGTTAAACAATAATGTAATATGAAACCCAGAAGAAAAATATAAGTCACTGGCAACAACACTACCTCAGTGCAGAGAATCAAAAGAAAAAAAAAAACCAAACAAAAAAACAAACAACAAAACGGTAGCAGTGATTAATAGTTCAATTCCAAATACTTCATCACAAGATACTGTTAGATTTTCTTCACTACTCAAAAAAGAAAAAGTAAGGAATGTACAAAGTAAGTCAGCTACAGATTGTTTCTCATATATCAGGACAACAGTAATCATCAAATGATCTACAATACTGGTTAACCATTTAATATTATTAAGAATTGCTCTGCAACATATTGTAACCAATGTACTGTTATTACTATATTTATTTAAAGAAAAACAAGACATCCTCAGTGTGAGCTCAGCACAGCTCCACATACATCAGTGGAACACTTCTAGCTCATACAAGCTAAGGAATTGGACCACAAATTAGCAAGTTATATGAACTCTGAGGAAGAAGGTGTAGGCCACCTTTTAAGACTAGGAACCTTCATTGTGTCTATTCACACACCACAGACCACTCATTGATTTTTTTTTTTTTTCCCCACCCCCTAAAAAAGTGCCCTTTGCTTTTAAAATTACCAGATTAGTTCATCCCCATACCTACTCTATACAAAAACTTAAATGTAGTTGAGTGCTATGGGAAACATCGCACAAAAAAAGGATACAACAAGAAAGGATACACTCTGCATGACAGTATTACTGCAGTATTTACGCAGGAATGTTTCTAAAGAAGAACAGCAGAATGTGGTTTAATTTTACTTGATTCTCAGTATTGCATACATATAACTTATGCTACCTATCAAAAGCAAATATGCCTCTGATAAAATACAGTTTTGACCCCTTATGAGATTTAATGAGGGCTGATGAGTCCACCAACACTAAACTCCATATTCAAAAAGTAAAGACATTTTCTGATAACTTGAACTACTGGGACAACACCAGATTTTTCTCTCTCAATTCTCCTTCAAGTCTTTGCCATTTTACAGACTCACTTTCTCCATCAGGTCCAAAACCCAATCATGTTTCCATTCAATGCAGGCTTTCAAGTCACTTCTTCCCTATGAAGAAGCTGGAGACCTCTCAACATCAGTTTCTTCTACATAACCTTTCTCCCAAAAAGTTGTATTTTAGCTACAGAAAAAATAGTCACCCCAAACACTAACTGAAATTTTTGCCAGTCGATCAAGAAAAAAGACATTTCAGCCAGCAAGGAGTTACACTGTATTTTTATAAACCATATGTATTGTTTTCTCTACAAAGGATAAAACCTTTGTAGAGAAAATACTAAAAAATAATAAAAATATTTGCAATAACATTCACGAATATAACACAGCTTCTTCCTGTTTAAAAATAATCAAAAGTTTAACTTATGTCAATATAGTTGTTAAAAAAACCAAAACTAACAACAGCACTGAGACACAGGATACAGATCAAATTTGAAGTCCCTCAAATGTTTGCATAAACTTGTTTATATGCATATTTATGTTTCAAACAAAATTCTAACACTCTTCTTCCTTACACACTCAGATTTCTATCATGGAATTTGCATCATAAATCAGCATCCATACAAATATTCCAGCAGGAACAGGAAAACATAGTCATGCAGAAATAGGGTTCAGTTTCATCATTAGTTGAAGTGAAACAAATATTTTTAATTAAACCTCAGGGATCCCTAGAAATCTGTATTAGTCTCTGGCACATTCTGTGATTACTACATATAAATGGTCAAGGTAAGGAAGAAGTTCTGCCCATGATACATTAAACCAATGATACCAAGGTAATTCATGTAAGACTTTCAGGTGCACAAACAGGTCTTGCATAAGTACATATTTGCTCACTCTAAAAAAAGCTTCTGAGTTGACCATCAACATAATTAATAACCAAATAAGGACCTCATTATTTTCTCTATGTAATTCAAGTATTATTTAGCGTGTTTAGTGAAGTCAGAATTAGATTTACTGTACCAAATTAGTTGAAAAGACATGGAATTCCTAAAAGAATAAAAGTGTTCAGACTTCATTTATAAGGCTTTCCCATAGCTAAAATACTTCAGGTTTCTTTTTTGCATTTAAAGAAACCTCAGTAATTTTCTCCTTATTAGACACTGGATAAAATATAAGTTTTTTTCTAACAAGGAAGGAGTAATAAACAAGACTGAAACATTCCCATAAACCCTTATTCCTAATAGAATACTTCAGCCAAGGCTCATTTGTCTCTTTTCAATGACTAATACTGAAGAATGCCTGTAAAAAAAGTAATCTTTAATTTGATAAAATAAAACACAGATTTTGCAAACCACAAATCAATAACTCAAAATAGGAAGTGGTAAGACCAAATAGTATCTCAGAAATGAGGGAAACAAGCTCAAATATAATCTGATGGAAAAAATCCTTAGACAACTGACAGAACAATAAACCTACAATTGAAGTAACTGTTATAAATAGAAATACTACCCTCACAATAACCATACTGCAGGGTGTCCAAACAATTTTTAAAAATCAAAGCCAGCTGTTCACATCCTTTATTTCAAACTTCAGGTTTTTTTCCAAAGTAACAATGATCAAAACATCCAGATTAAAAACACATCATGGATTAATTAGAACGTTTCAGAAGTATTCAGCCTAAGCTTTGAGTTCATTTGGTCTTAGGTGGAAGCGTAACCAAAGTGATGCCCAACCGTAATCTGCAATTAAGCTAAATGCCCTTTAAATTTGAGCTAGCTGATCTATCAGAGGGTGCAGATTGAGAAATAAATGCTTCTAATTCTTGCACCAATTACTTCACATGCTAATTTGAGACAGTTCACTACTCAAATTTTTTTAGGCCATTAAACCCCTCACAGTTAAATTAGAGCTGATTTTGCTTCAGTTACTCTCATATAAAACAAATAGTTAGAGTAAGCAGTAGTGAATTAAAGCTATATGATAGGAAATAAAGTTAAATAGTGATTACTTTCTGCTAGAAGTTACTTTCCCATCAAGTTTAGACAACAATGCCAAAAATCAGGACCTATGCATTCCACGACAAAGGAAGCCTTGATCAATGCAACATTAAGTAGCACTTCCTGACACAATATCCTTTCCTAAATCAGACAAGTTTCAAGAATGCTGCAACAGCATTAAGATCTCATTTTTCAAAGTTAGCAAAGCCAAAGGTCCTTTACGAGCTAGAAGCGAATTTATTGCTGGGAACAGTTCTTCAGGATCGCTTTACAATGGCAGGAATGGAAGGGAAGGAGAACAGAGGTAACTCTTTTCAAAGCCAAAACCTCAGAAGATTACTAAAAGGTAAATGGTCCAATTCTACAGAATTATTCTCCTTAGCTCCCCAGATTAAGGATTAGAGAAACTGACAACTACCCTAGGATATCAGGATTAGGGAAATGGCAGTCTCCAAGTTTCTAAACAGGGGAAGAAGCAACATTTTAAACTTACACCAACTGTGTACCTTGCATTCTGGTTTTCTGATATAAGTGCACATTTAAGAAAAGAAAATTGTATGGAACACTTCCTCTCCACCTTCACTATGCCTAAAGCAGCCATTAAAAAGATAATAAATCAAAACAAACAAGAAACCCCCAACAAACCAAAGGAACGAAGAACCCCAGCCTATTTCTTTATTTTTATTTTTAGGCAGACAATCCATACCTTGTGCAGTGTTTTACTTTTTTCTTTTCCCTTCATTGGCATCCTGTTTTGGTCTAGCTGAACGAGCAAATTGCTGAGATTCTGTTAAGGACTACAAGTGTCAATGACAAACAGAAGCCAATCAAGAAGCAAAAAAGAAGTATTATTTCAGCAAAAGGTAGTTTAAAAAGTGGCCTTTATCTGTGAATCAATTCTACCACAGTATTAAATATTATAACAATAGTGTCTATTAGTCAAAGATTAGGATCTCACTGATTTGCAGTACAAAAAATTTTAAGGGAGCCTGTCCAAGAGTTCACAATACTAAGTAAATAAGGAGGACTAACTGGGAATGGGTTAGGTGCACAGTAACTACAGCAGGATAAATACTTGACATTTATAATCCTACATCACAGCACGTTAATTTCATAACTTTGATGTCTCAGTAGGTATTTGCGAGGAAAAAAAAGCTAAAAGGAACAGAGGTTGGGGGGAACAAGAGTACAAAGAAAAGAAAATAAACTATGAAACCTTTAAGTGAAAAATAAGAAAGGACTTATAGACAGAACACAGGGCAATGCAATCAAAATCCCAACATGTTACACAGGCCCAAGAAGTAACTGACAGCTCCAGCTAGAGAAGCAGTCTAAACAGAGATCACTGACCCTGACAGGAACACTTCTTTATGTTCTTAATTCTGTAAACACAGGCTTGACCAAAAAGCCTACTTAACTTAAATACAATGGTCATACAAGCTAAATTATCTTTGGTATTGTGTTTGCAGGATTAAAGAGCTAAAACCAGAGAAGACAATTTTACTGTCTTAAATAAAGCACATTTACCTCCATGTTTCCGAAGAGATGCCCCTATTAATTTTATGATAACTGAAAAATAAACAATAGTGCCCTATGCTATGCTGCCTGGTTTTCTTAAGATATTTCCTCTTTCCATAGATTTCTAATAAGTAGAACACTATAACAGCAAAACTAGTGATTAACTGACAGATTACGAAGAACATAACGTAAGTGTTTGAAGAAAAAGATACAACCACCATGGGTTTTTCAAATAAGACATATCCATTTGCTTCTTTTAAAGCTTTAGCAGCTGCTTTTTCATTAGGAAGTCCAATGAAAGCCTGTCCCTTCATACGGCCTTCTTTCATCAAACGTATATCAAACCTAGAGGCAAAATTGAGAACCGGGAATTACTCATGTTTAACCACACTTATTTCACAGTACAAATAATTCTCATGCTTCAAGTCGGAGAGATAGCAGAAACAGGAGCAGAGCTGACAAGTAGGAATTAAGTCATTGGAAACCATTTTGCCTGGGGAAACTGTCAAGTAAAAAGTGACATTACACTGCAGGATGGCAAATTGGTGTGCAATTGTAGTAAACATGATATATGCAAAATGATCAGATACACAGAATCATCTACACTGTTCATTCTGTGTCGCTCAGCCAATAAACAGTAAATTTGGCAAGGAAAATATAAGGGCAAAACAGAAGAGTCTTCAGACACTGTTCAAAAAATAATTCTATTTCTGTACTTGTGATAAATGAAGATTTTCAGACAAAATGCATTTTTTCTTTATGCAGAAGCATAAAGAAAAAAGATGTACTAGTTTTGAAATCGCCATTTTCACCAGCATTATAGAAGTTAACATAAAATGTTTAACTTTAACCAAGTATCAAATTAACTTACATATTTCGTTCCACTTCTGACTGGAAGTCAATGTATCTTCCAAAAATGAACTTGAGATCCTGAAATTAAAGTGTAGGTATAAGAGGAAAGCTGATAAAAAGCCCTTTTGATAAATACTTAATTTGCTTGTTTACCTACCTTTTCTTGAACTTGTTTAGCTAAATTCTTCACATATATCCTGCAATTTGGATCACCTGGCTCATAGTTTTTGAAAACAGAAAATTTTTCCATTTCTTGAACAAGACAGAAAAACAGACAATATTTTAGCTCATTTACTTACTTTGTATTTTTGCTCAGTATAAAATAACTAAATTTAATATATGATGAACTAATAAAGGAAATATTTAAACTATTGTTACAACAAAGCAAAGAGCTATTATTAGATAATTTATTCTCACAGTTATACCTTCTCTAGACAGTCTGTTTTTTTCTAGATCCTTTCTAGAAATAAATTCTGATGGTATTTCATCATCTTCCTCTTCAGTTTCCATTTTATCATTTGAGCTAGGAGCTGGGAAAATCCTTCCAAAGCCTGTATTATTGATTTCTTCTGTGGCTGCATAAAGGTCTGAAATTTCAAACACATTACGTAAGTAGTGTTTATTCACAACAGGATCAACACTAAGCAAAAAAGTAACATTTCAGTAATATTTTAATATAGTAAACTTTGGAAAGTAATTTGAACACATCCTTAAAGAAATGTGTCTTAATCCCTAGTTTGACAAACACACCTGCTCTACATGGTCCTATAAAATCAACTGTACTACAAATAATAGCCATGGCACATGCCAGTTAAGGTAAAACTAGCCTTGCTGTTCAAGCCTGTATCCATTTCAATGGTTTAATTTTCATTCAAAGAAAGAAACTGCATATTACTGTAAAGCATCAAGAAACACAGACCGACCACAACCCTGTAAGAAACCATCACACCTCATTGCTATTATCGCCCAGCATTTTTATAGCAGATAATCAGTGTATCACAGAGGAGTTGGCAATCACTTGAATGCTGCTCTCTAAGAGCTGGAAAAGGAAAATCTGAAGTTAGCCTTACATATTCAATTATACTATATAATACTGAGAATGCATCTGTAACATAGTTGCTAAAAACACCTTAACATTTAAGAGTGCAATTCACAATAAAGCCACAGATCACATAGGACAGAAAGTGACCTTTAAAATCCTCTTAATCCTTTACTGTACCAAAGCACGGAGTTCTGTGCTTTAACATGGGAAAAACAGCAAATGCAGACAAGACTCAAGTTGATGTTCTTAAACACATCCTGATGTATACTGCTTATGAAAGCTCCAATACAAAAGAAGAAAAGAATACAATTCCCTGGCCTAAATTTCAGCAGCCTTCTACACACTGAAGTCACATGAATTTAATATTAAATACATTTGAAGTATGAATTCTCTTACCATTTTTTTCATCTTTTTCAGAGTTTATCTGAAGAACAGATGGTATGTCAGTAGTAATATGGAACTCAATTTTTTTATGACCTACATGGTGTGGCTGCTCAAAGACATCTGAAGGTGACAGTGTAGGGTGCAAATTACTGTTTAAAAACAACAACATGTTAATTAAAGATTCAGACACTGATGAACGCATAGTCAAATAGAAGATTTCTTCCATACAGCTTTTATACTGTTTTTTACCATGAATACATGAGTTGTCCATTTCATAAATTTCACTCAATACAGTTCAAATTGATTAAAACACTGCAAATATAGTAGGTATGGCTGGCAGTGAGAGCAAAAACAAGAATTACGTACCACATTACAATATATACAGGCACTTACGGAAAAACTTTATCAGTAACTTAAATACGAAAAATAAGCAGCCTTGCTGCTGCTCTCACATAGTGTATAAAATATACCAAATTTTCAAAAAAATATAGCAAATCACTTGGAGGAAGAAGGCTATTTAGTAAAAATGCATTCACAATTGATCATCACTATATAGAAATACTACACTGGTGTCTACTGTGCCGTAGTGCTGCAGTTTCAAAAACCAAACATATTTTAAACCAAATCAGTTTTTATTCTTCCAGTATCATACTTTTTTATTTTAAATTTTTATTTTAGAAAGAATCCCAAACAATAAATCCAGATTGCTTCTGTCAGGGCTGTGATATGAAATGTTTTTCTTCTTTATGCAAAAGGGATTATTATCAGTTTGATAGCAAGAGAAACACAGAGCTTGAACCAGGCAACACTTTACAGATTAAGGTTGTTGAGCAGACTTGAGTTCAAATTACACAAAAATTTGGACCGTTAGAGCAAGAAAACCAAGCATGTAGATAAGGGAAGACCAACTCCACTACGGAATTTAAATATCAGTGAAGAATGCTTGTTTTAAAACAGCAACACTAAAGCAAGATGATACAGTAAACAATTTAGTAAAAGGATTTATCTTCTCAAAAAGCGCAAAAACCACAGAAATAATACAAACCTGTGAGGAGTGCACATGGGAACATTCAGTAAGTCTTTAATTCTTTGCTTTTTTCTAACACCATGCCTCTTTGTTTTTATTGGTCTTTTAGGCTGAAGGGTTGCTAATTCCATCAACTTGGTCATTCTATTTTAAACAAAATTTTAAAAAGAACCAAAGCGGTTTACAGTTTATTAGAAAATACTAATTTTGAAAACCCTTCCCCCCTCCTTAAAGCCCTTGAAATACAACTTTTCAGAGTATGGTTATAAATCTAGCTACCTTAAGACCGAAACTACATCAAGAAACTATAACACATAGCAAATCAATATACACATAGCACTTAAGTGACTGATCAAAATTGTAATTAGTTCAATGATGCCCCTTCCTTCCCCAAGCATGCACCTGATCAGGACACTGAAGCTGTATAAATGCTAAGAAGCCCCAAGCTGAACCTGTTTTGTTAATACTATTTCGAGTCAACAGGAGTGCCTTTTTCCAAATGCATGTACTTTTCTGAATATATACAGCATAGTGACTTTTTGGTTTACTTTTCAGTTCAAATAGCAAATTAAGAAAAAACACTTCTTCATTTAGTATTAGTTTAAAGATTAAAAAACCAGCTATGATGTAATTCAGTTCCAAAACTGCAAGAGAATCCTCAGCACATACAACCTCCCATTATTACTCCTACCTATAGACACTGATGTACAAAGAACATTTTGGAAGTCAGAATGCATGTATGATTCAGGCTGGGTAGTTTACTCAGTAAAGATGTGAAAAAAATGAAGAATCCAGAAAACAAACTAATTATTGCTTCCTTATATCTGCACTCACTCTTCATTCTGTGTTTTTGTTTTGTTGTGTTTTTGTTTTCTGGACATGGGAACAAATGATAATTTGCATACCATTTGGCCATTTTCCTTCTCTTACTGTGATTCAAAACTGCACTGTCCTGTTTTTAAGTCACTCTGGAGCTTCCTTAAGTATCTGGAAATATTATCTACATACTGCAAACATTAACAGATTCCACCATTTGATGAACTAGAAGCTAGAAAAGTAAACCCACCACTTTAAGACAGCCCAAAAGCTTGCTGTAAAATGCATACCTCTCCTTTTCCTCCTCATTACTACTTTCATATTCTGATTCATCTCCAGTAGATAGTTGCTCTTCCTCTTCAGGCAAAGGAGGCTCTTCAGGAGGCAGAGGTGGGACTGGGGGAGGTGGCACAGGCACTGGTAAATACTCTTCATACTAATTATGGGGGAAAAAGTTAAAAAAAGTAATGAAACATTTCAAGAAAAAAAACTTAATATCTTGTTTTCCTTTGCATAACAAAAAACAGTCAAAGCAATAAATTAGAAGATGACGAGAAGCATTTTTTTTAAAGTATGTTTATAGGGATCTAGATGCTATTTTGCTAAACTACATTACTAATGAAAACTTTCCACAAGAAAAAAAATTTGCTGCTTTCTGAAGCATAACAGTGGATGTTTTCATTCTTTCAATCTGAGGAGATAAAAAACCAAAATAGTAACCATGGCCCTGTTTTTTTTTTTTACTTTGCACTCAGCTTTAAGGACCTTCCTGAGAAGAATATAGTCAAAACATATGGGAGGAGGCCTAAGCTCCCAAGCCATCTCAGTTTCTACACCGAACCTTCCAACACCTATCCAAGTTACATTTCTATTTTCTGTAAGGAGAGAGGATTTCATGAAAGGAATCAGTTTTTTCATTGAGACTGCAAAAACCACATATAAGGAATTCCCCATGTACAAAATCATCTCCAGCCCCGCTTTCAACAATCTTACTACACTTAACAGCTACTTTTACGTATTGTCAGTTCCGTAAGGCACTGATGTCTTCTGGCATTAGAAATACTCTGTGCCCTTTAGAAACTGCTGTAGGAATTTTGAGGACTGGCTTCTCACCTTACTACTTTTTTGCGTGACCATTAAATTCACAGTGCTTAACCTGGCCCAATACCAGGCAACGAATAAAATTCTTCCCAGAATATCAGTGTGAATTAATTTATTTTATTTATTTCATAGTTTTCTTTACCAGCTAGCTTCCCTGTTATTAGAAGCAGGTGTTCTGCTAGGGAAAACACAAAGTGTAGTGGAGCACAACTTCACTATATCCAAATACTGTAGCTATCACTGTTAATGCAAGTCCTCACTTGCTCTGTCTTCCACTGGCAGTCAAACTATCACAGCAACAGAGAACCGAGACCACAGAGCTATTTCCCTTCAGAAACAGCTCCCCCTAAGCCTCTTCCAGTTTTCCTCAACTCTGCCTCTTTCAAAAAACATCCTGGAGACAGGGCAAGTTAAATCCAAAAGCGCTGTATAATCTCATTAACAATCCGAACCTAATCAGAACTCCAAAGAAACACATGGATCAAAGAACACATCTTTGTAAGGCAATGGGTTAATGGTATTCTTTATTTCCTGTATGTGTAACATACACGCTATAACCTCCCTTTTTTTTTTTATATTCAACAGTTTGAAATATTCCAGTGCTACTGTCATACACATATATTTCTTTGCTCTAAGTGTAGTTAAAAGGATTTCTTTAGAAGACTAACATACCCATCTTTACCCAATGAAATGCAGCAGTATTTGCTATCCTCTAGAGACTTATCCAACTTTTAGAAGTTTGAACTTTGATCTCCTACCATGCTGCTAACATTCTAACTTGTGAATCTGTTTTACAGTACTTAAAACATATTTAAAAAGTTACCATGGGAGGGCGAGCAGTAATTGGTCCAAAAGGTGGAGGAAGATTCATTTTATTCATAAGATGAAGTACCTGAAATGATTCAAGATACGTAAAATTTCATTTAAACAAATAACAACAGTTCCTTGCTAGGTATCACAGCCGATAACTTCTGGCAGGTGTAAATCAGCATAGTTTTAATGAAGACACAACTACATTGGTTACTAAACAATGTGAAAGCCTGCACTTGAGATCCAACACTAATGGTAAATGAGCAACACCCTAAAAAGGCGAATCAAAAAAGTAAAGCATCTTCTCAGAATGAAATTCCAAGTATTCAAGTAACATCTAATTAGGAAGATCATATCCAGTCAAGTCTGCAGTGCCAATGAAGTAAGTTACTTCTGGTCAATGAAATCTTATTATCTCAACATAGTAAAAAATTAACACTGGGTAACACTATCACAGGAAAACTAACTTAATATTTACTATGACAAACATTATTTCTATGGATAATTAAAAGAGGAAAAAGGAGATGTTTTTATTTTTATACTTTCTTTTTTTGCTGTTTTTTACTTACCTGGACATAAAATTTGGGCACGCTTGCCAAGGCATTTGCTATATTTGCTAGAATTGTACTTGAAGGCGGTGGATACAAATATTTGAGGCAAGAATTGATGGGAAAGGTGAGGCTGAGGAATGAAGATTAAAAACAAGACATGTTAGCACCATTGCCACATAACAACTGATAACAATTAATGATTACTAGAGGTTTAACTATTCATTACATTTGAAGTATCACTGAAATATTATTATTTCCCCTAGAACAGGTTTGGGCCACTTACATTATGTCTTTAGCATCAGGGAGCAGTCCCGTAATGCATGATAGACTTCCTGGGCTTGGGCACAATGAAAGTACCAATACATAGAGAAAGCCTAAAGCACACAGAAACAATCAACATGCCCCAAACAAAAAGCACAGCATACCATGCTGTACAAACATCATAAACTCAAAGTTCTGGCCTTATTAGCCCAGCAAGAAGTTTATTCTTCATGTATGCAAAAATGCAAATGGCGGGGGCGGGGGAAGAACAAGAAACCTCTGGAAAAGCAAAAGCCAACAGTATTCTGCTGTTGGGACAACATACACTGGGATAACCTACTCAGTCCTCAAACTCTTCCTGAGAAAGCAATGCATAGTGCTAGAAGGCTATTATGCAATCCACAACTTCACAGCTCAAAGCACCAGTCACTACTCAACTGTGAGGGTTCTAAACTCGAAGAACTAAAATTTCATCTTTATGACAATTCCTACAGCTATGCATGTAGCCCAGTAGCATACTATGAAATAAAACAAGAGAAATGGAGCATACTGCATTCTCTCTTGTTCAACAGTGCATAACACTTATTTAAAAATAAACTGTAACAAAATAAAATAATTAAGACAAAAAACAACACTAACCCATGGTTGGGTGCAATTCCATTCTCTATTTTAACACAGCCTGGTTCTTTCCTCTCTTCTTTCACTGGTTCTTCCGAACTGAAAATTAATTTAGCATTAATTAAAACGAGGCAAAATTTAAGTGCCTAAACATATTTCATACATTATGTAAATCTCATCTATTAAAAAAATATAAGAAATAGATTAGTATACTATTTTTAACATCTTTCATGAATGTCATTACTACAGCCCGTATTAATTCTTAAGAATTAATACATGTGATAATTATAGTAGCCAGACTTCTAAAATAAATATTTATGCAGATTTCAGTCTCCCTATATTCAAACACTTCTGACTTAAATCTACTCACAGGAAAAGAACTAAAATTATTTCATGTTACTCTCTGTTCAGAGGCTGTATTAAATTACTGCTTTGTTCATATTTAGAGTGGAATAAATAACTTAAAACCACTACAGTTGACTTTAATTAAGCACTATCACATAGCTTCTATTACTTAGTTACATATTACACAGGTGAACTTGAGAGCCTAACTATGCACCTTATTTTTTTTAATTAAGTGCTTGACAGACAACTGAAACCCAAACTATCACAGTTCTTGGTCACACTAGCATTAGGATTCATTGATTTTTTTCTTTTTAATTTTTATTTTTAAATATTACATATGCTTTAACTATTTGAAGACAGACTCAGACAGTTTTATGTTTGTTCTGCTCATGCTTCAAGCTAGATACATGCAAATCAGCTCCAGCTTAGAAGCCAGTGGCTACAATAGTATAGTCTTACACAGTTATGCTAGCAGGTGTCAATTCCGCCTGAACTCTTGATTAGATTAGAAGGAAACATCAGGAAAGCATTGCATGCACTGTTTAACAGCAAAAGAAAAATGACAATCCTGACAAAAAAAAAAAGTAGAAGAGTCTTTTTTAAACACAGGGAACCTGTGCAACACAGAGGTCAGCTTACGCAGACTGGAGTCTTGCTCTGTAAATGAGAACAAACAGGACCATCTGCTGATTAAAGATTATTAAACTACAGGAATAAGGATGGGAATTATTTCATGATGATAGTGAATGAAACAATACTAATGGGAGGAATGCAGTCACTTATCTATAGATCTCAACCTGCCTGTTAACACTTTTAAATGGTTACAATTTATCCTTTGACTTAACAGTACTATGAAAGTATCATGAATATGGAATTTCCTTTCCTTGACCACATAGAAGTCAAATTATTATGCACATACCTTTTACACTTCTCTGAGACAGAAGGCTGGCTAAGTACCTGCACACTATCTTGCTCCTTCGCAAATTCAACAACTAAGGTGTGACCTAAAAGTTTCAGCTGATGCAGTCTTGACAAAGCCTTCAAATAATTATAACAGAGAAAAGAAAGAAAGGGAAGAGGAAAAACATCAGATTTCTAAGCATAACCGCTTTTTCTTTGGTTAGTAAACTAGCCACAGTTTGCACAGGATGCAGTCCCAACTGCTTTAGGCTAAGTCTGTGCAACTACAGACACAGGTAATTCTGCACCATTCCTGCCTCCACAGCCCTGCTTTTAGCAGCCTCCTTCCTGCTAGCAGGAAGGAAAAAGATAAGGTTGCACAGCTAGAACCATTGCAGAGACTTAGGTCATCTGAACACATTAGCAAGACTGCAGCTTTAACAATGACACTTATTACACAGCCTAGTAAATCTCTGTGATTTCAAGTAACCAAGCTCTTGCTCATGAACTACAAACACGCTGAAGTCCACTAGTAATAGCTGAGAATTTTAAAATCAAGATTCTTAACAGTGACACTAGGAAGCTCCATCATTCTGAAATTCCAGATCCTGCTAACAATTGACATGAAGCAACCTAAATTCACCACTGTTCACCCCACACAGTCTTTGTAACTTTTTGAGTAGTACTTTACAGCATGGCCTAAAAAAATTAAAAGCAACACCAGAAAAACCAGGGTATAAGAGGGAAATTCAGGACACAGGCTTTTTACCAGATTCATATTTAAAAAGCATTATTAGCTTTACCTTTTTGGCATCCATGTCCCCCATTAACATGGTAGTTTTCTTTTCCTTATCAAAGTTGGGCATTCAAGGCAGTCTTGAATTGTGTACATCACTATGTCTGAATTTTATGGCAAATATGCAATTATGCAGGAGACAAATAAATTACGTTTGGTTTATAGTTTACGTATAAATGCACACACACCCTAGACAAGGCCCTGATCAGTCTCAACTCATTTAAGTGTGCCATGCTCTAAGTGACAGGTTGGATCAGACGACTTCCACAAGCCTCTTCCAACCCACCTTTCTTATGACTCTACAGAAGCGTTTCATCATTTGTTTCATCAAATCCCTCAAGCACCTCCTGAAACAGAACTCTAATATTACACTGCTCTGCTTTTTTTTTTCCTGACACAGAGTACTAGATGATGGTAAAACATTTTATAGCACAACTGGCAATTCAGAAAAGTGCTTTGCTAAAGCATTCAATAACAAACTCAATACAAACCTTCACAGCTGC
The DNA here is from genome assembly GCF_900496995.4 of Aquila chrysaetos chrysaetos. Lineage (NCBI taxonomy): Eukaryota > Metazoa > Chordata > Aves > Accipitriformes > Accipitridae > Aquila > Aquila chrysaetos. The sequence continues at coordinate 20,331,559 of NC_044015.1, forward strand.
ATTTTCACTGGGAAAGGTAGCAAAAGCAGTATGTTTCTAGAAAACAAACAAAAAAAATTGTCATACTGAATTCAAACCGAAAAGGTAAGAAACTGCATGTAAAACATATACCTTCAAGTAATTCGTAAGTTCAAGTTTACATATTTGAAAGTTTCTAGGTAGTGGTTATCTAACTCCCGCGTGGGGCAAAGGTGAAGGACTACAGAATGTTTCTCTTAAGAATTTAGGACAAGCACCTCCTACAGTCAAAAATTAAGATAGGAACTGAGCAGTTTGGGGAATACAGGAAAACAGTTGTGGTTTTTTTTTTCTCTAGTGAGCAAAAGCCAACCTAAACTGTGAGAAAGTACATATTGATAAAGAAGTTTAATCCTCTTTTCAAAAAAGGAAATTTATTTCAGCACCTCTCAGCAGAGCATTTTCATCAAAGCGACTCCTAAAAGTAATACTTTTCCTGCTACAAAAGTCATAACTATTGTTGTGCTCCGGAAGTCCGGATGGTTTCTAACTAGTGTTTTCCCTCACTTTAAGTTTAAAAAAATCCTTAAGCTTTCCAAATTAGATCAAATCCTCACAGAATACACAGTTAACCTTGAACTTAAATTTGTTGTAAGAAACTTTATTGCTTTTTCTTGCCACTACCTGATTCGGTATTAAAACCCCAAAACGTTAATACTGTTATAAGAACTGCTATCAGGAAAATCATTGTAACGAAGTCAGTATTCTAAATATCCTATAAAAGAAAGCACGACCCTGACACAAGATGCGGACATCATTTATCTGCAGTTCTGCAGGAATACAAGGTTCTTTCCAAACAGCATTCGCCACCAGGCAGATACTCCTATGTTTTTGTAATTTGGAAAAAGAAAAAAAAAAAAGAAGAAGATTTCAAGAGACAGACCTGTGAAACCGCATTCCTACACCTACCAACAGGCCGTTCTGCACTGCTTTTCCACAGCCTTATTCCTAACAACATGCAAGGCCAAAGCCGCGGCCAAGGGCACAGGACTTGCAGCCGGCGGGGAGCCGGGACCCCCGTGTCAGACGCTCTCCCAACCGCTCCGCTCCGCCCCGGCCCGGCCCGGCCCAGCGGTGCTCTCCCGGCGCGCAGGGCCACCGCGCCGCAGCCCGCCCCGGCCCGGCCCAAGCAGGGGGCAGGAAGAGCCCTGACCCCACAAACACGCTCGCCCCCTCCCTGAGGCGCGGCAAACGGCCCGGGGCGGAGGCCGGCCTCTCCTCCCGTCCCCGCCGCCCGGAGCCGCCCCAGGCCCCGGCCCTCACCAGCCGCCCGTGGTCCGACAGGACGCGCACAGACACCGCCCCGAAGTGCTTCAGCAGATCCTCCTTCTCCGCCGCCGTCAGCTCGGCGGGCAGGTGCCGCACCAACAGCGTTCGGCCCCGCCGCCGCGCCACGCCGGGGTGAGGCGGGACGCCGGGGTGAGGCGGGCCGGCACTCAGCCCCGCGGCGGCCGCCCGCGCCTCCTCACAGCCCGGCGCCGCCATCGCAGCGCGCAGAGCCGGCGCGACAGCCGCACGCACCCGGAAGCAAGGGGACAAATCTCGCGAGAGCGCAGGCCGGGGCTTGGGCCTCAAGTCTCGCGAGATTGGCAGCGCCGCGGGATGGGTTGTCGCTAGCGGGGAGGGCGGGAAGCGCGCGCCGAGGCGGTCCTTGCGGCGCGGTGGGCTCTGCGGGTTCGGGACCTGCCGCCCCGCCCCGCCCCGGCGCCGTGCTGGGGATCCGCTGGCAGCTGTGGGGCGGAAAGGGGCGGCGCGGTAAGCTGCTGCGGCAGGCTCGGCTGTTCCTCCGTGTGCTGACGGGCGGCCGGAGCAGCGACCTGAGCCAGCCGTCGGGGTCTGGCCGCCCCGTCCGTCTCGCTGGTGGCGGGCTTGCCGTAAGCGCTGGGGTGGGCTGTCCGTGAGGCGTTCTTCAGGGCCGTGTCTCTGTCAGGTGGTGCCTTAGACAGACGGTACACAAAATCTGCCTTAGTCAAATCTGAAATAACGCTCCAGAGGGAGAGATGACCCTTCCCTTCTTCCCCTCCCTTAACAGTTCGGAGGTTGTCTTCAGGCGGAATTGTAAGAAGTTGTATTGCTTTCAAAATAGCATTCTCATTAGCCTTTAGCTGACGAGACTTCTCTTTTTCTCCTGCCGCTTCACCTGCACGGCAAGGTATTAAGATCCTTCTGGCGTAGACATTAATATGCTGCTTCAGGATAGCAGCTGTGCAGCATGGGTGAAGCACAGTCGTAATCACGACCTGTAATTACAGGCATGAGATGGGATTCTGCAGCATAAGTAGTGAGTACAGACGTGGTCACCAGCCAGCTACTACTGCAACCAGACAGGCTGATCCAAAGCCTGCCTTCTTTTCTGAGGCCAGGCAGAGGCTCTGATCTCAAAACGGGGAGGGCAGGGGGGTGGAATCCCCAAGCTTCACTGATGGAATCTCAGGTCTTACCGTATCTAATTAGCTGGTTGCTGGCTGGCAAAAGCACCAACTGCCTAGATCACTACTGCCACTGGCTCTGGGTCCGGCAGCCATAGCGCCTGATGCCACTGTGCAGAGCCTGAAGGACTTGCCCTGCCACTGGGCAGCAAGAGCACAGAGGGAGACCCCCAAGTTCTGGGACTGGTGTCTGAGGTACACTGAAGCCAGCCACAGTAAAAACATGTTTTGTTGGCTGTGCAGTGTACCTGGTGAATAGGGAATGATTGTTTACTATATCTTTCAATAGAAAAAATAACACCTTCAGTCCATAAAGTCCTCAAGGCTGCTGCTTTTCCTTGAAGACCTGGCACTGTATGTGCAGTACACCTGAAGGGTCTTAGGCCACGCTCATTTCATGACTGAACACTGACAATTTGGGGAAGATCTGGCCGTTGTGGGTGGTCACAGTGGTCTAACTGAGTAGATCAGATAACAGTCCAAGCTCCTCCAGATGGGTTTGGGAAGGAGTTGGGGAAAAAAGACTGGGGAAGCACAGGATGTTCCAAAGTGATCTAGGAGAAAAGCAGAAATTTAGCAGCAATTTCTTACAGGATCCATTACTGCATTTTTGTTGCTGTCATTAGTATAAGCTACGAAATATCTATGAACGTGGAAACAGGTGGAAGAATTGGCACGTTATGCAAATATGGCAGTGTACTTTCTCTTTTGATGACACCAGCACTACTGTTTTTTCTGAGGCTGTTGAAACTTTAAAAGTAATGCTGGCTGGCCGAGTAAGTTCCGTGGGTGGCTTGTAGTTTATATAAAGTCTAGACGACTTTCTGGGATATGCTGGTCAACATGCAACTGTAGCAGATGGGAGTGTCAGGATTGCAAAAGCAAGTCTGTGGTAGCTGTGCTGCTGCATCCTGTTTAAATTGCGCTGACTTTTAGTTCACTCCTGGGTAATGACATAGGAGAACTTTTTATGCAGCAGGTCCCTGAAACTTGTAGGCAAACCAAGCTTCCCTGTTTCCCTTGTAGCTCTCTAGTACATTCCAATTATCAATCTGCACATCAGTCACCAGATGGTGAAATTACACTACAACTTCACATATGTTTTCCTCTCGGAACTAAGAAATGCTGTTCTCAGTTCCGGTCAGGGTAGGCTGAGAAAAATATGTGTTTTCTAGTGATGTTGAACACTAAAGTGATGAGAACAGTTTCACTAGAAACAACTCTAGTATCTCATGGCTGTTTAGCCCACCTGTTCCTCTCAGCACAGAATCCACCTCAAAGAAAGAAAAAAACTTTTTAAAAGTCTGTTCACCCGATGGGCTGGGCCACTGAAGCTGAACATCTCTAGAGCAGAGGTTTAACAGAGTATCATGCAAGTCAAGGTGATAAAAATGTGCAGTTCTTTCTTCTAAGATGCAGAAAGCCAAAAATTTTAAATTTTCGCTTTCTCTCCCCTCATCCCCACATTCAAAATAGCTGACTAATGTGTTGGGGTTTTTTTTACTTTCCAAGATGTAAAATTTGTAGATACTTGAACAATAGTGTTCCTCAACACAAACACATCATGTTTTGGGGTTGAAATTCTAGGTTGAGGAGTTCTTTGCTTATACAGAGAGAAATTTCAATGCAAGTGTTTTAGTAATACCAGTGTGAGTCAGAATTTCAGACTCATTCAGGTCAGAAAGGAAGGACATCCTTTTGTGGACATCTCTAGTCCAGCCTCCTACTCAAAGTGGGGTCAACACTGAATTCCAACCACATTGCTCTGGACTTTCTCCAGCCTGGCCTCAAAAGGCCCTAAGGGTGAAGATTCTACAGCCTGCACAGACAAGCTTCTCCACTCCATAATTAACCTCCTGGTGATTTTTTTTTTTCTCCCCTTTTATCCACTTGGAAGTGACTGTATTTGTATAAATGTGTGGTAACTTCATAAAGACAAAATTTCAAATTCCCATTTAAAATATTGAGTTGGTAAGAAACACAAGTTTGAAAAAAATCAAGAAAGCTAGCTTTGCAGAATACCCTAGAAAACACATGTTTTTCTCAGCCTACCCTGATCAGAACTGAAAACAGTGTTTCTTAGTTCTGAGAGGAAAACATATGTGAAGTTGTATTGTAATTTCACCATCTGGTGACTGATGTGCAGATTGATAATTGGAATGTGCTAGAGAGCTACAAGCACCATTCATTACCCACCCCATAAAGTTTCCATTAGTGATATCAAATTGGCAGTGGCCAGGGCAGATACAGTTGTCTACAGTAAAAGAACTCCAACTCAGCCTATGCGTTATAGTTATTTATGAAAGCAGAAAATCAGTGACACATTGAATGATTAACTGGTTTATTTAAATCTATAAAAAAAAAATATGTAAGGGTCCACTTGAAATAGGTGAGTTTACTTTTGTATGGTATGAGTTAGCAGGCTCACAATTTTTTTGAGAGCAGCAATGCTACTGTTTCTTGGAGCAATTAAGATACATAAAGATGCTGTTAAATCATCATCCTGATAAAGTGAGACTAGAAAGAGGCTAAATGTTGAAGAAAAGCTGCAGTGTGGGATTTCTAGACCCTGCTGTTATCATTATGGATTATGTCTTTTTTATATATATATATATATATATATATATAAATTCCTCTAGGTATTTTCTGTTGTCTCCAGTAGTTGTTCCAGTTGGCTGGACACAAGCAAGCTCTTAAGTGAGGAGACAAGTAGCTGTGTTAGCATGAAGATAAGCCCAAGGTAGTACAGCTTGTTTTACCTTGTCTGCAGAATACTGTATACCCATGTACTTAATGAATATCCAAGGGCAACTTAACATTTTGGAACTCTCTTGTATGGCTAAGACCAGAAAGGCCACCAGCAGCAGAGTTTTAAATGGCCCCCCAAAACTGGTTGCACAATCCACAGAATAAGTGACACTGTATAATAGGGTCACATTCTTTCATTAGTGAAATTGTATATTAGAATTAGCACTACAGAAAGACTGTACAATTGAATTTACTGACTGACTCTTCCAGTTTTGCATTCATCCTTTACTGAAAGAAAAGAGGTTTTTTTTTTCTTTTTACAAGAAAAAAACCTTCAGATTACAACAGCAGCAACTCCAAATAACCTTAATTCAAGTTCCTTCCCCCAGAAAGAACAGTCAGAACTTTTAATACAATTTGAAAGGCTGTCAGAAAAGGCTTTTTTAAGGAAAACAGTCTCTTCACTAAATGGAAGAAAAAAATGCTTTCCTCAGGTTTTTTTTTTTTCAGATGATACAATTGTTTTTCTTGGGTTTTTTTTTCTGCTTTTAATGAAATACATGAAAGACTTTTGTTACTCTCTATATATTCTGTACATTATTCAGACTGGGGCAACTGGAATTCCAGTATCAGAATAAGGAAAGCATTGTGCCTGCACGCTGAGAAGTCTCAGCAGCAAGTTCTAATTATTTCTTTTTGTTTTAAACAAAGTTCACAGACTTTGTTCTAACAGTGGTGTCTCTTGCCTTTCTCTCCCTATGCAGTTGTGTTCTGGTTGCTTTTCCTCCAAGCCTTTGTTTGAATAAAAATTTTTGTAACAGCATCTGCGTGTTTAAGCATGTCTCACAGCATTAAGAGTAAGAAACCATTTAGTGTAACACTCTCTTTATTATGAAGTGCTACATTTTAACAGTGAAGTGTCAATCAAATCAAATTACTTTTTGCTCAATATGTTGAGGGGATGAACTACATGCTGCATTTCATCAGTTTCCAAAGTCAGTTCTCAGGTTACATGTCTAATGCTAAGGTGATGTATTTCATATCTTAAAGCAAGTGTAAACAACCTTTCAGATGAAAGCATAAAAGACACCTCTGCATAAGCTGAGTGCCTGGGTTTTTTTTACCCACAGGGGGTCAGGTTCATGACAAATGCCTTATTATGTGTTATACTTCTGTGTAAGATACTTAGTGTCTTTTTCCACCAAATACAATCAATACTTTATATGCAAGTACAGTTTCATTCTAGATCATTGGGCTATGGGTTTTCAGACATGCTACCTTATATTGAAATGAAGAGCCTCTACACTGCCATTCCAGAATTAATTGACATTTTACCCTGAGCAAGTTGTTTCACATTGCAAGATCTGGCAATTGCACTCTGCAGTTTCCCCTCTTTCTGTCCCTCCTGCCTTGCGGAATGATAACTATAGCTATGTAGGAAATAATTATAGGTGACAAAAAAATAGCTAGGGGAGGGGGAATCTTTGTTTTCCTTCAGAAAGAGGAATGTATAACAAGCAAATGGCTTTTAGAATGATAACATCCACAGGAATATCATTTTAGTTGTCCTGAATTGCAAATCTGGCACTTGTCAAATTTCATTCTTTCACTCTCATCCTGTTTTTTTTAACTCATATTTTCTGCCTTATTTCAAAAGTCATCAAAAGAAACTTGGTTTAATCAAAGACTATATAGTATAGGACATTTATTACTTGTGAATCAGAGTTAATTCATTGTATAGGATTTGGCGACATCATTACTCTGACTTCAGTGTTAAAATTGTCTAGTGACTTTAATATTTGTATACTAAGTGTTTGGCACAAGAAACCAAAGACATTCAAAACTACAGATAAATTTCATTGCATTCCAATTGTGTGTTGATATGTGGATTTTCTCAAAATATCAAAAATGTTGACCTGTTCAGCATTAGCTGTTCTTTAGGACAGTATCTGTGCTGCATTTGCTGTTGCTGCAATTACATCCTTTAAAGCAGAACTTCTCAGTTTGTGGATCATGGTGCAGAGCAGATTCTATCAACTGGCTGATAAGCAAATATATTTCCTCTGTGGAAGAGCATGAGTACCTCATAGGAAAATAAACCATGTAGTTACGGAATATGCCTTTATCACAAGTAGAAGTCTCTGTATCAAACCATATCCAACACTAGGGTACTCAGCCTTATTCTTGGGACAAGTGTCAAAGAAAGACTAATATAATTTCAAAGTACAGGTTACATCTTAGCTCTCAAACTCCACATGAAACAGCTGATCTGTAACTATACAGTGACTCACAGAACTGTAAAATGTGCAGCCAGGACTGTTTGACTGGTTCTCTGAGTGAAGTCTGCTTTTACTTTTCCTTGATAGATTCAAAATACAGATTACAAGTACTGTGTAGCACTCCAGTTTCTACAAAGCTTCTACAACCGCTCTTGTATGTTTGCATACAATTACAGACAAATTGAGAGATTGATAAGAATGGCTCCATACACTTCATTGATTTCAAGGCCTTGGCTATCATACTAAGCCTTTATTTCTGCATTAGAGTCACAAGTATTTCATTCTATACAGAAAGACTACTTGTTACTACAGTTTACATCAAATCTATTTTTCAGTACAGAGCTAAACAAAAGTAAATGAAATTAGGCATAGCCACCTGATAAGAAAAATTGATGTTACATCTAAAGAAGTTAAGACAAAGCTCCAGACAGGTCTAGATGAATACAAGCAAAGCAAGTCTGACATGCCTCAGTCCTGAGGCTTTGCAAACTCAGTGAAAGCCTGGGGCTTATTATTAGTAATGGCGATACTGTATTTACTGGCCTACAGGGTAATCCTATATTACTACGTCATTATTGCAATAACAACTCTGTAGATCAAAAATATTAGAGGTATAGGCAGTATTACATGTTATTCAAATTCAGATATCCACCTGCAGGAGGACCCCACGCTGGAGCAGGTGGGTGCCCGAAGGAGGCTGTGACCCCATGGGAACCCCGCACTGGAGCAGGCTCCTGGCAGGACCTGTGGCCCCGTGGAGAGAGGATCCCACGCTGGAGCAGGTTTTCTGGCAGGACTTGTGACCCCGTGGGGGACCCGCGCTGGAGCAGTGTGCTCCTGAAGGACTGCACGCTGTGGAAGGGACCCATGCTGGAGCCGTTCGTGAAGAACTGCAGCCCATGGGAAGGACTCACTTTGGAGAAGTTCATGGAGAACTGTCTCCTGTGGGAGAGACCACGCTGGAGCAGGGGAAGAGTGTGAGGAGTCCTCCCCTGAGGAAGAAGGAGTGGCAGAGACAATGTGTGATGAACTGACCGTAAACCCCCACTCCCCATTGCTGTGCCGCTGTGGGGGAGGAGGTAGATAATTCAGGAGTGGAGTTGAGCCCAGGAAGAAGGGAGGGGTGGAGGGAAGATGTTTTAAGATTTGGTTTTATTTCTCATTATCCTACTCTGATTTGATTGGTAATAATTTTTTTTTTTTTTTTTTCCCCAAATCGAGTCTGTTTTGCCTCTGATGGTAATTGGTGAGTGATCTCTCCCTGTCCTTATCTTGACCCATAAGCCTTTCATTGTATTTTCTCTCCTCTATCCAGCTGAGGAGGGGGAGTGATAGAGTGGCTTTGGTGGGCACCTGGCATCCAGTCAGGGTCAACCCACCACAACTATGTAAGCATACATATAACCTCAAAGAGACTGCAAAATAATTGCTAAATGTCATTTCACTTGACTTGTACATTTTGTGGAGGATTTTATTTCCATTCGGAGTATATCTGAATACAGTTAAAGAAAAAGCGAGTACATGATGTCTCCTCTATTAGTATGGTTTATTAAATTTCTGTTCTGTGAAAAGAGAAAGTAGATATTTAAAAAAGCCTCTAGTCAGGTAAGTGCTTTCCTGGGCTTTGTCTATAATGCTCCCTGAAGTGTAAGTAGCCATTTTCTTTATGCTTTTAATTTTTCTGTCTGAATAAAGTACCAAAACAATGGATAATTCACTTAGAATTCTGCTTTTCATATTTGACCACTAGATGATGCTGTGACTCTTATTGCAAATGATACTGGACTGTTAATATTTTGTTGTTATTCTTTCATTTTATAGAATCCTGCAGCATTTTCATATATGAAAAATTGATATTTTCTTTCTTGTTCTTACATGCATTGTAGCTGTTATCATATATAGACTAGTTATATTTTATGCGAATCCATATAGATCACACAGCTTAGCAGTAGCTCTTTCAGCTAATACTAGCAGAAATCATGTGAATATCACATGATTCTAGAAGCTGTGCATATATATATTCTGCATAGATGCAGATGTGGACTGCTTTGAGTAAAGATTTTTGCAAAAAGTTGAAAGCATACTAAGAAGAGATTTGATATATTTAATTCAGAGTTATATTTATATTTCATTCTGTTTATCTGTCCTACATAATTAGTTAGAATGGTGTTTTTAGTTTCAGTTTTAGAATTTATTTTTCTATGCTGTAACTGCAACTAGAATTAAGGGTGACATTTCTCTTTTGCAACTATTGCTAAAAAATGAGATGGTCTTACTTATTTCCATAGGCATTATTTCCAATTTCTGTTGCCATAAGTAATTTCCCCTTTTTATTTTAAGCAGCACAGTGGTTTGATCGACACTGTTGGGTCTTTTAGCCAAGAGCTCCATTAGACTTTCAAAGATGACACCATTTTACTGAAGAACAGCATTCTGACACGCGAGCTGATTGTTTTTCAGCATTTGCTATTTCTATGAACTCCTACAAACACTTTTTAATTTCTGCAGTAACTCTTCCATCTTCTTATGGGAAATGTTAACTACAATAAGGTTAAATTGATTGCAGCAGACAAAGCATAGCCGCCTCCTGTGTAGGAGTATTAAAGGCATGACTCCATTCAGGTGATCCCCATATGTCAAAAACAGCACAGGAATGAAAACAGGTTATACAATTCAGAACAGCCTCTAAGCTAGTTCAGCACCTGTCAGTTCCAGCATAAAAGAGGTTTGGAACTAGCTTAATAACAGTTTTTCCCACTTCTAGACATGCATGTAGTATACTTCCGCCAGTCAGAGATCTGGATCAGATTTTCAATATGTAAGCAAGGAAATTATGCTCTTTGAAAGATAAGTAGTACATAAAGCCTATTTTGCCCTCACTGAAATAGCATCTGCTAGTCACACTAGGGTCTAATTGGAAAATGGCTATGTTGCACTACAATGCCAAATTTACCGTGATGTTGTTATAGTCACAGCAGGCTCTTACGGTGAGGTGTAATTCAATATTCATTTTAAAAATGAGCTTTCTTTTTGCAAACTCATTAACAATTATACTGAAACTGAGCTCCTGTAACATAAGCATGCTAACTCTTGTTTTGGTGTGTGTCTTTACTAATTTACTTTGAGGTAGGCTTCTGTAATAGACACCAAGTTGCAGTAGTTTCACTAAATATATAGGCTATTACTCATTTCACTTTCAGGTATAAGCTTATTGGCACCTTCAAAGACATGTAAAACTGCCTTCCAAAAAAGAAGTGCCTATATAGGCAACAAGTACATGAAGTAAAAGTCCTTAAGTGAAATATTTGCCATTAAAATTTGTTGAATTCTGTGCTGCTAGAATGATGGTGTTAGGGACCTCAAATCTGCAGAGCATGCTTACAGAGTTGCAGTGTGCACGCAGTAACACATTCTAATGAGGCAGCACAACAGAGAATCATAAGGCTTTCTTCAGGCTTAAGCAGAGGCCAGTCTTAGTTTCTAAGAGACCTAAAGCAAAGACTAAGAGCCACTTGTTTTAATTCTTCTACCCCACGACCAGGCAATTTAGACCCTTGTTTCACTAATGGTCCCACTGATATCCAGGTATTGCATGAAATATTTATTCAGTATTAGTAAGGATATCAGCATTCTACCAGGACTTTTTCTGGTCTTGAAACTATTGGCGTACAACTGTAACATTTAAAACTGATACAAGAGGCTTCATCATCAGAATTTCCATTTAAATAAATCTACATATTTCCCAAACCCTGAAGAGTCTTCTTGGGTTGCAACACACTTCTATTTTGTTTGAGAGTGTGATTTTTATTTTTTTTTTTAAAACTTTTTTCTTTGTGTCTGAACTCTATTTTTAGATGCTAGTATGTATATCCATTTCTACTCTGGCAGAACTTCATTGGTTGGAAGAAGCTTCCCTGCTACAAAAAGAATTTTCTTTGATAACTTTAAAAAGTCATCTGGAGGTCTATTGACTTGAATTACAGCAGCTCACTTATCACTAAGTCTTTGTGTAAATCACAGAAGAGGATGACAAATTTCATAAGGGAATATAATAGATTTCATTCATTGTCACTGATAAATAGAAGAGCTCAAACAATCATTAGTATTAGATGTGTACATCTACTTTATATATTGGTGCCAAAGTCAGCCTGAGATTGGAGTCAGGTCATATTTAAAAGGAGGAACAGAGAAGAATGAGAGGGCACCATCTTAAGCCATACAAACATAACATAGCAAAACATAAGGAATATTCACTAATGGTTAAATTCTTTCCAGTGCAGAGTGTCTATAAAAGTTCTTTTGCAGCTCTGCTTCATTTAAGACACGACTATAAAAGGCTGTATTTCCCCTTAGGTTCTTCTCCTTGTTGTACCCTAATTAGAGTTTTTATCTAGCATGTTATTATTCTGATTCTACTGACTAAGAGCATGACTGTTTTGGAAGGCTTTCAAGTGCACACTCTCGTAAGTCCACTCATTTTTTTCTGGGTTTTATAAAGCAAATGATTTTTATGTTTTTATGATGATATTTAAGTATTAATTCTCCCCTTAAGACAAACATTCTTTTTTCTTTTTGCACACTAGTTAAAAAAGCTGTGGGGCTAACAAAGATTTTTATACATTCAGAACAGTATTTTTGTAGTGTAACTTTGATAAAATCTGTGCAGTGAAGCATCACAATGCCTTCATCTGTATGCTTTCAGAATGATCCAGCAGAGGTCTTCAAGTGAAAGATCATCATCTTACTAGGCCTTTTTTCCTATAAGGTTAATACTTTTCAGACCAGGCTACCTTAGGCCAAGACCATTCCATGCAGTTTCACTGAATCCTAGTAGTTGCAGTAAGTGTCACACATAGATTGTTCACTTTGCCAAAAGCCTCTACGTGCATGGTGCTGAGCACTCTACCTCAAGTAAAGCACTTCAAGCACAAGCTGTAAGCACATTAGTCTCATTAATTACTGGCTGGATTAAGGTCTAAGTATTCAATACAGTTCAGACTTGAAACCCACTGGGAAAACTGCAATTTAAATTTACTGTCCATTGAAGGAGAACATGTATATGGCATACCCTGGTCTAGGAACCACTGGAATTTCCTGTTCTTAGTTCCTTAACTTAGGAGGAAGAAAGGACATGCTGCTTTTTGTAATACTACTGTAGCCTTTGTGTTTGCTATAGGGAGACAGCAGTGAAATGAACTGGTAGAACAAATGGGATCAAGGCACTGTTGAACACAGCCTTGGGAGTGTGGCAGTCAGGAGGTCATAAAAATAGCTATTCTGACAATCAGAATGATAATGGAAAGAGATTTGGAACTGTAAAAACATTGGCTGCTGTGGTTTGATTCCTGTCATAGTCATAGAAAAAGAATTTGTACTGAAATAATACCTAGCACTCTCAGAAAAACTTTATGATCTCATGTTCAGCAAAACACTTGGATCAGAAAGATGCAAAAATGAACACTGGGGGGGGTGGGGGGGGGTGGGGGTGGGGAATAAATTATTTTCTTCATGAGAGTGCTGCTACTGTGATGAGAGTAATAGGAGGCAGTGTCTTTGGTGCTCAGAGCCACTACTTCCAAGATCTGTGCTGAGGCAAAGCCCTACACTGTCCCTGTACTGCCATAGTCAGGTGTTGTGGGTTTTTTGTTTTGCAGTGGTTTGGCTTGGGGTTTTTTTTTGTTTGTTTTTTAAACACATAACCCTTTTGTTTGCAAATCAGTTCATCAATATGGAAAATAAAGCATGGTACTTGGCAAACAAGGCCTGCATGGGTTTCATAAAATCTACTAGTAATGTTTCAGGTTTTGTAGCCCCTGATGGAAGCAGCAAAGCAGCAGATCCTTATTTATGCTTCCCAAACTTCTGTTAGTGGAAGAAGCTACTTATCTGCTCTGAAAGAAGCACATCTGTCAAACACTAGATTTACTGCAGAATATTATTCCAGTTTATTACTCATTCCAGAGTCTTGGCCCAGAAAACAAACAAACCAACCCCAACCAAAACCAAAAAACATTGGCATTTTCCTTTCTGTTCATTCAGCATTAAGTTTACATCAGATTTTAGGAGGAAGAGCTTGGAGCTTGTACACCTAAAATGCTATTTAAGGGAGAGCTTGCCATTTTAGTTCCTCCCCCTTCCCCTCAAGTGCAGTGACCTTTCTTGGATGTCATTAAGAGTTTCTACTAAATCATTACTTATCTTCTAACTCCCAAGATTTTTCTCTCCCTTTTTTACTTATTCTGTGAAATTATTCTGATGTATTTTGTGAGAAAGTCACCTTTATTTATTTAGGGACAGATCAGGTCATGAAACCATTTTCATCAAGGATAGGCATGAAGTAGTTCTACTGAAAACAACTGACAGATTTCCTAGTGGAAGGGGATAGAGGGATTTGAGAAAGAAGTGAAATCCACAGCTAGGAGTCCTAGTGAGGACCTGAGAAGAAGGGTATGAGAGGAAGGGCAAACCAAAAGTCAACTGGAAACCTGAAGAGAAAAAGGGCCAGAAAACCTAAGGAGAGATACAGATAAAACATAAGGAAAATCACTTAACATTGCGTAATAAGAAAGTGTACTCAAGAACACAGAAAAGCTGCACAAAAGTAAGCATCAGGGAACAGCACTGGCTAGCGAGTCTCTGAGGGAAAGCAAGCTAGGAGCTGAGCACGACAGAGCCGGCCTCACCAGCCAGGGCCCAGGCCCACAGTACCTGAGCAAGGTAGGCAGGGCATGTCCAGAGACAGTTACCGTATCCAACCAGGAGTCCACATCACAAGACAAGTTCATTGTGATGATACAGGACTAAGATCAAGGGAGAGAGTCAATCCACTCACATCAGGATCAGTTCCAGTGGTTGCCCAGCAGGTCCACAGCAGCATGGTAGTCCAAGGTGAAGGCAGGAAGTCAGTTTGTAGGTCAAGGCCTGAATCAAGGGGCTCAGTAGACAAGCATAGGTGTGACTAGCACTAAACCAAGACCGCTACTCCTCCAACAGCGTAACTCAAGCCACTAAAGGGCCAAGGCTGAGCTTAAATAGAGCTCCCGGCCCATGGGCAAGGCATGTGAATGAACGTTCCAGCTGAGGCTGATCAGGGCTATTAAAGCCTGTTAGTTCCTTGAGGGCTCTAACAGTAAGAGTAGACAAGTCCTTTCTTCTCTAGAGAGAATGTAGTGATAGTGTGAAGAGTAAGGCTGACTGACGGATGTGACTAGTTGAAACTCAGTGCAATAATTGAAGGGTTAATAGAGGCTAGAGAGTATTCTTGACAATGAACTGCTGCCTGCATATTTTCTACGTGCCCTTTCATGAACTGCAGGTGAATTTGGTGCAGACATATCTATGGATTTTTGGAAGGAAATTTCATGAAGGGAAAACTTCACAAAATGCAGTCATTTCTTTTTTTACCTCTTCACTTCTATTTTTTTCTGATAAGTTTTGTAAAAATATTGTCAAAGAGGGAAGTGGAAGAGGCATGGCAAGGAAGGAAGAAATGGGAAAGAAAGATCTTGGATGTTCTTGTATGACTTGCTCAGATGGAATCTTTCCCTTGCTTTCTTTTCTATATTCTAGTAATAAGTGATATCAACTTTTTCTTTAGATGAAATTTTTTTAATCTACTCACTTGTGAGTACATATCCTAAAACTGTATGTGCTGGGATTATGCTGTTTTTATTTTCCCTTGAAGTGCTTTATGCCACTTCCTCATGATGGCCACTGAGATATGCATAATCCCAAATTTTCTGTAGTATTTTCTTCCTCTTCTGGATCTTCCTTATAGTAAATCCACTTTCTGTTAAATATCTTTATTTTGTGGTTTAAGAGACAGATTATTAGGTTTTTCATTTTTGTGTCAAACTGTGTTAACCAAGAGATCACGTGGTTAACATTTTCAGTGATTGTTGGTGAATAGTTGCATGTTGCTAACTTCTTCAAGGTTCTCATTATATTTGTGTACCCTCTCAAAGGCCAATACCAAGACCAATACCATATGTGCAAATCAGTTAGACTTTTAAATGGATGGAAGGTTTGATAGCTGTTAAACATTCTTGTTGTTTGGTGTCTGCAATGATTAGAATTGTAAACTCTACCTATCTTGGAGGCATATTTTGAGCCTTGAACTGTAAGTCTCAAACAATTTATTGTGAGATAAATGGATCATTTAATACAGTAAAATACATGTTGTCACGACCCAGACTGGACAGACCAGGGAGTCGTGTTTAATTCAAAATTCCCTCGGGCTAAATTAAGGTGAAACGACACCAAATGATCAGTTAAAGATTTTATTCATGACAGAAGCAAACTGAACTGGGGAGGCATGGTAGTAGGTGGCAGGGTTTCTCACAACAGGAATTGGCATAAGACTACTTCTGTAAACTGTGTCACCATATACATCGATTCAGGGAATAAGGAGATCCCTCCCGTTGAGTCACGAGGTTCAGAGCAGACCCCCTTGCTCTCCAGACTCCTCCTCAGAGAAGGGTCTAGGGGCGGCTGGATCTACTCTTAGTCTCAGACTTGGTCAACGGTTTATATCTTGAAACGGATGAGGTGTAGGGATTGTGGAAAAGGAAAAGGAAAGAGAGAAGAAGACAGAGAGAGAAAAAGGAAGAGAGAAATATTTCACCAGTCCTGGGTCCAGGGTTGGTTCAGTCAGTCGAGGTGTCCAGTCAGCTGAGGGGTCCAGTCCCGGTGGGCTTGCGCGCCCGGGGCTTCAGTTGGTGTCCTTTTATCATCCTTGCCCCTCCTTCAGGCGGGCACCTGAACTCCTCAGGTTAATGAAGAGTTTGTGAGCCTTTGGGCTTGGGGGTCGTTTGTGGAGTAACTTCTCCTTCCCTGCAGACACTGCCATTGTTTGATCTTTGTATCAGAACAGTTTATCAGAACAGGGAGCTGCGCACCCTCCAGCACGCCCTCCCCCTCCTGTTGCTGATGTCTGAGCTGATGGGCTTTTCACCTTGGTTCCTTGCTGTGCAGGGTTTGTCTTTAAGCAGAACATGCCCCACCACAATGTTTGAGACATTAACTCTTTCAGTCTCTCACACATGTCCCTTCACATTCTTAAATGCAGCACTGGTCTCTCCACCTAAAGGCACCTGGTGGAGGCTAGAACAGGTAGAACTGAGGAGCAGTCTGGAGTGGATGAATACATATTAGACTGACTCCAGTTTTGCAGAAGGGTCATGTCATCTGCATAAATTGAAGAGGTGTTGGGAAGGCAGCTTTAAAAAGATGTTTTCTGTGCAAGGGAAACTTTTCTGAATCAGAAGGTATTTTCTACTTGAGTACTGAAATCAGCGTGTTCAAGTATTTCAACCATACTTGGATTGGACTAACTGAAAAAAGTTGCAATTTACAGTAGGGAAATGGAACTGGTATTGTGTTGTTTGGTTATGTAATATGCTTATAATTGTATGCTGTACAAATAACTCTTTGCCCCTTAATGATAATAGATTAAAAAATAATATGACCCTCAGTTAATTATAGAATATGTCAGTTGTTCTAAAAATTATTCAATTTGATTTTTAAAAAATTTGTTTTAAATTTCAAGCAACATTTCTGCTAGGAAAGATTAATTTAAACTGATGTAGCATAGCCAAGCTCCTGAGTCACGCTTCTGCTGTGAAGAAGTAAACTTTTTTTTTTTTCCTTTCTATTTTATAGAATCTTGTAACATCAAAGGTAAACTTCTATTCAAAAATTCTATTGCAAAAAGCTGTAACACCTCCAAGAAAACATGTTCTACTTCCCAAACTGACTTTGATAAATTAAAAAGGTACAGTGACCTTGACATTTGTAAATCCTTTAAAATGTACCATCTACCCTCAGGAGATGAAAATCCATTTTAGAACTAATTTTTATGTTTGGCACTAATAGGAACCACTCTAGCCAATTTAAAATTAATTTGGTGTGCAGCAAGAATGCTGCAAAACATCCTAAAAAATGAAGCACATATCAAATGGCATTGAAATGAAGATGATATTAGTAACTGAAACTGCACACAAGTCCAAGTTTTAGTCATCTGTTTTCTTTTGTGTCTTCTTTGTGTACATTACAAGCATATCATTGAAAGCTGAAGACTTCACTCCTCACTCAGGCAGTATTCCCACTGAGGTCATGTAATGACAGTGGAACTGGACCTGAAATGTGTAAATCTAGGGTAAATATATTTCTTTATGTTTTTTGAGTCTGTATGGTAAAACGAGATTATTTAATTCTAAGTGGTCAGGCAGTTGGACTAGATGATCATTGTAGGTCCCTTCCAACTGAAATATTCTATTCTATTCTGCAGTGTTTGTAAGCAAAAAAGAATGTAAAAGTCATGGCACAACCCAGGTGTCTGGCCTGTGCCACGTGCCGTTCTTCCAGGAACTAAGGACTGCCACAAACCCCAGATGGTCTCCCCGGGGAAAGTAGAAGACACTTTGACTTTACATCCTGTGTATTTGACACAGTGCAGAAATATATCTAAACTAGCATGCTACTCACAGTAAGAAGTTGTGTCGCTTGAAATGTGTTACAGCAGTCTCCTAATAAATGTTTTTCTGAGCAGTTATAGAAGACAGGTAAACTATACTGTATACAGAATAACAAACTGTGAAAACTGGTATTAGAATCAGACTTGGAAGTCACTTAGGATCCACTTTTTTCATTCTTTAAATAATTTTTCAAACTTATAAAGTCACCATACACTTTTGGTTTTGTGAATGAAATACTCTACACAAATTAGTGGCACACAACTGCCAGGAGAGAAATATAAACTTCCTATGCAATCCAAAGCAGAGTAAAGGAAATGTTATAGCAAATAGTCTGGCCGGATCTCTAATGTTGAAAGGAGAGTTCCAGCATATTATCTGGAAGTACTCTAGTGCAATTTGGGTGACTGTTTTGGCAGGTTGGCAAGAAAGGGTTATTGTGTCATAATCAGCTTAAGTTCACTAATGCTGCTGTCAGAAGTGGCATTCCCTCCACCCTAGGCCACATGTTCTGCTGTCTTCCCTGTGCTGGCAGACTGCTGATATGGTTGTACCACTGGATGTTTCTGCTTGCTGATCTGGCTGAAAGCTAACCCAACAAGAGCAGAATTGTTTAACTTTAGACATGTGCCTGAGATGCTCCTGCTACAAAACAAGCTTCCCTGTCCTAGAAGAGAGGTACAACCCCTCTGGGGGTAATGCAGACCACTTTTAAGTTAGTAGCTTTTTTCTGCATTGGCTTTAGGGATCATAATGTTAGACTTTATGAATAACCCCTCAAATAGATAACTATGAACATTAATATTTACTTTCATTTTGAATATAGTGTTTGCAGAGTGCCTAAGTGATGTGTCTACCTGTTAAAAAGCAGACAGAGCTGTTCTGAGATAAAATTATTCCATGCTAATGTCATTTGTCCCTTGGTTGTTTCAGTTTTCCATCGAAGCTGAGCAAACAAATCATATGCTCTACTCATGCTGTAAGCCTCTGCTTCTGCTCATGAAGAAGGATGATTCTTTGGCTATTAACTGATAGAAATAACAGGTCATTGTGTGTCAGAACTCCAAATGGCTTGAATAGCTTTTACAGAAATAGTTGGATAACTATGGGCAGGCACTTAGAGTATGTGAAAGATGATGTTTTTTGTTTCCAATTCATAAGTTTTCTATAATCCACTTAATCCATCTGTTTTGAGCAGATGTCATGTTACAATATTTATGAGGGTTTTTGTATTTGTATTTTTTTTACATTGAGCAGGCTTCAAGAAGAGCAAACTAAAAGTTTCACTAATATTTTTACCAAAAACTTTGCTATTCTAAATATGTTAAACCTTTTTTTCTTTCTTTTTTTAACTTTGGGTAGGCCTTAGGAATGTCAAACTAAAAGTTTCACTAATATTTTCACTGAAAGTTTTCTATTCTAAGTATGTAAACTTCTTCTTTTGTTTTTCCTTAAACATTAATAAAGGTCATATTGCTGCATGCTGAATCAACTATAAATATTTCCTGTGAGTTGGATTTTATTTCCAAAGTTGCTGACCTGACTTCTGTGTATGACTTTGCATCAGATGACCATCTGGGAGACATCTGTTAAGCTGTAATATCTCCCAGACAGGGAACATATCCTACAGTACAAATGTAAAAAGCTGAGGTAACCTTCCACCTCTATACAAGTGGTTTTTAATAAATAGCAAACAGTAAATAATAAAACACTGATCAAGTTGCTTGGATTCTCTCCATAACTGTGGATGAGACCCACTTATGAATTTGGAGACCTTGTATTTGATTACAATACACAATATGTCAACATTTTTGTTGCATAACTGACACTTTTATAACACTATGTCCCCTTATCTTAGAAAAAACTAAAAACATAGTTCATGTTGCAAACTGAGTTGTTTCCTTGCTTTCAGATATTCCAAAAGGCTTTAAGAGATTATGTCAGAAAGCAACCATATAGATTTTACCATATATATTCAAATGTCTTTGCTGGTTCTCCAGCTGTATTTTTACAAGTTATATTAGTCTTAGTTAAAAAAACAAAACAAAACAAACGACGATCTCAGAGCACTGCATACACAATATAAGAAAAAAAAAATAATCTCAGTGGAGCTAGAAGCTCCACATCCACAAATGTTGAGTTTCAGAAAACTATCCAGTGGGAAAAAAGTCTCTGTTAGCCATATTTTTACTTTATGCCAGCACTCTCTGTAGACATATTCATGCCTTCCCATTATGAATCCATTAATTTGGCTTGTTTTATTCTAGCATTATAAAAGTGATGTAGTTGGAAAAAGCTCACTACACCGTAGATATTGTAAGGCTTAGAATAAGTTGTATCTTTTAAATTCAATCAGTAGGTTTCAAATTAAGAAAATATACGTTTTCCTTGAGGAGTATATTGATACAGCACATCTTATGACATTAGCTAGTTAGTACCAACCTTATCTTGTTCATTAACTTGGCATAATACATAGTCTTTTTGCATTTAAATCCTTCACCACTGAAGAAGAGTAATTCCCAGTGAATATCACTGAAGTAGAGTAATTTCATGGTGTATTATACTGTGAAATAAATCTGTCATTGGCACTTAACACTGTAGTTTATGCAACAGCAGGAATGGACTTGCTAACTATAGATGTTATCATTGAACACATAATTTTAGTAAGTATAATATGATATGTTTGCTTGGCTTACTAAGAACATATGGAAATGAGTTACAGGAATATTTTTTTAGTAATTGTACTTCCATATGATTACGTTTAAATAAAAATAAATCCAAAATTAAGATCTTTCAAGTAGTTTGATACATAAAAGTACTTCTTTGCAGTTTACACACCGCAAATTCATTCAATGATGAGAGAAATAAAAGTAATTCACAGAAACCTAATAGTCAGTGAAGTAAAAATGGTGTAGTTCTCTATTATTTTATAGAGTGAGAGCTAGTACTACAGAAAATTAGAGAAAAGCAGGAGTCTAGAAAGCATTATGTCTCATGTTGGTGCTATATTACTAGAAAACAGGG
Organism: Aquila chrysaetos chrysaetos; assembly: GCF_900496995.4. Taxonomy (NCBI): domain Eukaryota; kingdom Metazoa; phylum Chordata; class Aves; order Accipitriformes; family Accipitridae; genus Aquila; species Aquila chrysaetos. The sequence continues at coordinate 20,352,529 of NC_044015.1, forward strand.
GAACAGACAAAATTTGATTTCCAACTTTCTAATAATCTTTCCTGCTTCCTGGTTATTATTTAGCTGAAAAGTGTGAGGACATTAGTATGAACATGATCAACCTGCAGATGCAGCACTGCAATGTCCTGACCATACACTAGACTGACCATGCTGCAGATCTGCTAGGATTTTCTTAATCATCTTGGACAGATGTACTTTCCATGGTCATTAGATTGCGCTAAACTCTTCTCCTGTACAGTGTCTAGTACAGTCTGTACCTTTATAATTTAATTTTAGAACACTCAGAAAACAGTTTCTGTTCCTATTCTTCACGAAAATCATGCTACAGCTGACATGTCACCAGAAGTAAAATCTGTAACAGGTCTTCATCTTGCTTTAATATAGGACTGAATTGTCACTGAACTTTGCTACTTTTGCATCAAAAATCCAGTTAAACAATATTTTCCAGTCCATCCAGAAAAAAGCTGGTTTTCCCTTCCTTTTTGCTGCAGGCATCCAGAAGTGACAGGATATTGGGTCTGTGGGCTTGCCTAAACTAACGTCGCATCTAAGAACTGAGGAAGGCATCAGGAAGCAGTTATCTGAGTGAAACCAGACATAACAGACATCATTTTCTAAAATGTAGCAACAGCTAAAAAGTCTGCTAAGAAAGTTATGTCTTGCTGATGCTTCTCTTTTGCTGACCAGGTACATAGCAATAAAGATCAAAGATGTCTTGGCAATCCGGAAAGACTTACTGCAAATAAAGCTCATCCGTCAAATTCAATACAGTTTAAGCCAGTTGGCATTGGGAAAAGTATCTACACAAGGTAAACAACAGCAGGGAATCAGTGCCTTACAGGTGCAAGACAAGTACACTTAGAACAGGTCCAGTGAGTTTGTGACAGGCACACTCACTAAGTGTGAGCAAATGCCATGGGCAGGTAGCGAAGTCTGGTGCTATCACTTATTTACATATAAACGTAAAAATACCTCTGACCTGTAAATTCTATTCATATCTAGTCCTTGTATCTTTACTTTCTTATCAGACCTTCTCTTCTCTGGCTTGCTTACCTTGCCAGTTTGTGATATCACATCTGAAATTAAGCCATAGTCCTACCATCAGAATGGCACAGAGGTCAAGGAGCATTTATGGATTGTGAGACTGAAGCTGCTCAGCCTTATCCACCATCTGTTGAAGTATAAAAAGTTCCTTCCATTAATTTTAATGCATTTTGGAAAAGTTGTATGTATTTTAAATATGCTGAAGCAAGACTTTCTTTTACACGATGTTTCTGTAGAATCTGGCACAGATGGTTGCAGTCTGCAGGTGTTGCTTTGAGACAAATGAACAGTATCATGTAAAGGAAGCTTAAACTGGAGGCTGTCAATATTGAATATTCACAGTAGAGTGTCCAGTCTAACCCAAAGATCAAGATAGTAAGAATACATTGAATGAAACTTTGGGGAAGTCCTAAAAAAATGTATTAGTTTATTATGGACATTTTTTGCAATCGTTTCTAAGAAAATGTTAGCTTATCTGTAATAAATCTACCCATGTGCAGTATGGTTTCTTGTCTCTTTGAAATTAATTAGGTATTGATGAGATACTATGTATGCTTAATGGGAATGTATATGTGTGTATTAACTTGTCTTTGGTTCAGAATAGAGTGTATAATTCCACTCTGTAAAGTGATAAAGTTTCTGCTTTAATCTTTATTTTGATGGCTTTTCACCATTTGAGCCAACAGCTGATGGAAAATGAAATTAATTCTCTTTGGAGAAACTCAGTTTAACTGCTAAAAACCCCGATCAATTTAGCAGTATTTTAATACTATTTAAATGAATCTCATTGACCCTTATTTAAAACTGTTCTACCATTGAAAATGCCTGGTTTGCATACAAGAAACAGAGTATATTCTGATTTCAGAACCTGATTGTTAATGGTAATACAGATCCAGAAAGAATTCCAGTTAGGATGAATTTGCTAACTGTAGACAGCCAAATTTAATACAAATTTTGGACATTTATCACAGTTACTGAAACTGGCATAAAACTTGTTTGCCTGACTTATCAAGAGTATTATCTAGGGCTGACACACAGCCAAAGTACTTGAGGTCCTCTTTCAATCTCACAGGAAACACAGCAGTCAGCATCTCTTGGCCTCCAGGCATTAAATGGTACTACATGGAAAGGCATATTCCAAATGACTTCCTGAAATTAATGATACTGTACTGACATGCAATTATAACCTGTTATGAAGCAGGTCTTCTGGTATTGTAGAGCATATAGGAAAGAACATAGTATATCCTATTGCAAAACTGAGAAAATTGGCAAAGACAGTAACTGATGGAACATCAAAGCTTTTCTGATTAATGAAATGCATTGTGTCACCCAGCCTGTGCCAAATTATAGGCGAGTAGGACTACATGCCATAACAGCTTCGTTGACTTGTCCTAGCCCTAAAAGAAATCCATTGCATTGTTTGCATCTCGGGCTTCTGCTTACACCAGTTGCTGGCACTGGTGGTGTATGGCAGCAAGGATGAAAAGTCCAAAGGGGAGGAATGCACAGAAAGTGGGAAGAGAAGGCCACAGCAGGGTGGTCCAGTTTTGAGATTTCCCAGCAGCTTTCTCAATTAACAGTACGTCTCTGTTCTACTCACTGTAGAATCCTGCATTATTTGTTTAACTTCACTTATTCATTCAGGTTCATTACCAGTCTATATCTGTGATATAATCTTTCACAGGGACATATACATGAGTCACATATATGGGTGATTCATGTTCATCCATATTCAAAAAGCTCAAAGCTTCTGCAGTTAAAACTGAGCAATAGTTTTAAGAGAGAAAAGACGTCTTAACATACATATAATGATGCATTTAAAACATCAGCATATCTGCAATCATCTGAGCAGGTGACATAAAGATGTTTAATCTCTGCCTGTTTTGTTCTGACAATGAAATTACCATGATTTCCCATTATGAATTCTTTCACTCCTTTATAGAGAAATGTACAGAAATATACATTATAATGTATATATTCCAACTCCCTCTTATTAAGGGTCATATCACATATATATGATAGCAGGAGAACAATCAGCCCTGTTAGGGAAAAGTGTAATAATCTTCACATTTTATGCTGTTCAACTCAGAAGAGTAGGACTTTGAGGACAACAGAAAATCATTTTCCTGTCAAAATGACAAAAGAGAAATTAAATTTCTTTACCTAGGGTATTTGGACTGACAAGCTGTCAGAACTGGTTTACCTGATCCAAAAATGAGAGGCTTATAGACCACACAATAAGAAAATAATCTTTGAATTTTCTGACCTTGAATGACCTTCTTATCAGTGATTTTTCATAGTATCAAGTCAGGACATAAAAGATTGCATTCATTATGAGGAACCAAAATTTTTTATTTCTCATTTTAACATCTCTTAGCAAATTTATTACAGTCCTAATCTTCCTATAACTGGCTTTACTGCATCTGATGATATTCATACCAAAGTTGGTAAATTTCCAAGTAACACAGTGTATAGATAGATTTACATAGAAAAAATATTCTTATTACTGGTAAATGAGATTTCCCTTTCTTCTATGTACAAGATGTCATCACATTGGAAATATGCTTAGAATTAGGCATATTTCCACTGAAATATATTGTCTTTATTTTTTTATGCCTGAAAAACTTCAGGTATTAGAAGAAAAAGAGGACCTAGAACTGTAGTTGTATAAATAACAAAGACCTGATTTGCATCCAAAAACCTTGTATTTTCCCAGTTTACTTGGCAAAATTACTTCATTAGGCAGGAAATTATAAGAATGTATTTTGAGACTTTCTTCAAATGTTTGTCTATTTAAAGTATTACAAAAACCTAACATACAATTTGGAAAATGTAGATGCAATCTCCACACAGCAATTTGGCAAGCTACCAGTGGCATCTATTGGCAAAGCAGAATGTTCAAGAAGGGGCAAATAAAAGCAAAATACAGAAGGTAAGTTGATGGGTATGTGAGGAGATCACAAGCCAGTTATGAGCCAACAGCAAGCTTTTCTTTTAATTAGGGCTTTGTACAAAACAGCATTATGATGCTCATAAAGGCTTCGTAATTATTATATGGGAAAAAAGTAGTCATTGTACATATTGGGATATGAATTTTCAGCCCTGAAACTTCCTCCATAGTTTATAGCAAGTGGAAAGTAAAAGTGGAGGAGCACATCAGGATTCCCAGTGTTGCAGGGTTTGCCCAAAACATGTCTAACTGAGGCATACCACCAAGATATGCCAGTCAAAACAAGCAAACAAAAAGCGTGACACAACCAGGAGGCTCAGTGCTACTGTTTAGTTACAGGCAGTTTAATAAAGCCTGCAGAGGATGTGTAGAATGGAAAACATCTGCGTCCACTGATATATTTAGACTGCTCTGGTGTTTGAAATAAGTATCTCAGACTATGAAAACACTAGGAAATTATGTGAAGAAAGATTCTCACTAAGGAATAGCTTGCATTATTAGATGCAGACGGTGGGATCATTATCACCTACATTTATGTATCCATCTTAGGTACTTACATTGAGAGCATACGACTCTTTGTAGGCAATGAAATAAAAAGTCACTCTTGCAGGACAGATAAGACTGTCATTTCATAGGGAAGCTAACATCTGAAACAGCATCTAAGTAAGCTGATCAAAACAAGCTGGTATGAATATGCCTGATGTTGGGCACATTGGCCACAGCCAGAAGTCTGCTCCATATAAATATAGGGAGCAATGAATTTCCACAGGATTTCTAAGAAGACTAATTTGGGATGTGTACGTATATTGCAGTATGTAAGGTGCACTAGTCAAGTATGTATAAGGAATATGCAATCCTTACAAAACCAGCTCCTGAGAAACAGGCTAGGCAAGGCATGTAACTTTTTTTTGAGTTAGGCTCTCCCACTTTCTGAAAGTAAAACCTGATTATCAATTCCAGCACGTACTGTAGAGAAGCAAGAGTCTTCTGACAAAGCTGTGCTTATAAATAGCAGATGTTGAGACCCTCCTGGACACAGGATAATCTTTCTTTATGTTAAGTTTGTGTAGTCCTAAGAATGGAACTAAGCCCTATGTGTTAATATTGTACTGAATATGAACATTTGCTCAAAATAAAGTTGTAATGGAACAAATAGCAGCAATCACTAACTGTGAACTATTGCAGTACAGAAAGAAATTACATTCATCACATGCCATTTCCTCTTTTTGATTGTTTTTTGACTGTGGATTATATTAAACCACTGGCCAGGCACAGTAAATGAGGACTGAGTTTTTTCTGAGACACTGGAGAAGTATGCCCAGACGTGAGCAAGCTGTGCTGGTGCAGTAAGCTGTGCTGATTCACTGGAATTCTTATGCCCTAAAGGTACCTTGCAAAAGTAACTAAAATCTATGCAAACCACTGTATGAGAAACTGTCACTCCCAACAACATGGTGAAATCCCCACTTATTCTCCTAAGTGCTTAGCATCAAAGATAATCCATTTAGGTCAGCTCAAAAAGTCCTGCAGCTGTCACAAGGAGCTGGATCAGGCTCAGTGCCCAGCTAAGGAACTTGATGTCAAGATTAGGAAGAGATATTCTTTAGCCTGTGTTATATTTGTAGTTGTGAGCATAATGTTATTTTCTAACCCAAAACCAGAAGTCCACTTGCAAGGAATTTCAGTGGTCTCAGAGCAAAGCTATGCCCTATCTTTCCTGTTTTGCCAGGCTGGCACTACAGTTCAGTAACGGGCAGTGCTCCAGCTACAGTGCTAGTACAGCAGGTTTCAAGGATTGCCACACATTATACTAAGTTAATGCATGCCCATGTTACTGCCCGGATCAGAAGTGGGAGCAAGGAAATTCTTGTTGCTGTAGCTCTCTTCATGCTCCGTTTTGGTTGAACAACAGCAAGTGCCATAGCGATGCTCCATTCCTGACAGCATTTAATCTAAAGAGGGAGGTCATCTGTGCCTCATTAGAACAATGGGGTTTTTAAGTTCCCCTCACAAAATTGTCCATTTATTATGAAGCAGCTCATACTCCACAACGTATCATATCACTCTGTAAGTGTGATAGCTTCTCAGCCTTGCTGCTTGGAATGGGAGAACTAGATCCCTGAAGGGTTTGCAGCACTGTCTGAACAAGTTCTCTTACTGCCAAAACCAGAGAAACTGAAGGGGAAAAAACCCAGTCATTAACTATATATGACTATAACAAGTGTTCCACACAGTCTGTGACAGGAACTGGCTTTCTATCAACCAAGCATTCAAACATAACTAATGAAAAATATTTATTGAGCACCATCACTTTGCATATTGGTGGGCAAAGGGGAGGATGCTGTATGCCAGGCCACCCACAGTCTATAAAAGACAGAACTGTTCCTACTCTTATCACCTTTACTATTATTTAAGCACCTAACAACAAGAAGATCCAACTTTTATAAAAGACTAGTGTAAATATGGGTTAAATAAGTTTCGGCTCATTTCTAATAGAATTAAATAACCTGAGAAACTTACCTAAAGAAAGCTAATCTTTACTTCCTGGCAGATTTAAGACACTATTTTAGAAACTTTATCGGAGCTTCTGTGAAATACACTTTTACTTCAAGTGTGCAAAAGTACTGACTGCAAAAATAGGTCTTCCTGTATTTTTTCTCAGTTCGTCAATTTTCTCAACTGACAGACCTCTTGTTTTCACTAGTCTTTGATCATATCTTCCATGTTCTATCCAGGCTCCCACATTCTGCTTTAAACCTGGCTTTAAAAAAAACATAAATCTAGAACAACAGGTCAATCAGATACATACATTTGACAGAGAAATAAAAAAGATTTGTTTTCTTCAGTATCATCAACTATGATGGCAGAGGACAAGTAACCATACCTTCTGCAAGGTTGTTTTGTGTATCATCTGAAGACTTACACAGAGAACTATACAGGTTATTCAGTATGCTGGACTTCAAGCAAGTCCATGCTGTTAGAGTTGAATCCAAAATAGCCTCATTATTCAAGATATTCTTTGAATTGACATCTTCATCAGACAACTGTGACATAGTCTTAGAACAAAATGTGTGATTTTATAGTAGATGAGGTCTGTAACACTTTTCACTGCTTATTTACCACTAATAGTCTAATCTATACAACCATTGTACTGTACTTATATTCTCTGTATTTTTGCTTCAGAATGATCTTTGATCTTTTTAAAACCACTTATTTCTCTTGGTTTTCCTCCCCATCTATTGGGCCTTTCCTCTGCTTGAGGAGATGACTGTTTTGTCTGATTAGGTAGCTGAAGAGGTGCACAGCAAACCCATTTGTTTCTGCATGTCCAAAGGGCAAGCCTACGGTCTTTGCTGTGTTCAGGGTGTAATACTGCATTTGGGACTAGAGCTTCCTGCTCAACTCTACCCTTTTATCCAAACAGTAGAAGTCTTATGGTGTTGATTTGAGTACTGGGAGATCTTGTTTTAGGAGCTTTAGGAATAAAGAATACATCTGTATTCAACTTTTTGCCTTCAGGTGATTGCTAGGTTGGCTATTTTGAAGTTGCATCTTGGCATTTTCACAGGACTGTTCATAGAATTTGAAGACCTAATGAACTGTGATTAAAATTTTCCTATGTCATTGTTTTCAAATTGATTAGATTAAAATGTAGTATTCATCATTTCACAAGTTGAACTGCTGGCTGCAAATGTTATGTAATCACCAGATGGAATGACATAAAACTAGTCCCAATCTAGTAAACTGAATTGTTTCACAATGTGCAAACCAAATTCACATGTAAACTTTCCTGCTTTATCTGTTTTCACTCTGTGTAACCTACAAAGCTGTATAACAGATTTCTAATGATAATGATAAAAGTATACTAGCAGTTTGGAAGAAAAATGACATTAATTTTATGCACAGCAGCTATCAATTAAACATACAATATATAAAGTATGTTGCCAGTCAATATTTCTGCTGTGCTTCAGGAGTGTTAGTTTTATAATGTTTGTTAACCATAGCAAACTAAAAAAGGGTTATACACTGAAACACAGTTGTACTGGGTTTTATTGGTTTTACTTTAAAATCTTAGTTACTCAGCTGATTTACAGTGCTGTTATATATTGACACTGTTTTGTCAAGCGATCTGTGCCAATTTAATACTGCCAGAAGATCTGGCTCTACTATACTTATGGTATATTTTTGTCTTTCATCTTTTTCTTTTTAGGAAATTCGAACATCAGGTGTACTCAAGATGTGAAGTTGCAATGAAAATGAAGTACTGCGTAAGTACATAACTGCTGAATATCTTCTGGTTTACTGGTTTTGAATTGAGACTAACTTACACATTTATCCAAAGTTATAGCATTATTTTTAATAGATTTAGGATATTGCTTTTGTAAAGCCAAGAAGCTCAATCTCTCACAAATAAATTTTGATTAGTCATACCCTGCTAACTGAAATCACAGCAAGTATTCAGATTTCACTAGTTCTTACACATTTTTTAATGACAAACCCATTTGTATACACTATTAAGGCCTTGTTTGGGAGAGGCAAATTAAAATTTGAAGGTCTCTCAAAGGTTAAATCTAAGTTACTGTAATGCAAGTATGTTACTGTAAAGTGAGTCTTTTAAGATTGTTGACACCCTGCTGAGTTTTAAATTCCTAAAATTTAGCAGGATCTGGGATATTTTTTCAATAAGTATGTTCAAAATTCAACCTTTAAAATTAAATTTCTTGGATTGCACCTGACCTTGAATTTTTAATTTAATTTTCTAATTCTATAATCTACTGTACTTTTAGAAGAAATAAGTTGTCAGACACAGTATATCTGTATACATTGTATAAACTGGTATGTTATATATACTCAGATATATAACTCAGACTGAGTTATTTCATATTCTTTACTGTGGCCACTGTCCAGATCATCAGCTAGTTTTTCACTGATGTTATGTCCTTACTATTTTTCTTGTCTAAAATTTTTACATTAGAGTAGCAGAAAGATACAGTTCAGTTATAAATTATTGTCAATTATATGGTAATCTGATTTTATTTAGAAGAAAGGTAAAGTCATGATTACACAAGAAACCATACATGAGTGTCTTTACAAGATGTATATTTATTCAGCGTAGACTAGAGCATGCATGTTGCTTAAGAGTACCAAAAGCAAAGAGGTTCTATTTTTGCTTTAAAAATAAACAAATTCGTTAACTGCAATGCTTGGTATGTAAAAGTTGCCAAGCACACTTTTGCAGATAAAACCAGCCAAAGGCATTAAGAATGACATACAAAGGAAAAAAAGAAAAGAGAAAGAAAAGAAACAAAGATTCAGCAGAGTAAGAAATGAGAAATAGCTAGCAAGTATTAAACAAAAAATACCAGAACACAATCATTAAACATATTATCATTACATATAGTGTCAGATCAGAGCCCTTAAATTAATTATGACTGATTACATTTGCTATGAATATACATCATTACAATTTTATGAAGTACATAAAAATGCTAACCATATATAAATGTACCTCCAATAATCAATATTTTGCAGTTAAGTACAGGGTGGGATAGAAAGACTTGTTTGAACATACAGAATGCTAATTATTTTCACTTGCCAATTTATAAAAATGTGTAAACTAGAGTAACTAAATAGGGAGGCGATGAAGGACAGATCTTACTACTTTTCCCAGCTTTAATCTGTGATATGCTGGTAGCCATACTAATCACCTGAAACTGTTGTCATGCCTTCAATGATGCAATAAGTAAAGACAAACGAGTTGTGATTACTACCTGTTTTTTATTAAAAAAAGAACAAAAGGAAAATAAAAATGAAACAATGAGAATGGAAGCAGGTATAAAGAAGGGTATCCAGCGTTTTTCCTGTATCTCTTCATTTAGAGGAGACTTTTCAGAGAGGTCAGCTGTGAGAACTTTTATTAGATACTGTATCTTCAAGTTACGAAAGTACCAAACCATTTCATTCTCCAACCAGAGTGAGTCCTGTGTCATGACACCAATCAATGTATGGGTAGGAAAACAAGTTTAGTAGTAGCCTATTTTTTCTAACATAACTACACTAGGTATGTTATAGGTGGGCAAAGACAAAAATATTAATAATGTTATGAAATCAAAGGAAAGAGTTTTATCTCTTGCTTATAAGAAGCTGTTGAAGCAGCCACCTTGAAGCAAGCAAATTAATAAAATCTTTTGTATTTTCTGTGATTACCAAGATCAATTTATGCCTCATTTCCAGGAATACATTGATTAATCAAAAAAGAGGTATCAATACTTTAAAATAGTATTCAAAATTCCATCTACTAAAAACAACAAAATCTCTTGACAATGCTTTGGCAAACCTCTATTTCTTTAATGGTGTTGAAGCCTTGTTTATATTATCACACTGCAAGAACAGGTAGGGCTAAGTAGTTAGTTTGTGCTGTTGTTGCTTTTTCTTATTATTGCCCATGATTTTTAGTTTAACTACATGAATCAAATAGACTAACTTAAGATGAAATGCTCAGACAGGAGTCTTTCTCCTTTGGTGTCTTACTTCATAGAGAAATACAACTTCTCTGTGTGGCCTCCAAGGTCAAAGTTATGTTTCCTTCTGAGGCATGGATGGACTCTAATAACATCTTAGTAGTTCACAGAGTCTCATACCTGCATAGACTGTGTTGATAGCATGGACAGCCCATTAGCATGCTATTTTCTGAGGCCTATATAGCTATATAATAATTACTTTTTTCCAGACAGAAGTTTCTTGGAATATCAAATAAGTCTTTATTTATTTCCTTTGAATAATTTGTTTTCTGATACATTTCTTTAATTCCATCATAAGAGTTTAAATTTTTTTTTTTTATTTGTATGAATAAGCATACACTTTATGTAAAGATCTCTCAGGCCTCAAAATAATAATTTTAGTCAGCTTTGATTCTTAAAGGAAGTTTTCAAATGTAAATGATCACCAGTATTTAAAGAAATTCTTTTTGTCTCTGAGTTTAAAAAACTTTGGTGGATAATTAACTATTACAGATAATAGTAATATTTTAAAATTCCAGTAGCTTATTACACTCATTATCAGTTATATCACAAAATTACCTTGCTGTATTTGTACATAAACAAATGACTATCTACAAAATACTGGTCTCAATCAGATATTTCGTGAAACTTGCAATAAAAAACTAAATATTAAAAAAAACTCCATGAAAGCATTTAAGGAAAACAAAAAACATAAGAAATACCCTGCTGGGTCAAATGAATAATCCATCCAGTCCAAAGTCTGCTCTTAACAGTAGCAGTAGGAGATGTTATTTAGGGAGAATATTCAAGTCTGGGTACTAACTGCAACTTGTTCCTTTCATGACTCTCCAGCATCCATAACGTCTGTACTAGGAACAGGTAGGTACTAGTGGATACATAATCTCTTTAGTATCCATTTACAATCTTATCACCCCAAACTTGTCTAGTCCCTTTTTGAACCTGCTCATACTGTCTGCCTCCATGAACATCTGTAGTAGCAAGTTCCAGAAGTTGCTATCCGCTACGTTAAGAAGTGTTTTCTTTAGTCTGCTGTATCTTCTATCATGTATCATGGCATTTGGTTAAAAACAGTTCCTCATTCACCTTATTCAGCACTTTCACAGTTCTGCAAACCTTGTTAATGCCCCCTCAGCTTTATATTCTGCACACTGAGGAACTGCAGCTTTGTTAGCCTTTCCCATAAAGTATCTGCTGACCTCTTCTTGATCACTTCAGATGCCTTTCTCTGTACCTTCTTAGTTCCCTTATGCCTCTCCACTCTTGTAGACACAAGATCTGCACACACTATACAAGATGCAGATGCAGTAAGGGTTTACTTAGAGCCAAAATAAATAGATCTGTCTTGTTCAAAGTTATGCCAACATTTGTTGACTGTTCCTTCACACTGAGCCAATAATTTCAGACAGCTGACAGTGATAACCGAGACTTCTTTCCTGAGCTGTAATTACCATTTCTACAATCAGCAACCCATAGCCACAGTCTAGCTTATTTCTTCTTTACCTTCCATTTACACACTTGGAAGCTTATCTACTCTATCCATGCAATCACATCTGTGAGGTCTGTGTGGAGTGCCTCACCATCAGCATAGTATCTACTCAAATCCTTTGCAGTATACTGTCATCTACAGATGTGGAGATTCAGGTGTGCACCCTCCTTCAATCATCAATGAAGACATGAAATAGAACTGGAGTCAGCAGTGATCCATAGAAAACTCCACTGTCGACTATTCTCCATCCTGACAAGTGACCATTAAGCCCTTCCTATCCTTTAGCATCTATAAAAGAACCTTCCCCCTTTCTGTGGCAACTTAATTTCCCTAATAACCTTTGCCGATGAACCTTGTCAAAGGCTTTCTAAAAATCAAAGTATGTTACATCCACTGGACCTCCTTTGTGCATGTGCCTTTTGACACTGTCATTGCACAGTAGCAGGTTATTGAGGCAGGATTTTCCCTTACAGAAGGCATGCTGACTTTCCCCAATAGACTATGTTAATCTGTATGTTCACTGGTCCTATTCTTCATAATTAACTTGACACTTCACCAGGGAAAGAACCAGACTCATCTGTCTGTAGTTCCTGCAAACCCTTCAAGAGCCCTTTCTGCAAATGGAAGTTCTACTGGCAGCCTTCCAGTCCTCTGGCACGGTGGCAATTTTTAATGACAGGTTATGCACTTTGGCCAGCTGTTCTACAATTTCATATCTGGATTCCTTCAACACTCCAACGTGAGTGCCATTCAGTCCCAGTTATCTATCAACGTCTAACTTATCTATCTGCTCTAATATTATTTACTTCAAAATGATATTCTGATTGCAGCAAAGCTATGGGAATCTCTCCAGCACCTCCAGGAGCAGAGCAACACAAAGAATTCACAGAGATTATCTCTTATGTCTTTGTCATCCCAGAGTGTGCCTTAACACTCTTGCCATCAAGCTAGGTTTTCTAGATGACATAATGCTTTCATGCATTTGAAGAGCCTTCTACTATTGGTTTGAGCATCTTTTGCAAAATGTTTTTCATATCATTTTTTAAGCCCTTTTAATCTCTTATTTACATTTTTTTCTTCTCTTCTAGGTGAACTTTCCATTTTTTAAAATGCCAACTTTTTCCCTACATTAGCCACCTTTAATTTGATATTGATCTGTATCTTAAGGGAAAGTTTGATCCATTTCATATAATTTTGAATTGTGGTACACATTTTATCTGGTCTTCTAATACAATATTTTTAACAGCCTCCAGACTTGAAGAATTCTTGATTTCTGGACTTCTTTTAGATTTTTTTGACTAATTACCTGCTTTTACATAGTTCCTTTTCAGTGATTGAACATATTTATGTGGCTTGCTCTCTCCTGCTACCATGTTAAACCTTACTGTGTTGTGGCCATTATTACAGACTGGATCCCCACACTGGCATCTCTTGAACTAGGTCCTGTGCACCACCTAAGACCAAATCCATACAACATCTGTCCTTCATCTTAAGTTTTGCTGGGGGAGAGAAGCCTTGCTTTTCAGTTTTCGTATGAGCTAGAAACAAGAATCTTACATTAAAAAAAGTCACAAATGTTCTCCCTGTTATTTAAATAAAGAATATTTTAGAGCTTTTTCTAAAAAAGTCTTTAATTAATTTGTAGTAAATTTTCAAATTAAAGTTTTTGTTTAAGGACTATGTGTAAAATGAAGCTGTATTCAGGACTAAGTATTGCTTCTGTTGTGTTATATAACTGATAATATGCTTTAATATAAGCAGTTTCTTTTTGAAACACCAAAACTTCTAAATTATTTTACAAAGTTGGGTACAAAGTGCAGAAGTGCTATGTTCTATAACATTATCTCATAATAGTTTATTTTTAGACCAAATTATTCCTGCATCTAAAAGCTGTAATTTAACTACATTTACAATTCATTATTAAAGATTCTTACTAAATATTCTACAAAAAGCATAGATCACAATAACTAGTACATCCATATGTCTTTCAAAGCACAGTGTAAAAGAGAACAGCACAGAATGTTAAAGACAGGTAAAAGATATAATGGTGCTTTCAGGACTGACTGTCACAACAGAAATTCAGGTACCAAATATGCCCACAGAAGCATCACCTCTGATCCATTTAAGGTCTGTTACTAGTTTAATCAGCTGCAGACATGTCCTTGGAATTTCTGCAATTACCATGCTTTATTGTACATTGAGTAAGACCAATTTATAATATACTTTTTCTCCTCAAAAAAAAAAAATTAAACTTATACCCATATTTTCCAAGTGTTACAATAAAATATTAGATCTTTTACTTAAAATTCAATAAATAGGATACAGTAAATTAATTTAAATAAGATTTAAATATATAACTCATATATATAAGGTATATGTGACATATATATCTTACAGATGTTATTTATTTTATTTAAATAAGATATAATAAATTGATTTTTAAAATGACAAGGTTTTATATCTATATTAAGGTTTACTGCCTTTGGTATGTTTAATGTAACAAAAGAGTGTTTCAGAAAAATCCCACCAGCTGTTATAGGACAGGTACAGTGAGTCAGCTCTACAGAAGATACTGTACTAAATAAAGTGAATAAAAGTAAGGATTAATTTTCTAAATACAGTCTCAGCTTTCATATGATCTAGCATGCACTGAAATAATTTGAAGCACTCTTATAAGTTTCATTGCATTTTAAAACAGGCCCCAGGCAACTCATCTTTGACTCCACTTACACAGTCTTTTCTAACGGCAAAAGAGTGTAAGAAATGTCTAACGAGAGCAGACTAATTGTTCCATCTCGTTCACTACTTTGTATCCAGCTAATGACAGGTTTTGAAGGAAGAAAGCATTAGACTGTGTAACGCTGTAATAAACACTCCTGTTTCTGTGCAAGGGAAGAAATATATTCCTTACAGCCTCATGATTGATGGATCTTATTATAAGTTTTGTCCTAGTTACTGCTACTGCAAGTGTTATCCCTGTTGAGCTTGATTTTTAATCAGCTTTTGCATCTGTCAGAATAGTAGCCTGTGCCAGTCAATTTCATAGGTTACTTGTATGCTGGGCACAAGAATTTATTAGCCTTTTCAATGTTTAAAAATCAAAGGCCAGATTCCCTTTCTGGGCTATTAACTACACTGATCATAAACAAATGCATAGCAAAGGCAACTTCATTTTTTCAGAGACAAAAACTGAGCTAAAGTAATTCATCATTAGCCAAACTGATGTTAATGGAGCCACACTAACTCACACACTCAGGATCAAGCACATTAACTCACATACACATTTCGTTTACTGATTTTTCCAGTCTACCAGGATTTACTGTATTGATGACTATAGGGTCAATCCCACTTTTCTTGAGTTGACTCCTGAATGGGATGTACATTCGCAAGAGCAAATGTTGCATATAGTTATTTGTTAATTTCTGAGTGTCTTTACACTGGGAACTGACAAGTTTGACATTTCCTGTGGCTTAAAAGAAGGAAGATGTATTGTTTCTGTCACAAATCTCTTGCATGAATATGTACTTGCTATGAGATTGCTTGATTGATAATGTTTGCTTTTGGCCTTCGCACATATATTGAATATGGTTTTATCAGCATCAGGCGATCTGTGTTTTCCAAAAGTGGCAACTGGAAATGTATAAAAAAAGACATAATTTCAATATTCCAGGTTCATATAAGTAGTTCTATTCTTTGCTGAGTCTTCAGAAAAAATATGCAAAGACAATCTCAGAAGTGAGATAGGAAGCATGATTTCCTTGCACAAGATTCAGCTGAATTAATGGAGGATGAAAGACAAAAATAAGGTTCCATTCTTGAGCAGTCTTGGAGAGTCATGTGCATCCAGGGTTGTACAGGGACGGTTCCCATTTGCTTTCTTGACACTGCAGTTAAAGAGGTAGGAAGGCATTATAGGCACATGTTGCTCTTGTAGTGCATTAATGACATCATAGTTGAGAAGTGACCTGAAACCTATATTCATGTGTCAGTTTTACAGCCTTACTATAAGCTTAGTAAGTAACGCTTCCTCATTTGACCTTTCTGGGTTACCTTGTTCTCCTTTGAATATAAAGGGAACTTAAGAAGATTAGGATCTGAAAACTAGGGATATTGTTTATGAATTATTTATTATGTCACTAACAACCTTTACTTCATAGTTCCAAATTGCTTCCTCATGCACCTAGGTTGGCAGTTCATGCAAGGCTTAATCTCATCAGGGCAGGTTGTCCTGGTAAAAGCAGCTGCACCTCTTCTCCTGTTGCAGCGACAAGCGCTCACAAACGCTCCATCCTTCTCAGAACACCTTCATCCCAAGTGTTGTATAGGCACAGACTGAAGAGACTTTGGCCTACTGCTGCCTTCTTTGTCTTTGTGTAGTTTTTCCAATGCATTTCCCCCCATTTCCTATTTATCGTCTCATTCTCCAGTAAAGTGAGGTCCATTTAGTAGGAGAGGATACATCTGTCATTAGACCTTGAATTGATGGTGTTGTGTGGAGTAAGCTTCCTTTCAAAAACTTCATGCAAAGAGCTTTGGCTGTTGCAGGTATTTTCTAATACTCCCTTCAAGTCAACTGCTTCCATGAATACCGAGCAAACTCATTTTCTATTAAAGAAAGTAGATGCAGAATGGCTGAGAGCACAGTCAAAGAGAACTTGCTGTGAAATGTGAATGAATAACTTTTCAGATATTTCAGGTTTTTTTAAAGCTCTAGTTAACAAGAAGTAGAAACGCTTTCATAAATACTTGACCCAATTCTGGAAAACTAAAAGTAATACTGAAAAAGTCATTGTTAATAACCATCCAAACTCTTTTTTTTCTTAGTTTCTGTAAACCCAGAATAATTTGACAGCTATGAGAAGATTTGCTCTAAATTTGCACTGTAACAAGAGAAAGACCTTCCTGTCCCTGTGTCCCCACCCCTTTCTTCTCACTGCTAATTTTGGGAATGGGTTCTTTCCTGATATTCTTACGATGGAGATATTACTATTCTCTAAAAGATTGTTAAATTGTGCTAGTAGCATATTTCAGCATGACAATATAAGCAGGCAGCATGATGAATCATCCAGGGGCAAGTCAAGCCTCAGAATCTGGAAGAGACAAATCTCACTAAAAAGCATCATGACAACATGTTTTCCAATCAAGAGGCATTCAGCGCGATCATAGCTTAGAAGATATTTGGCAGGGATATTCATACCCCCCAAGTCTGCTTTAGGGTATTTTGATATTGATCGTATCCACCTGATTTATTCATGTCTGTGTTTCTGGAATGCTGTCATTTACTTCCAACAGCTCTGTCCTGACGCTTAAAATGATATAGCTGAAAGAAAGAATCCATTTTAAGTATCCTTCGTATTAAATCAATTCCAGTGCCAGATGAGACAGCATTAACAATGCTTTCCAAATAAATAGTAACTAACTGCACAGCATCATCTCTCATGGCTTTTTTGTCTGGGCTTACTTCAAGCATCAACTAATTCGTCTGCATCAGAAACAAAAGAAACACTGTTTTAAGTTACCATCTCCGCTTTATGAAGGAGGAAGAAAGCAGGCCTGTGAACTTCATGGCTCAGCAGTAGAATCATTCTCAGTCAAATTAATCTGAGGCTCTAGAAGTTAAGGAATCCTAGTTAAAAGTGATTTTAAAACACCAGGAAAAATATTTTTAAAATTTTAGAATATTTTTTAAAATATCAGAAAAGCAAAGGTGACATCCTTCTCTAGGCTTGGAAGTTGTGATAAGGCTCTAAACGGTTTCGCAGTTCTGAAACGAAACACCCGTCCTGAAGCAACAGATGTACGCACCGCGTTACAAACGCGCAATAATCGGTCCTACCGGGCAGATGCCATTTCCTCTCTTCCTGGTTAAAAAAGCCCGTGGTATTCAAGCAGGCAGCCATTAGAGGTCACTGTTAACGGGGAAATGGAAGCCAGCTCCAGAGGGAAGGGAGCCAGGGTTAGCTGGGGGCTGCGCCGCCGAGGCAGTCAGCCCGCAGGGGGCCGAGCAGCTTCCCGCCCGGCCCCTGCGCTGCCCCCTCCCGCGGGGGCCCGAGGGGGTCCCCGCCACATCACCCACCGCCCTGCGAACTCGGGAGGTGGGAGTTTCTTTGCACAGAAATAGGAAAAAAAAAAAAAAAAAAAAAGGCCTTTACTCCCACTGCTTGATTTGGGTTAACCTTTTGAGTGCGCTTTCAACCAGTGCCTCTGTGATTATCTGAGCAAAGTGACACGGGCAGGGGCGCAGCGAGCGAGGGTTTGTATTGTTTATTCTTCTACCTTCTCGGAGTTAAAATTTGAATCTGCAGTTTTGGAAGATTTTAACTTTGCGAGAGCCAGTCCGTTGCTGCTCTTTGTGTAAATTTGCACAGCTCGTGCGATCCACGAGGGCAGGAATACCGCTGCTTTGAAAGAACGACAAAAGTGGGGAGGGGAGGAGGGAAAGAAAAAAGCGATTGGAAGTAACAAAGAACTCATCTCTAGGACTTCATGCAGCTGAAGAGGAGGTAGCGGGGACTTCCTTTACTATTAACATTACTGAACTATTTTAACACTAAAGGCGATCTGTCATTTTGAGTAAATTCTCTTCTGCTTCTATAAACACAGCCGTAATCAATTAAAGACCTACTTGTGAAGGAGCTATTGTGTGCAGTTCCATTCAGACATTGCTGAGTTGTCTTTTAGACAGCCTGTGGGGAAACACTGGTAAGGTGATGGGAAAGTTCAAAGTGCCTAACTTTTCAATGTGGATTTTGTTATTGAGACTTTTTTCTCTCTCTCTTTTTTTTCCATATTGCTTATCATAGCCAGGGTGAAAAATGGGTGATCTCTGTGCATTTAACATTGGTAACATGTTCTGCTTGGGAGGTTCTGCAAATATTTTAAATGATTCTCTAATGTAATTCCTTGGGGGACTTATGCATGGCAGCAAATCAATTGCTAATTTGAAAGCACTGAAAGAACAAACAAACCCTACAGAAACTATACATACATATATACGTATTTATATGGGCTCATGGGCTCAGTTCCTAACACATTAGACACCAGTCCAATGCAATTTTGTGCAGTGACATAAAGCCTGATTTACAGTAGTGTGAAGATGAGAATTAATTTCTGTCTGACATAGGCCCTTCAGAAAGCCAGAGTTCAATTCCATATTGAAAGAAACAGTCAAATAGATCATTCCAATGACTCGAACTAGTTTATTTTCTTATTATCTTTCTATTGCGCTTGATCACCTGTGCCTTCAGAGTCCATGAATGTTACCAATCTTTGCTGAAGCAACCAAAATAAACAAGGAAACTTGAACTTAACCTTGGTTATTTTATGCTCTTTCATTTTTCTCAATGAAGGAAAAGCTAAGGTTAAACAGAAAAGTGTGTCTAAAGAGACCAAATTCTTACTCTTGTTTTATTAGCTTTTTTCCCCTGAACATTGGCATGGATTTTAGGGACATGAGTGAGGACAGAAAAACTGAAATACAAATGGAGTTAAAAATTTTCCCATTTCTTTGTGTTTGCATTAAAAAGAAATGTAATGAAATTTTAAGAATAGGCCCAACAAACAAACAAAAAGAGTAGAGACTTAGAGATACTCATGGAAAGAAAATAAAAGAACAGGCAGATTGTACCTGTAGAATCTGGATTTCATTGGGCTTTCTGATGTATTTACTTTTGGATCCATTGTCAATCTTCACTGCATAGTCAGGTAGGGGTGAGAGCCTCACAGAAAAGTATATTTGTATCACACTCTGGAAATTCATAAACACACTGCCTGGGGACTCAAGAATGACAGTGCCTTATTCCAAGGAAAAGTCACTTAAAATTATAATTAGGCCAAGCAGTCTTTTGGCATGGTGTAAATGGGATGGTGAAAAAAAGAAGGAAAATGTGAAGATCACAAAGAAATTATCTTCCTTAAAAATGTAGTGAAAAATCATAGATTGTGACAAACTTACTTCTTTCATAGTGCCTTAGCATCTATCAGTTAAAAGGAAAATGAACAGTAGCTTTTTCTAGGGCACTCAGGGCAGACTGAAACCCAGTCGTGTACTATACTACTGCTAGCCAGCAAACCTTCTAAACTTCATTTTTCTTTGAATGACAGCTTTTTGGAAGTTATGCAGGAGAGCCTTGGTGCATATACCAGGCACTTTGTAGATGAGTCAGGACACCTTAACTAAATCCATTCATTACCCTGTCCCCATTGGGACAGGCAAAAGCTGCCAATTTGATGTTGGTAACGTGGATGCTGCATTAGGGAATTGGCTAAGCCTGCCAGAATTCATTCCTGAACTTTAGCAGCCACAAAAGAGTATTTCTCTGTCGTCTGTAATTGATTCAGAGCCAGGTCCCAAAAGGACAAGCTTCCTTTTGTGTGCCATCTATACCAGGGTCGAAGGACACACAGTGCTACAACTTTTTTTTTTTTTTTTTTTTTTTTAGCTAGATCACAGGAAACATCTTTAAAAAGAAGGAAAATCCAAAATGTCATAAATTATACTCCTGAGCTTTGTAAGATACATTATTTATTAGCTTTATTATTACAGTCTGGTCCATACTTTCAGAAAACAGTCACAGTCAGTTTATTATAATCTGAGTATTTAATGTCAATAGAGTGTTACCGTTTGGAGATTAAATGAGGTCTGAAACCAAAACAAAGAAGAAATGTATTTGTACAAAAAATAAAATTTCCAGTGCTTTGGCTCACTGAGCACAGTACTTATTATCATCAGTTCATATTCAGGTCAGATTCCTCCTTCCTTTGAAAAACAGGTTGAAAAACCCTTTGAAGACTTCTCCCATCTTCCCCTTATCCATCTGGTTACAAATTCACTAATATTATTCATTATTACTTTGTGTTTTGTACTTGCATGTTTTGCATCTACTGTGCAAAGCATTAAAGATTTCATGACAGTAGATCAAATACTCCTGATAAGGATTATGGAAAGTTATACACCTTATTAGCATCATCAGTCCATCCTGGCAACATCCTCAAATCATTCTGTAGAAAATATCCCAGAAATTTAACAAGTAGAACTCTTAGACAGTAAAATTTTTGGCTAGTCCCAGTATATTCTTGTAAAAGTGGTTTGCCTATGTGCTTGTGTTTCAAATTGGTGTAAAAATACCAAGAGTACTCTCACAGCTTCTATTCCCAGTTTTCACTCCAGAAGTGACTTTTAATTTGTTGAAGCAGTTATCATCTTGTCTGAACTTGAATACGTTCACTGGATCTTTTCCTTGTATTCAAGTACAAGTATATTCTATTAGAAATGTTTTTCAAAATGCTCGTTATACAGACTTATTCACATGAAAGAACACAAGTGCTATAAATGCTTAGGATAGAGCCAGGAACAGAGAAACCTGTGTGTGGAGGGCTAATCATAGTTCAAATCCAATGGTTTTAGTGGTGAAGCCTTCCTTCTCCTTCCCACCCACTCAGCAGGGGTAAGCAAAAGAACCCAGAAAGGGTGAGGCCCAGTCACTATAAACGTTCAGATGTTTAATGAATGTGCCATAGCTTTCACCTACTAACTGCAAGGCCTTCTCAAGCAGACTCCAAATTCCTGCTGAAATGAAGACTTTCTTTCCTGGACCAGGCCTGGCATTCCTGGGAAACAATGGCCCTTTTGAAGCCGTCTCTGAAATTTCACAGGTGAAGGGAACAGGGCAGTCATTTGATCCCATCCGCAAGGAGTCTGTTAGCATTTTAAAAAGTGAAGACAGAGTCTATCATGGCAGCACTGGTAAAACTGGCTAGTGACAGAAAAAGGCAACCTAGACCCACAGCTCAGGAGACTCCTGTGAAGCATAAATCAGTTTGTCTTTTACCTCATGCTACAACTTCTTTCTCAATTTTTTTCAAGCATGGGCTACACAGCCCACAGTGCTCAGGAGACAGGTTTCTAAGTTGTATCACACGCTTTGGAATAGCAGCTTTTATGTTTCCTTTAGTGAGAACTTCACTTTGAGAAAGTACAAATTAAAGGAAGCCATTGCCAGGATATAGTATTGTGCGTGGAGAACACTTATAAGTAATATGTGATTTCAGGCTTTTGAAACATTCATTAGTGGCCTTATTTCACAAAGACAAGCATAGTGCAGTAATTCCAGTTGATTGGTTTTAACAACATTATCAAGTTCACTAGAAAACATTGAGAAGTGTATTCAGAAAACTTAGGATTGGGATGCTATGAGTGCTACCTGTGCATTAATAACACAACACACTCAGAGCGTAAAAAGATTGGATTTGCAAATCCCCCTTACTCCAAACATCCCAATATGATATTCTGAAGGGATACAAGGGCTCTCAGTTCTGTGAGGAGAACTGAAGAATGACAGAAGCCTCCCAGATGATTTGAGGGATAGGAGGTAAATATTCAGAATTAGCAGTTCTTAAACTGGAAGGAGATTATTTTCTTCCCATAATTCAAAAAAAAACCAACAAAAAAATGCCAACTCACTTTCATTTAGTAATTGTTATATTGAAAATTATTTTGCCTCTCAAATTCAGAGAACTTATGCACTTTCTGCCTACAGCATGTTATAGAGAATATTATGCTTATTGATCTTTTTTAGGAGAACTTGAAAGTTACTTGAATACTGAAACTCATTAAAGAGCTCAGATTTGAACTACTTTCTGCGAGCAAACATGGGTGAATTAACCAGGTCATTTGATAAGCCAAAGTACCAGCAAGGGGGCAATATACATGCTTGAGACAAGCTAAATAATGACTGACTAGTAAGTATGAGACCAATATTTCAAACATGCCTCTGACCTAACTCATCCAGGCAGGGGAAAGTTGCCTTGGTTTTATTCAATGTTTATTTTGAAACAGGTATTTCCTAGTATTACAAGGGTAAACTTGCTTCAGTGTTGCCTTCACTTTCCATCTTTGTACCATAATGATGACTAGTATTTCATTGCTTTTCTTCCATAAAAAATCCAACTTACTTCCAGGGAACAGATTCTTGTTTAACATTTTTTGTGAGAATAAATGAAGAAACCCATTTTCTCAAGTGTAGAGAAAAGCGAAAACCAATTAGCTTAACTAAAGGCCATTTTAACACTATGGCCAAACTGCATTTCCATCTTGAGTCCAAATTTTGCTCTTCAACAAAATGAAGGTCTACCTTTTCATTTTTTCCAGTCCGTGTCATTAACAGAATAATTCCCTTTTCTCCTCAGGAAAAAGTCAAGTTCATATGTAAGCCAATCAAGGAATAGTTAAAGAGAAAATCTGAGGCGGTTCATGTGACTGAGACGAGAAGCCGTTACCTTGTGTGACCTATAGGAATTAGGAGCAGTTTTGTACTTAATATGTAGAGGATATTTTTCCTTTTTAAGTCCATCTTGGTTTTACAACATAACTATTTATAGCCATTTCACTGAGATGCTCAAGCCAAAATGGACTGTAACCACTAAGAATTTCTGAAGGGAAGCAAAACTTCTATAACTTAGTCTTTCCTATATCCATCCTTCATTTCCTCTTCTCTCACAGCATACATGCATATGGACTTCTTTGATTCTTTTTAGCAAAATCACTGGAGCAGAGATGTTCATTGGTGCTCATTGCTATGTAAAGAATATACTTTTCAGTAAACATGAGATGGGCATACTGCCCTGCCTCAGGTCTGATAGTACAGGTTAGAATATTGCTAGGCCTACACTGCAAATTCTCAGCAGTTAGTTTTGCTATTGTGAGGATACCAGCAACATCATCATCAGTGCTTACATTACCGCTGCTGAATACCTGGACAATTATTATATTTGGCCTTGTATTCCTTGAGCTCTTCCCAGCATAGTTTGCCATTACTGAAAAAATATATCTAGCTTCCTGCCTAATTTCTCAGACACCAAAAAGCTGAAGATCACACCCCAGGTCTCTTTCAGTCTGGCAGCTGCCTCCACATCATTAGGCTTAGCAGGAGCATACTCAGAAGGAGGCCCTGAGAGACACAGTCAGTGCGGGCAGGGTGAAACACGGGGGGAAGCTGCCAAGGAATTGCTTCTTGGGTGAACAGGGAACAAGAGAGCTCTGGAATGTGCTCACAGGATTTGTGCTGAGGTGCTTTCCAAAGAAACTGGGTCAGTCATGCCACACTCACAAAGACTGGTACAGTCTCCCGCAGGGAGAAGATTGTTTTACACGGGCACTCCACCCATACTGGCAGAGAAACAAGGCTTATTGGCACAGGGAAGGACTAGTTGGTGGTCAGCTCTCCTTGGGGCAAGTCTGACTGAAAAGGCTGGAAGCACTTGCAGAGGTATGTGAGGCAAAGAATGGTGTTAGAATACTAATTTGTTGTTGTTGTTGTTATAGAATTGAATTTAATAAGTACATCATTGGGTAAGAAAAAAGGCTTTAGAATGACCTGAATACCTCTTTTGGCAGCCTTGGTCTTGCTTTACCACAAGAAATACTCAAGATCTTTCCATCATTGTCACACCTTGGAGTTCCCTTTCAGTTTTTCTGCAAGTCTTCCTTTTAGTACTGAGTTTGAACTGTTGATGGCTTGTGACTCTGCAGAAAGCAGAAGGAGTACCCACCTTGCTATTTGGGGTATCATTACTCCCATTCAGTTCCTTTTTTTGAACTTGTGGAAGTTGGGTTTTGCTCATTTACTGGAACTCTATTTCACCACACTGCTGTTTGAGTTGGCAGCATTATACTTTTACTAGAACAAATGTATGTCCAGAAACTGATGAAACAGAAATAGAACATTCACTGTAGTCTACTCTTTTCAGGGAAAATAAACATCATAGGATGCTTAAAAAAAAAATTCCTATGATATATCTTCCTGATAGCAGTTAAAATCTAAAAGGCTCTTTCTTACAGGCAAGACTAACCAGAAAGATTATGCTGAGCTTTGCTTAAAGGAACCTATTTATCTCTCTATTTTTATTGTTTTCACAAGTTCCCACTACTTCAGAAGCATGGAATTGATTATATATCTTGCTCTAATGCTATGTGTTTCTGTAAGGCTCATCAATTAGAGAATGAAATCCCCAGGATTTTAGAAAGCAGTTCACTGCGAGCAAGTTTCCTTTTCCTTCCTTTAAAGTAATGGAAAGAGTAGGGTTTTTTTCCTTAAAAGAAGGAAAAATAGTTGTAAGCACTGAAAAGGCTATGTTCAAGGTTTTATAGGAATTGCAACTAGGAAGAGTAAGACAAATATCATCAATGATATCAGTACTAACTTTAGCAGAATATACTGTCTATTAGTGTTCTTGGTGAGACGCGCAATGCCTGTCTGTTAGCAGATATTTTGGATATTTTCTTTCACTGAGCTACCCAAAAGCAGCTGTTCTCACTTTTGAGTGCCAACCACTGGTGATGGGCTAAATCTGTAGTACCCATTACCTGTAAAGAGTACCAAAATAGCCACATGAAACCTACCCACACAGAACCTCAGAACGCCAGGGCTGAGTGTTTGCTGCTCAGACCCAAAATGTGCCCTCTCTTCCCCACCTCCTGCCCGAGCTCTCCCCAACTCTTGGAAGGGTAAATAGGGCCATTCATACAACAGAGACAGAGAAAGAATTTTGAAAGTTATAAAAAACTCCCAGTATGTAATGATACCTCCTACAGTGCTAACCACCATACTAATGATGGAAAAGCTACACCCTGCATGTGCAAACTACCATCCTTTTTACTGTATACTACTTTTTATCCTTCCATGAGGCTTAAAGTCAGTGGTAAAACTCCTATTGGATCTAGTTGCCATTGGATTTCTCCAATCATGCTTTAGAGCTTAAACATACATAAGTATTTTTCAATCATAGCACCATATATTCCATCAGTGCACTGCACTTTAACTGTCCCTCTCCCTTTCTCTTTGTGTATTATTTAACGTGTTACTCTAAAGGCTCTTTGGATCATGGGATAGTGTCTGCCTGCATGTGTATGTAGGCAGAACTAGGCTTAAGGTGAAAAACAACATTAAAATTTTTAATAATTATGCTGTCCTGCAGAAGTATCTAGTCTAAGATTATATCAGCCAAAGCCCATTATTCAACTCACATGTGGGTTTGTTGGGGCTGATATAACATTTTGGCCATAAGTGAACAGAAAAGGCTTCTGCTCACCAGACCTGCGCTCTTCCTATTGAGATGCTTTAAAGCTTAAAATACATTTCTATTTTTCCCTTACTTTTCCTCCCCCCATTCTTTCCTTCCTTTCCTCACTGGAAGCCATGCAAGAAATGAATTCTGATGGTAGGGAAGGGAGCACAGTAATTATGGTCCTATTAACGTTTACCAATTTTGCTGGCTATCTCCAGCTCTTACAAAACTGGATTCTAGATGATTTGTAGCAGAAAACACAGGATTGGAAGTTTTCTTTCAGAGTCTGGTTCAGAAAATATTTTGGGGGGCAAGTAATATTAGTACCCTCTTCAATAGATTCTATAATTATAACCCCACATGGGTACTGGATGGGAGAGCTAAGATGTATGGTGTCTCCTTGAGTGAGTGCTAAGGGAATCAAGTGAAGTGCTCATTAGCATGGAAGGGAGAAGAAGAGAAGGGTAATGCTTCCTTCCTGTCCTACCCTCAGCATAGAACCAGGCCAGATGTTATCTAGCACATATAGGTTTGATTTTCATGACAGCATTTCATGAGGAGTATTTTTGCTTTGTTGACTAATTCCCATTCAGATTTGTGCTGGTACCTAACAAGTGGATTGCTATCTCATAGGTCAGGGTTAGATATGAAGCCTTGCAAAAACAACCCCCTCAGAAAACAACAAAATTGAAAGAAAAGAATGAAAAAAAAAAAAAAAAGCATTTGTTAATTCTGAGCTGTTGGTAACCCAAAGAAATCTGCAGAGGATGTACATTGCAATTACACCCTGCCCAGAAAATAGGCCTAGAAAGAACTAGCAGGATGCAGCTGATCCACAGAGCAATTTGCATCAGTTCTAAGCAAACAACATCAGACTGAAATCCTCTTATCCCTCTGCAGGAATGA